>NC_139844.1:20454924-20942424 GCF_963691815.1 Echiichthys vipera
CACATTAATTCATATTGTAAAACAATGCAGCGACATAGGAGTGCATATACAGCATATTCTTCGTGGAGATATTCCTACCTTTACAGAAGTCATTTGGTGGTTTTCATTCCCTACAGTATGGAAACTAACTTTAACTCTTGAATATGAAATGAAATGAAAACCTTTACTAAATGATCCTTCTAATTCTGTTTTGTCAGTGTCTCTGTTTCAGTGTTCTTCCATATCAGTGTGTGCATTATTTACACTGTGCCAGCTGTCAGTCATCAGACATGCACTGGAAGAAATGGATGTCTCCACAAGCAAATAATTCCTCCCAAACTTTTCAGGCATCATTTTTTGGGTTATACTGTGAAGGTGATTATGAGAAATTTGCATTTCTCCTCAATGAGAAAAGCTGGACATGAACCTGAGACTGGAACACAATTCGAGATGGTGTTTGACTTCTTTCTCTGTCCCTGCCTATAAACTTTCTTCAAAGTCAGCCTCTCTGTCACTCTCTCATCCTTTTTCTGGCTCTCCTATCTCTATCCCCAGACCAGCTGGATGACAAGAGGAGAGCAGGAAAAACAGTAAAGACTCCATTTAGAGAGAGAGAGAGAGAGAGAGAGAGAGAGAGAGAGAGAGAAGAAAAGAAAGCTGATCCGACCAAGAAAAGCTACAACATTTACTGGGAGAAAAAAGTGGCACTGCTGTAGATGCAGCGAGATATGTGAACGCCTGCCACAGGAGAAGAGACGACCTGCACAACAACACCTGACATGATTTCCTCCACATGAGTTGACCTGCACACTGATATGCTGCTTATTATTGTTATTGATATCATCATTATTATTATTATTGTTGTTGTTATTGTTATCATCATCATTATTATTATTATTATTGTTATTATTATCATCATCATTATTATTGTTACTTTTTTCTGTAATTCTGTACGCTTTGGCAATATTGTGAACCACAGTCATGCCAATAAAGCTTGTTGAAATTGAAATTGAAATTGAGAGAGAGAGAGAGAGAGAGAGAGAGAGAGAGAGAGAGAGAGGAAATGGTAAGAGAAGGAACTTCTTGCAGACAGGAAGTGGGGGGGTTGCCGCTTGCCTCAGCGACAGTATTTTCCACATCCGCCGCTGACTACAAACAAAAGAGAAAAAAGGCCCTGCCCTCTGTAAACAACAGAAAGAGCACGGAGCAAAAAAGAAGCACTGAGGCGAAGAGTTTCTATTGTCCTCTTGATTATCATCTTCTACAAGCGTGCATCATATCTGCAGATGTTTACATAAAACAAGTCATTCACTAAATTGTGCAATTATCACCAATAGTATTGAAAAGGGTGTTCCCACAAACATTGTGCATAAATGTGAAGACATTTAAAGATGTTTTTTTTCCACAACAGAAGTAACGACTTATCACTCGTGCAAGGAGGAATGAAAAAAGAGGAGGAGAGTGGTGAGAATGGTTAAAAAACACAACAAACTTGGGCAAAGGGTAACTCTGGGTTACAACTGTGTAACGTGAAGAAGCAGGGGAAACACTGATGCATGCTGATGTTTTCAACAGAGAAGCACGGAGGAAACAACAAGCCTGATATCGCTCACCACAAGGTCCCCTTGCAGATACAAATATTGCAACTGCCTGAGTCTGCAAAGTTTAGACTGAGAGGCACACAAATAAACACACGCACACACCACACTTACACTCACGCAGACAGAATTGAACTGAAGAGAGTGGGACGCAGGCTAAACAATGTGCGTTAGATGCTTGAAGAGTGCATGATGAATCTCTTAGCAACAAAGGCTGGCCAGTGGAATAATAAGCTTGGCAAAACTGGAAAAAAGGGTTAGATGTTTGTGATGTGGCCGTTCAGTCGTGTTGTGATAATAAGGAGGACTTGAAGCCCCCAAACTGAGGTCTCTATGGAACATTAAAGAGCATATCTGACTTAAGATCTAACTAATGAAATTAGACAGAATTGTTTTGGGGGGTTTCTTCTCTTGCTGTGCAAAATAACCTAGAAAAGCATGGCAATATCAATATGGAACTATCAAATCTAATGTCGAAAAACACCACATGAATTAACCAAAAGGTCTAGACATAATTCTGTAAATATCCCGTTTTTCCATAAACATCCCTTTTTTCTGCACAAACACTTGCATTCATGTATCCAGCAGGGTTTCCCCAGAGTGTCTCTGACAGCTCTGAAACCATGTGAAACCACACTTCACTTCTGCACTGGATCCCATACTAGATACTCTTTCGCCCAAAAATGTCAGCAACCGTAATTGCAGGCTGACAGGTAGGTGATTTGAACGCGCACACACACGCACTCTTATCAGCAACCACGCACAGAAACACCAAATGAAGAATTGACCGGTGTTTCCCCGCTCACAGCAAAAACCAAGTAGGCACTCTGTAACACACACACAAACTTACAGACTCTCTGTCACACACAGCTGTGAGGGGGGAAACTCGGTTTGACGTCACAGGGTTGCTATGCAACCGGCCACCGTGGTGGTGCAGATTTTCCACTGCAGTGCAAACACAGTGTGTGCATGTCTCAGTGTGTGTGCGTGTGTGTGTGTGTGTGTGTGTGCTGGTATTTTTTGTGCCGACCCGCTTGAGTTACGGTTCAGGACCAAAAAAAAAAAAGAGTTTTGGTCCAGTCCACCACAAAAACTCTTTTTTTGGTATTGAAGATGAGCTGAGATTCACAGTTGGATAAACGAGTAGAGGTGAAGGCGATTGTTGGGGTCAGTGTGCGACTGTATATTAAAGGATCAAAAAAAAGGGATGTGAGCCAGCGTGACATCAGTTACTGTATGGTAGTTAAAGACAAACACTTTCTGTGCGTAAACAGCAGTGGCTTGTTCTGCAGACTACAACTACACAGGTTCATAGTAAGGGTGCAGTCTGCATTCCAAAAAACACGTCTGTTTATATAATGGATGCATATTTTTGGAGAACCACAGGTGTATCGAAACGTGTCCAGAACTGCAATTAGTTTCTCTTACAGTGCAGACAGCACGAGTAACACCACACCTTCTGCATCATAGTGAGACCTTCTTGAGTCCTGCCCCACTTCCGCTCTACTGTAGCTTCAGTTCAGCTAGCTTTAGATCCTCGCATCAGTCCGTCTGAAGGCTGAAACATGATACTGGGGTGTTCTGTACATACGGAGTACAGGTTTACGTTTAAATTTTGACAGCAGGCTTAGGTATAAAGACCTTATTGAGTGCAGAGTGTGTTTTTGGGCTGCAACTAACAATTAATCGATGGATCTTTTAGACTATAAAATGTACGAAAAATAGCCAATAACAATTACCTAGAGCCAAACCCGATGACTTAAAATAACACTTTTTTGTTGCTACAACACTCCATTGGCTAAGACATTCATTTTATTATGGTCCCTGTATTGCATTAACCGAGAACAGCAGTAACTCTTCATATTTTAGAGGCAGGATTCTGCAAATGCTTGTCATTTTGTGATTATTAAGTTAAAAAAAGAATTGATTACCAAAGTTGGTTGGAGATTAATCTTCGGCAAATAATGATTGATGACTGAATAACTGTTAAACCAATGAAATAAGGATATTCAATTTTCTTATGCTTATACTTAAATTCGGCGAATACACTCTCTTTTTTTTTTTGGTGTAACAACTTTTAACAGAGAAATCCCGGACAGTCACTAACAGTAATTAATGTAATGTAATGTGGCTAACAATGATAAGCTCGGAGCAGCAGCACGATGAAGGCATTAAAACGTCTTTTTTAACCACTAATACTGCTCAAGATAACAGAAAACCTCTGCAGCAGCATGAGAAGAGTCCCTACACAGAAAACTAAGCACCAACAATGTAGTTAGTGAACCAGGAGTTTATTTAAAGAATATTTTGAAAGACTTACCTACTGGCCCCAGTACCAGCTCCTCTCATAGTAAAGTCCATTCAAGTCAAATACCAAAGTCAATCCTATAGGAAGGAGCCCACTGATGCTTTATTTTCTGAGTAAGGACATTCTCATGCTGCTGCAGAGGTTTGCTGTTATTCTGAGCAGTATTAGTGGTTTTAATGCCTTCACCGTGCTGCCCCAAGCTGATCAGAGTTTACGAAAGTATACGACTCTTTCTGTGTTTTTATGTGTATATTTGTATATTTGTATCCGCTATGCACAAAATCGCCAGGTCAAATTCATGGTGTGTAATCTGCTTACATATCGGCAATAAAGTTGATTCTGATTCTGAAAAAAGTACTGATTTTACGCCGGAATTTCACTTTTCACTTATACGTTAAGTCTTGCCAACTCATTTGTGCACATCGTCTGTTTTGGTGCTGTCAGATCATCTCTTTTTGTAGTCAAACATTGTACTTGCACTTGCACTTATCTGTCGTTAAAAAAGAATTTCAAACATAAATTAGTCAGAACGACAAAAAACATAATCCAAGCAAACACTGTATTGTCATAGATCATGTAACTGATCGAGTATTCTGTATTTTCATATATCTCTATTAGGGTGCATCTGCAGCTGTTACTTTGAAACTACTGATGGAGGTGAACAACTGGGTGTCACCTCAGCGAAGACATCACTCTGCCGCTGCTGGTAGAGGATCCTCTTTTCATTCCCCAGGACTCAACTGAAATTTTATAGAAGTAAAATAAAAAGCGCAGATGCCAACCTCTCGCTGGTGCCCTTTTGCAGCCAATTTACTAGAAGATGGAAAACACATGTGCCCTCTAACCTTGGACAGATGCCCAACAGTCAAAAGATCAGCCAAACTGTGTCTATATATGGCTCTGTTCATAGTTTCAGTGTGTACGCTCTTCAAAGATGAGTTTCATATAATCCAAAAGCTGACGACCATAGCAAAGCAGATGTGTTTACACTAAAAATGAAAATGTCATGCTTACTTGGATGAATAACACAAAGGAACATTAACAGATAAAAACTACTGTGGAGACTGAATTCAGTCATCAGATTTAAAAATAAATGCAAAGCTCTTTAAAATAAAATGTTAACCTTTAATAGTGATATGTGTACTCTTATATTTTACACCAAACATGCATCTTTATTTCTCTATAACCTTGGGCTGTGTATGGTATTACCAAAGCTGCACATGGACATCTGTGTCCAGAGAATGAATAATGTCCTGAAAAGTGTTGTGTTCAATGTTATATGTCAAATAAAGTCAATTCTGCAATAAATAGCCATGAGAAGAAGAGTTTCCGGGCTAGTATACAGCAAATATTGTACAGTTTTTCCTCTTGTGCTTTATTTATTTTGCCTCTCTTGTTCTGCCGTGTCTTACTCTAAAGCTCACTCTGCTCTTCTCTTTCTTCCCCTCTTAGTATCACTCCTCTTCTCTCTGTCCCTCTCCTCTTTCCTACACACCTCCCACACAAGCGAGCGCGCTGTATGTGTTTCTGCATGTTTGCCTCTTGCATACATCCACCAACTAAGGATCGGGAGCTGTGACAAGAGCATGAAGAACCTGCTCGTTTGACATCTGCGTGCTACACTGGGGGAAATCTAGACTTTTACCAGCAACTATAAATCCTGTCCTTCAGTCAGCTGCGACTTCCAGCAGCAGCTTCTGTCAAAAGACAAAAGACATTGAGCGGAAATATGCAAAGAGCAATACAAACACTATTCAAATCCATCAGCCAAATTCATTTAAACAAATGATTTGGACCTAGGAGAGCTAGAACATTGGTTTAGGGAGGGGTCCTTTGATTAAATATGCAAGAAAACGGCATCCATCGGACATTAAAAAAAATCTTCTGTTGCTGCTGCTGCCTCTCATAATGAAAGCAAACATGGACAATTAGGTTTCAAAATCTAGCACTCACTCACATGGGTGACACCGGTTAGTTTTAGCACTCATATATGATTCATAATAGTTCAGCTGATAAGAAGTGAATTTGAGCACTTCGCCACAAAAAACATTTGCAGTGTGAAGAAGAAGAAGAAGAAGAAGGGACACTTCTGGGACTGGCACATTGCTTAAGACACACTGGTAAAATCCGTTATACAATCCTTTGTTAACTCGTGTTTCAAAGCAGAAGTGGAATGGCCCCATGAACTCATCCTGGCTGCAAATAAAAACACATCCACCCACCCACCTACACACACACATATACCCAAACAGGCCTCAGCCTCCTCTTCCAACACCATCCAATTGCAGGCAAAGCCTAAGTGTGTGTGACTGGCAAATTCTCTTGCCTTCCCTTTTTCTAGCACCCGTGCTCTCTCTCACACACACCCTCACATTACCCACACACTAAAAACAACCCCTACACACACACACACACACACACACACACACACACACACGCACACACACACACACACACACAGGTCAGGGCACAGAGCTAGCTTTGTTACTGTGAATGTCAACCATTACTCAGGGAGACAGCTCGGGCCAGTTGGACACAGAGGCACCCAGCAACATGCACAGGCACATTCAAAAACACAACACACACATTTTGAGGCACAATCATTATTAAGGACTCATGTCAAGACAAACTCCTTCCAAGATTTGGCAAGATTAATTGCAAAATCCCCGGTTACATTTTGAATTTGGACACATGACCTTGCTCATACTTCCACTCCCCATATTATTTAAAATATTAAGACTCCTACCAAGGAAATTACAGGACTTTTCACTTTTTCATCCCTATTCCAATACAGCTGGACATGCGGTCACAATCAAACTATACAATGTAGCAGCTGGAAACTATCATTTAATGCAATTAATTGATGCAAAGACCAGAAAACAAGACTAAAAGTCTAGTGCAATGCTAGTGGGTCTGTGAGCCTGTACAGAGGAACAGCGGTGCTTTAAGCTAAGTGCTAATATTTGCATGCTATCATGCTTGCATTGACAATGACAATATGCAAAGCTATCAAGTACCATGTTCACCATCTTAGTTTAGCATGTTAGCATGCTAAGATTGGCTAATTAGTAATGTACCAGATTTTGTGCTAATCTACTACAATCCAATCTATGCAGTAGATGTTGAGATATTTCCCAGCATAGGTCAAATGTTTGACCTGCTGGTGGCGCTGGTGGAAATGTGAAGGGATTGTCAATGTCAGTGGGCTACATCATCTGGGGACCATGAATGACTGTTCAACATTTAATGAAAATCCATTAGATTGTCTATTTCAGTTTGGACCAATGGGGTGGACAGACTGACCAACATAACCACTCCTTGAGGCTAAGAATATTTTTTTCTAGTCCTGTAAAGTGACACTTTGTAAAATTCTCATTCTCATCCCATGACCATCTCAGAAAACCCAATTTCTCTGACTTTTCCTGCGTGAATGATATGTTGCAATCCTGGAGGGTGCAGTTTCCAAAGGTCATTTCCATTCAAAACTACAAAAGGTCTATTGAATTGCGAGCAGCTTGTAGATACATGCATACACACCAACAAACACACTGACTTGGCTTGACTTACTGCTCTCTGTTGAGAAGTGAGGACTTCAGGGATGAGAAGCTGCTCTCCTTTCTCTGTATCACTGGAAATATCCTCCTCCGACTCTTCCCAAGATGAAGAGAATCCGGCTGAGGAGGCAGAGGAGGACGACAGCTTCCTGAGGGAGCGCGTGGATGAGTTTGGCCCAGGAGAAGGACTGGAACTGGGGCTAGGGGTGCAGCCTAGTCCCTGGTCTGAGCCTGGGTCTTCAGCAGTCTGAGCATGGCTGTCCAAACCGTGGTCAGTTATTATGACTGCAGGGATGGAGGAACAGTTGTTGGAGGTGCGATCGGGGTCAAGCAAACAAGGGGAGCTCTCACTGCTTTGTGTCCGAGGTAAAGCGTCCGTTTCAGGGTTAACCTCCAACCTGTCTGCCCCTTTCTGGAGCAGCATCTCAAGACAGGACGGGTCCTCGTTCTCATCTCTCACTTCTCTCTCTGTCCGTTTTCTTTCGTCTTCCAACATTTGTTTGTTTTCTACCTCCCCTTCGCCTTTCTCTCGCTCCTTCTCTCTCAGTCTTTCTCCCTCTTTTTTCTCTCTGTCTGTTATTGCATCTGGGTTGAACGTCTCAAGGGAACCCTGAATGACAAATGGTCCGTCTAAACAGGGAGTTTGCATCGCTATTTCTGAATAACCGCCATTTTGCCCTCTCAGTGTCTTCTCCTCTGTGTTGTTTTTAATGGAAATGCTGTCCTTCTCATCTTCTTTGCTTCCTCCTTCCATTGTTTCTTCCTCCCTTTCTCTTCCATTTTGGACAACAGAGGGAACTTTACTGTGTTGCAGGTGGGTCATTGGGCGTTCAAGGGCAGTGTTTTGTTGGCTGGGATGGGAAGGGGTTTGGCCAGTCGATCGTCTTGGAGACCGAGGGCTGCGTTGGATCTCAGTGTTATGCACTTGGGCACGAATGCCTGAAATGTGAGCCTCAAATATGCCCACTTTTCCCCTGACCTGGAAGACAAAGAGAAAATAGAGTTTACGTCAATGCATTTTTTTTCAGATTTGGATAAGGTGCTTATCATTTCACAGTTTCATTGGTATCTAGATGTGAGAGAAATAAAGTGACATGGCAAAAAAAAATGTCAAAACGTCATCATAATATACTACCAATATTAAGGAAATGTGTGTCAACAAGTAACAATGTGGGTTGACTTTCAACTAAATACATTGAAAAAGAGGACAAATGTAAAATTAATTAAGTAATAAAAAATAGATAGTTCAGTTTTGCAAGGCACTATCTTGTACATTTCTTATCAAATTTAAATTCCAAGTAGTCTGTACTTTTAGATTAACATTTTATTAATTTCAGAAAACATAGGAACACAAACAGACATTAAACAAGGACAGTAAAGGACAATATACTGTACAAGCAGTCCAAATAGTCTGTATGGATACTGACCCTGATAAACACATTTTGGTATATCTTGCGTAGCCATTTACATTTTATAGACATAAACAAAAGTCACGCGGCGTCATAAACTCAATTACTGGAGAGATTATTCTCTTTAGGCATGAGGGACGATGATGGAAGCAGGAAAAACGAACTGGAAACGAATTAGATTAAGAATGAAACAGTATGAAACTGAGAAACATTCTTTAATCAAAATATATATCCATATAAAAGCCCTTTCTAAGAATGAGTTTGCTTTCCTGTCATAAAAACATAAAAGATAAAGAGGATTATTGCTTTTCTTTTGTTCCGCTCAGCTTTTAAAGCTTGAGTAACTGTAGCACTTCAAAGTGGATCTCCAAAGTGAAAGTAGTTTTTACTGGTGGTGTTCGGACTTGCCCAAAGAATTTAAAACCAGGCAGTAAATTCTTCAGAGTTTAAATACTTTCCTCTATGTTGCTTAATTACTGCATTCCTAGAAAGACAGAGAAGAGAAGCTGCAGCGATAAAGACAGAAATAGAGTTTAGACAAAGAAGGGAGGCACATGTAAAAAATCACCTCGACGTTCTGCAGCTCTCTGTGTATCTGCAGCAGCTGTGCCTGGCGTCTCCTGTCCTCTCGCCTCTCTCCTCCTCCCGTCTCTCCTCCCCTCTCCTCCTGGCCTTCTCCTTCCCCTCTCTCCTCACAGCCGGGCGAGCTCAGTCGTCGGACCCGCTGGCCCACATTGACTCCTAGGAGCTCCGGCGTCCGAGGGGAAGGAGAGCGAGCGCGAGGGGTGGGGCTGGGGGAGAGCGAGGACGGAGGAGGGAAGACAAATGTTCGACCCAGGGTTCGGGGGCTGGTCTAGGAGCAGACACATAACACAGGATTAGTGGCGCTCCAAAAGTGACTGACTTATATCGATGTTAATATAACAGTTGATCTGCAGTTACAAACAAAAGCATTTACCTATTTTTCTTTCTATTTTTCCAGTTATTTGAGTATTTTCTTTTTTATTATGTAGTGAAAAAACACAATTAGAAGTAGACGAGAGCTTTAGTGTCAGTAATGCAACAATATCTATCTACAGTTTGTTAACATTAACACAGGTTGAGTCAAGTCAGGTATTTTTAAAAGTTATATAGTCTTGCATTAAATATGACTATCCTCATGTAACTTACATGTATTTGTTTATTATGAAGAATATCAAATATATGCATAATGGCTTTTAATTGGATCTTTTTGCACATATTCTCCAATCAATCACTTTTTGTGTTATGGATAGTTTATTTAACCAGAAATATCCCATTGAAATGAAATATCTATTCTGCCAGGGGGTACGTGTCAAGACTGGCAGTGAGATAAAAAGTTTAATTTACAAGTATAAAGTACAGGAATCAGAGGCTAAAGAATCATGGTAAAGAACAGCACCTGTTAAAAGCAATAGCATTGTTCTGTAAAAACTAATCGCATTGTATTTTAAAACATGACAAAGAGGAAAGGATTCCAGTTTAAAGGGATAATCCTGCTTTTTTGCAGTGAGGGTACGTATCCTCAGTCAGTGTAGTTTGAAGAAACAGGCAGGAGAGCTGACATGGAAGACAAGCGACAAACTAAAGTGGACAACGGCAGAGATAGACGTATTTCAGTCCCCTAAAAAACCTATGGGGAACTCATTAAATCCATTTATATTACTGTTACATCAAAGCCATCGGACTCCGTTAGAAAAAACACAATGATTTTACTTTGCAGAACATGTGAGTTGTTGGTCTACCTGACTCAAACAGTTTATTTGTTGTAATGTCTGCCTTTGGTGTTTTAAAGGATTGGTTCGTATTCACCAAAGTCACACAGCAAGACCAAGCAACTCCTGCGTTGTGTGATGTAAAATTAGTTTTTTTTTCAAAGGAGTATGGAGGCTTTGAAGAGCGCAGAAATAGTGGCTCCTGTTCCCCGTTTGAAAGGGCTGACTGACGGCGAGGTAAAACAGCAAAAATATTTTACCTCATACAACTCCACTTCAAAAAAATCAAGGCCCTCTTTTTAAGTAGTATGCCTTGCAGCTCATTCCAAGCTAGCAGGGCGTGAAAGGAAAAATCAGATTTGCTCAGCTCTGTTTGATGATTGAGACCATGAGGAGAATTTTCTCTGATGATCTAGTGTTATAGTTACTGGAATAATAACTCAGTAACTGGATATGTACTGCTGTGTTGACATGGATTGGAATAGATAAGTATTTTTCCAATGTAAACAATGGGAAAACACATAAAAAGTGTTTTCAGATTTAGCTTTCTCTGGATGTGGCAGCTAAGTTACCTTCGGGCTGGTTGGGCTGTAGAGACCCCCACTTGGTGTTCCCCCACCCAGTAACTGACAGTAGGTGCTCCGATCTGGAACCGGCAGCACAGGTCGACCGACTGGACTGCTTCTAGTTCGAGAGGTGGTACTGGAGGAGCCTGGCTGGGAGTGAAACTGATTACTGAGGAGAGGAGAGGAGAGGAGAGGAGAGGAGAGGAGAGGAGAGGAGGGGAGAGGAGAGGAGAGGAGAGGAGAGGAGAGGAGAGGAGAGGAGAGGAGAGGAGAGGAGAGGAGAGGAGGGGAGAGGAGAGGAGAGGAGAGGAGAGGAGAGGAGAGGAGGGGAGAGGTTTGGTTGGTTGGTTGGTTGGTTGGGTTGTGTGTATCTAGGCTATAACTAACACATTTATAGAAGTGTTACATTTTGCAGAAAAAAATTCTAAGCAGAACTAATAATTAATAATACAATAATTACATGAATAACCTGTAATCTCATAACAAGAAACTAATAAACATACATTCACAGTGTGAAGCTCCAAACGCTTACATTACATGTTACTATATGTTGTTTGGTAATGTTATGTATCATGAATAAAAAGTAATCTTACCAGTCCGGTCTAACAGGTTCTAAGCTGCTGCTGCAACCAAACATGTTTAAAGTATGCATTTCCTCTACCACTCTCCAAGAAAACGGTGGGAAGTCTTACAACAAACAGGCCAAAATGTGGTATAAACTAACCTGTTCATACTTCCAAGGCCGTTCAGGTTCAGGGCAGAGGCTGCCATCCCCGCGGCCAGGCCAGGGGTTTTGAGTGCTGGGTACACATCTGACAATCTCCCCAGAAGCTGCAGGGAGGTTTGGAGCGCAGCTTTCAGTGTTTCCTCTGGTTCAGTCAGACGTCAGCAGCAGCAGCAGCTCCACACGGCTAGAAAATCTGCACCTGCAGCTGAAAAGAGAAAAAAGTCAGACAAGTTCATTTTAATGTGTCAAACCTTCCTAATTATTAAAAACCCAAGAGTACGTATCAAACTGAGAAACATTTTTAGAGTAGAAAAATCTAAAAATAAAAAAGGGACAGAGACGGGACATTTAATTTTCCATGTCTGGAAAGTCATCCCAAACTGCGTCATTGACAAAGAATATTATTCATGTAGTCATGTTGTCAACTCAAAATAAAAGATAGCATTGTTCCCGTCGGGATTAAGACTAAATAAAAGGGAGAATGTAATAGGAGGGGAAATAGACACTAATATCAGAAGAAAATCATAAAACATGTTCCAAGTCACAGAAATTATTGGCCTGTTTCCCTGAGGCTGAGATTTTTATAATGCTCATTTGAATCGAACAGCTGTTTTATTACAATGTTACTACGATCCTCCTCTCCAACTAAGCAACGCCTACATCTACACCACAATGCTTTCTACGTTACTTAAGTGTATGAACCTTTTCATCACAATGGCCAAAGTTCAGCCTGACCAAAACTGTGACAATATTTTGCTCCACTCAAATCTGCTTCTTTACGGAAACCTTTTTTCAGAGGCAGAAAGATGTATGAGGTATAGAGAAACACGCAGAAGCGGAGAATGAGAAAGGACAGGTGGTAGAGAGAGAAAAAGAAACAGATGAAAAGTGGCCACAGAATTAAACACAGCAGAAGAAGAAAAGCTAGAGAAAATGCAACAACAGTTCAGCCGAGGAATCTTCTCGATGCAGATAAAGATGTGTAGAGACACCCAGAGTCACCGAATGAGCACTTCTCTTTATGTTGCGAAACACACGGTGTGATAACTATAGCGTGTTTTTGGACTTGTATTTGGATTTATCAAGATATTTAAAAGCAACTGTAAACAATTATTATGCTACAGGAGACTTATTCGCTATGTTCTTATGTTGAAATATTCTTATTTTTGAAAAGTAGGTTGTAAAGACACAGAATCAAAAACATCTGACTGTGTCTTATGATCATTTAATTAAAAACAAACAAGGAAAATCAAGCACTGTGCTTTCTATTTAAGCTGTGCAACAGCGCAAGGGTCTAAGAAACGGGCCTCGAGGAAGCAAAAGCACTCATTTAAGCTCCTGAATCAAGACAGTTGGAAGGTGAAATACTCGCGGCGCGCATTAGATGGACGCAAAAGCTAAATACACTTGTCAATCGTCATTTAAGTGCTTTATGTGGTCACATTTACATATTGAACACGAGCAACAGGTTGTAGTATCCTGCTGAAAACAGGTAGTGACGACTGAAATAAGCCATGCAAATAGGCTTCACTGTGCAACAGGAGTTGACAACCTGTATTTGATGCACGGCGGTCAAGCTGCGCAACACTTGCAGAAACATCCAGTTTCCCTTTGCGGATTGTGTTTCAACTTAGAAATAACTGTAGTTATGTCCGCAACTCCAGCACTTTGTATTTGATTCAGACAGATGAGTGATGAGCCAGAGTTGGCTGCCTTACTGTCTGCTTTGTTTAACGTGAGATAAGCACGATGAAGACGGTCATTACTGCAGAACTGTAGACACGTTAACATGTCTGGACCACAGGCAAATCATTTATATCATTTATATATATAACAAAATTTCATATGCCAAGTGATCATTTTATAAGGGAACTGATGAGATATTAAATAGAATACATTTCCGTTTCATACCTCGGTCAAATATTTCTCTAACCCCGCAGTGAAATGGGATGTGTGTGTTGCACAGAAACACATTGTATATTTTTTTCCACACTGTGTAATCACTTCTGTCTTGCGGCACAGACGGTCAGCAAAACTAAACTGAAGCTCCAACATTTAGAAAACACCTGCTTTTCTGGCCGGTTCTGGGGCTCATTCAAACATAACACTATTCTCGTCTTGCGCTGAGCTGCCAAAACTGCCTTGGGATGTGTTTTGATTCCAGATAAGTTAAGACGTCAGGTCATGAACAACGGGTAAACATGGGATTTCCTTTTTGGGGAGTGACGCAGTTAGAGAGAGGCAGGAAACAATCATCAGTGCACCTTTTTTTCACACTGTATAATCACTTCTATTTGTGTATTGCACACTTAAGACAAACGCTTAATGCTTTTAACTTTTAAACGCTTTGAGTGAAAACAGCAGGATTCAGGACTAGAGTGGATAAAGAGAGAGAAAGTGGGAGGAGAGGAGACAGCGACAGGCCATTTTGGTTTAATTTTCTTTTCTGAATCTTTCATGTAGAAGTAGCAGTGAAACAGATCAGTTGCTGTGATGAAGCAGCACTGGATGGGCACCGATAACTATTTTCACACTGCATGTTGCACATGGTTAGCATGCTTTCCAAAAACCCTTTATAAAAGGACAGCTTGAGCTCGACAAAAGTCCGGACACCCCCACAGGGATCATCGAAGTTTCATCAGATATGAAAAGGTATAGAAAAGAACATTTTAAACCCTGGGATTGGGAGACAATAACAGTGAAGGTATTTCATGTTGCTGAAGGAGGTTTACATAAACATTTTCATTCCCCCTGCCATGTAGCTGTAAAGAGGCCCAACTCCTGCTGCAGAAAACATCTCCCAAACCATGACACTTCCTCCTCCAAATGTAACTGACTTCTTCACAAACTTTGAGTTCAGTCTTTCCCCAGTCCTACGCCCAACATAATGTTTCCATCAGACACAAATAAACTGAACATACTCTCATCACTGAAGTCACTCTGGACCAGTTCTCCTCTGTTCACACAACATGCTCCTCAGCAAAGGCAAGTCTTGCCTTTTTATTCTTTCTGCTGATGAGAGGTTTGGTCACTGCAGAGTGGGCTTTCATTCCAAATTGTCTGAAACGACAAGCCACTGCGTGCCGAGGCAGATCCTTGTCCTGTTCAGCACTGAACTGCAACACTCCAGCTGCAGTGTTGACCTCTCTTGTCCTCTCATTCACTTGTTTTGCTTGGACAACCGGCCTTTTTGAGAGACTTAAATTAATCTGTGTCCTTGTAAAGTTTCAATATTCTTGAATTCACAGACTTGTAACGCTCAACCTCTCTCTGATGGCTGAGAGGGTCATCCCTTTCTTTTGGACAACCTGCTGTCTCAGGGTTTCAGTCACCTTAGAGCGGCTCGCTATCTTGCAAAGTAACCAGGAGAGCTGCCAGATACATAGGGTGTGTCCAATAATTGGGTAAATTGTCACCATTTGCCAGATTAACACCAATAACTGGGGGGGATCTGAAAGTGTTCTCTAATTTTTCTCACTATTTTTTCACAAAATAAAAGTTTTTGTTGAAGTGCCTTGGTTATTTAAAAACACATGCTAGTACAGCAGTGGTATAGCCTTCTATCAAATTATGAACTATAAAGAATAACAACATTTCTGAATGAATCAAGTATTAATAACTTGTTCTCTAACTTTGAGAAAATATTCAGCAAAACAGTAATATCATTATACAACTAATTTTTTCTCCTTGATCCCACTCTCCCTTGTATCCATGAGCACTATGTTGACATGCCGAACATTTTAAGATCTCATATAAGTACCAATTAATAACTATGAAGCAGGACGGTGAAGAAATAAAGCCTTTAGCACATTGAAACAACAAATACTGGTTGTGATGAGTCTGATATAACCTCACATGTGATGCTGTCTGCTTCAGCGCAGCCTCATGTCGTATTGAGTGGGACTGCATGAGAATTCATACTGTCCACTTGCCTACACAAGTGGGCAATAGACCTACATACAGTACCCTGAAAGCAACGCTGCTGAACAAAAGTTTAAAAGATGCTGATGCTGATCACGGCAGGGTAGGGCAGTATGACAATATAATACAATGAGATGATGTAAATACATTTTATATCTCTGGGTGGGTGTGTTCGGTCACTGTGGGCAATGTCACACACCAATGAGCATTATTAACGCATGGGAATATTGGATTTTTACATGATTTGCGTTATTTGTCTGGTATTTAAATGGTAAGATCAGCCAAAAACACACATTCCTATCTGGTATTTAGTCTACATTTCCTCAATGGAATTTCTCAAAGCAAAGAACCACTTGAAAGCTTAATGGTCGCAGAAGGGAAAAGGCCCAAAGGGGACATAAATACAATAGGAAATAACCAGAGCATGAGCAAGAAGTCAATGAATCGATTAGAAAACAAGATATTTGATTATTTATTGAAGTGTTTTCAGGTAAAAAGAAAATTCCACCTTCTCCAATATGATGACTTACTGATTTTCTCTCTCATAAAACAATGAATTGATGAATGAAGAAAACAATCTGCAGGCTAATCAATAATGAAAATAATAATTTGCTGCAGCCCTAAAAATAACCTCCAATGCAGCCTGTTTATCTCACGCTGATATACTGCAAGTGCTGGGCTCCTCCAGCTTGATTCTGTTTGCAAGCTGATAAAATAATGAATTAAGCCCCATGTGTCGTTTTCCTCCATCTGCCTTTTATTAATGTGTGCCCTGATGTGCAGAACATCCAGGTACTTGTTAAGCTGAAGAGCACATTTGTACAGAATCTGGAAAAACCTGAGTTTGTAGTTATTCGCATGTCAACATTTGAGTTTCAGGTATCAGCATACATAACTTTGGTGAATAAAATAATAGTTTAAAATGAAACATGAATGGATCCGGTGAGGTACTTTAAATGACCCTGCTTTGATGAGTGGATTCATATTCCATAAAAACCCTGCAAATCCAACCTTACCTAAGTATTGTATAGTGCTGTATATCATTGTAAAGCACCTGTTATTTCAAAAACGAGTGCATCTGTGATCACAAAACATATGTTAAAAGGCAAATGCATAAGATCCAAGAGGACCAGATACTTTTGGAGTACTAAACATGCATTTTTTAATTTAAAAAATGCTGTTTCCCCATTTCCAAACACCCTGAACGGATGCCTGGGCCTCTGATCCTGACAACTTTCACTGCACCTCTCCCCCTGCACTAACTGTGGTGGTATTGAAGTGTAATAAACTATCTCCAGCCACTGTAATCTCCTCAGCTGGGGGTCCAGACACAACAGCGGGCCCTGTGTTATCTTACCTCAGCGCTGCCGCGTCCTCTCCGAGGCTTCTCCCGGACACTTTTATTGGTCCGTCCAGCAGATATACACCGAGGGATGACTCTTCTCCGTCCGTGGGTCTGACACTTACACGTCCGAGTGTACAGAGACACGGCTCCGTGTGCACCGACACAACTTATTCTCTCTCTTGTGTTTTCTTGGTTTCTTCCATAAACCAACTTCTTCGACGCTGCTGCTGCTGCTGGTCCTTTTTTTCCTCGCTTCTTCACCTTTTTCCACCAAAATACTCCTCCACTAAAGACAAAATATCCCAATGTCTTTCTCTCCCACTGAGAGTTTCCTCTCCCTGGTTATTTGAGGAAAACTTCAAAGCACTCCGCACCGACCGGTGAAGTCCTCTGACGGTTTACTCTCAGGATACATAGTTTCTGTTGTCACGCTGCTGCTCGACACCTCTGGAGCTCCGGGTGAAGCTGTTTGAGTTTGAAGCCGGAAGCGACAAGATAGTCTCTCTCTCTCTCTCTCTCTCTCTCTCTCTCTCTCTCTCTCTCTCTCTCTCTCTCCTCTGTGTGTGTGTGTGTGTGTCTCTCTCTCTCTCTCCCTGTGTTTGTGTCTCTCTCTCTCTCTCTCTCTCTCTCTCTCTCTCTCTGTTTGTCTCTCTCTCCCTCTGTGTGTGTGTGTCTCTCTCTCTCTCTCTCTCTCTCTCTCTGTGTGTCTCTCTCTCCCTCTGTGTGTGTGTGTGTGTGTGTGTCTCTCTCTCTCTCCCTCTTTGTGTTTGTGTGTCTCTCTCTCTCTCCCTGTGTGTGTGTGTGTGTGTCTCTCTCTCTCTCTCTCTCTCTCTCTCGCATTGTATCATTGTGCATGCACGTGCACGTGGGGGGAAGCCCTAAAAAAACGTCATGTACGCGTGCACAAGCGTCATTTGTAAATCCCACTTTTAACTCTCCACATTTGCATTGATGTTGAAGTTTCTCCGGACTTTTAAAGGTAGGCTTTCTCTCCAGGTCTATTACACATGAATGCCTCAATAACTACTCAAAATATTAAAGGTTGAATATGGAGAATGAGCAGCCAACAACGCCATCCAGTGTCTCAAGATCGCAGTCGCAACAACAAAACATAATTTCAGCAGTCGGGTTGCCAGGTTGGTCAGACCTGGTCCGGCAGTCTACAGTCTACAATCTCCTTTATCTCAGTCCATGGAGTGAATGCTTGGCCTATATTGACTCTGGTTTTTGCCCGTTTCCGGTCACTCAGCTGCTGGGACAAATAAGCAGCTGCAGGATTGGTAAACTCCATTTCACCCAGTGCCAGCCTACAGTAGCTGCACCCAACAACAGACAACCCTGGCAACCTGCAATGCCCAACGCTATTGGCTGGTACAACGTAAACAGAATGTGACAAAAAAGTCATTGTATAACCTGTCAAAAAGAAATATACTTTGAACATTATTTGTGCCGTTTTTTAATTCCACAATATCGATGAATTCAATTGTTTTTGACTTATTAAAAAATGAATTTGTGTGGCCTCGATATTCAGCTTTGTGAACTGTCTTATAGCTCATATTTGAAGTAGAGTTAGTAATTGCAGTGTAGATTTATAGTTTAACAAATGAATGTAATAGTAATGGTGACAAGAAGAAGACATTTGATCAAATAGTGTACAACTCAAAAGGAGAAGGCAGATTTTGAAGGCGCAGTACAGTTTCATGTTTTCATCCTGTTTTTACCCTAAATTTCCCTCTTTTATCTGTTAACCTATAGAAACCTCCCAGAAAATGTAAGCAACAGAGAGAACACGTTGATAACACAGTACATATCACTGCTGTATCATAAAATCTCTTACTGACGATAGATTCTCACTACAGCAAATGTCTTACTCATGCGTGTTTGTGTCCATGAATAAATGTCTGTATCAGTGTTTGTATGCTGGTATAAAGTACAGCTGGACATTGTTTAGGAAGGCCACATAAAAGGACTTTGGCCCCAAAGAGGTCCTGGTACACCCTCTGATAACTCAGAGAGGTGACTTATGGCTTTGCCCAGGAGGTTTTTATCAGGGGTGGAGAAATGTTGACCACAGGTGTGGATGTAGTCATCTGATCCAAGGAAGGACACACCTCTTCAACATCATGTACTCATGTAATGTATAGTGGTTTACATTTATTTTAAAGGATGACACGTATTGAGAAGTCACACTGTAATCTCCCTGGGGTGCTACAGTAGATATTAAAACCCCAGGATCAATTAAATTGAATTTAATTGAATTTAATTGAATTGAATTGAATTGAATTGAATTGAATTGTCTTTATTGTCATTGTACCAGTACAACCAAATTTACAGTACAATCCCTTGGTCTGGACTCCATCCCTGGTACTTGTGTTGACTCAGTGAAGCTAAAATCAAACTGAAAGGGATGAAAACCTGAAGAGAAACTGAATTGTCAAAAACATTCTTTGAAGAAGTCAGTTTAAATGGATCAGAAAGCTATAATAAATAACTTTATACCATAACTAATGATATAACAATATATGGACTTGTACTTATATAGCACCTTTCTAGTCTTCTGACTACTCAAGGCGCTTTCACAGTATTTGTCACATTCACCCGTTCACACTGGCAATGGCAGTGGTCCTCTACATACCATCTAATCTTATCTAACCATTCACACCACATTTACACACCCATGCGCAGCACGGGGAGCAATTCGGGGTTCAGTGTCTTGCCCGAGATGTAGACCGGGGGAGGTGGGGATCGAAACAACAATCTCTCGAATGGAGGACGATCCACTCCTCCACTGAGTCACAGTCTCCCCCATATCATTTTTTTTTTTCATAATGTGATGTATGATGTATAAGTGTTGTACATCAGATAATGATGGAAGTCAGTATAAAATCAGTAACAAATCACTGTAACGTAAAAGCTATTAGCGTATAAACCATTTGACATGAACAACATTAACATTCTTCAGATTTAATGCCATCACATTTGAAGTCATTAAGTGGGAGATGTTCTCATGACATATGTGGGGGTGACATGTGTTTCCCCTCAGCTCTCACACAAAATACCTCACATTTTCCCGTATGACTGTGGGAAACACATCCAGATGTCGACCAACGGATCTTAATTCTGAAATAAAGATCATCTGATTTCTTCCCGATGTTTATCATTATATTTTCAAGATTTCATTGTTCACACTTGGCCCAAATGCAGTGAAACTGAAGCAGAGTTTTTCTTTTCTTCCCTTCTCTGTCATGGACTCTGGAAATGCAAAGAGGAGCTGCTGCTGTCCTCTAGTGGTCTGTCAGTGAGGCACCACCCCTCCTCTTTACCACTGAACACATCTGCAGCATTAACATATGAAGGCATCAGTAATTCAAATCAATACAAAACACTATAAAAATATGCATTATTCTGAATTGGGCCAAACATGATTTTGGTACTTTAAGGTTAGGTCAATTTGAGTTGTTTCTAATATATGTTCAGTCTGTATAATATTTGTTGTTTGTGTATCTGGAGTTCATTCATTCATTCATCTTCAACCGCTTATCCCGGGGTCGGGGTCACGGGGGGCTGGAGCCGATCCCAGCTGACATTGGGCGTGAGGCGGGGTACACCCTGGACAGGACGCCAGTCTATCACAGGACACATAGAGACGAACAGAGACAGACAACCATTCACACCTACGGGCAATTTTAGAGTCATCAATGAACCGAACACGTGCATCTTATTATAAGTATTTCTGATTCTGAACACCACAGATGAAAAACATGGTTTTCCTTTTCTAGATAAATATAGAAAAATATGATCAATATAAACACAGGAAAGAATAAAATATAAGAATAACAGGAACAATATATACAATATTTCTATATGTTTAATACTTTTATGTTTCATTAGCGCCCATAAATTAAAATCCTTCTATTCTGTGACTTACAAAGGGCTGACAGCCGACCATACATATTCATATTACTGCACTGCAGTGTTTCTGAAATGCTTGGTTAGGATTAAACTTTATGTTAGTGCAGGAAAGCTAACACAGTACAGTAGATTAAACACCAGTCTGCCTAATTTCTTTCACTACATTTCGTGGATTTTTCCTATATTCAATAAAGTTAGCGTTACATTTTGCCTCATTTGTATTTAAACATACGATTTCAGAAAACACGTAGGCCTGAGACATGTAATGTAATGTCTTAAAGTAATTTATCAAGTGAAAAAGTTTCATGGTGATATCTATAGATAGATATCTTCACTTCAGCACCACTAATAAACCCTAATATTTCCAATTTCATGCCTAGATTCTAGATTCTGAGGGTTTTAGACGAGAGGTTTTTTCATGTCGTTCACCTTTAGTGTCTCCCCTTACGCAACGTTTTAGGTTAATGGATGCTATTGCACTTTTGCTTGATTAAAATTTTGAATGCATGACTTTTACACTGTGGTATAACTACTTTTACTTAAAGATCTGAGTACCTCTTCCACCACTGCTGTCTGCTGTGGTGCATTCAGGTACCGGGACACAACAGGACTATCTGTACAGCCAGTAAAGCTCACAAAGTTACTACCCCCTCCAGCTTTTGATAAATTGTCGTTTACTAAATTTTAGTTGCTGCTTAGTTTATGTGTAATGTTATGGTTCTGCTCGCAATTACAGCTTTGTAATGCACGTTAGCATACGGACGTACAGTACAACAGTCCGTGGGTGTGAGGTGATAGACATTTGCTTTAGTCGATACTCACATATGTGAGGATGTAAAACAAACACACGACTTTTGTGTATTTTTCTGCTTTAACTGGCTTAAGTCAAGACAAGACCTATGGCTGCTTGCTCCATCACACATGCAAACACAGACACAGACACAGAAACACACACACGCACACACACACACACACACACACACAAAAGAGGACATTGTACTGCCTTACATTAATTCCCTGTATGGTTAATACTACACACACAGCTGAGACCTTCAATTGAACGCACACTTTTGTTGCCCAGGCGTTGTGGCAATTGAAGAACAAGTTTCAAAGTAAACTAAGTGTGAGTGCGCCCTAACATTTTAATACTCTGGCAGTGGTGAGGTAGATGTGCCACCCATGAGAGGCTGCAAAAATCTCTCTGTTTCTTGCCTTCTCTCAATATACAGTATTCGTTATCCCTCTAAGCATCAGGTTGTTCCTCTTTAATACGTTTTTCCTCTCTGTTCATGTCTTCCTTAAACCTGACACTTGATCCTGTAGTTTAGAGTTACAACACACAAAGACATGCAAGAGGAGGAAGAGAGAGAAAGAGGGGGGAGGAGGAGGAGGAGGAGGAGGAGAGAGCTGCTTGTTGACATTACATAAAACAAACAGGTGTGAAGTATTTATTCAGTGTCTGCGTATTTGTGCAACATACGTGAAGATAGAGCGAGAGAAAAGAAGTGGAGTCATAAGGAAATACAAAGCCAAGCTTCGGTCAAGCAGCTTGTTCCGGCTGATTATCGATTGGGGGTCAGGTAACATACAGCGTGGTGCCTGTGTTGTATATGTTTATGCATGTTAAGAGCGTGTGCATGTCTTTAGACTGGGGGTGTACATTTTCTCATGTGTCTGTGGATCTATGCATACTGTACTGTAGGCAACAGTGCAACATGATATTTTCATAATCTAAAAATGTCCGCTGTATAGCCATTATACTAAATGCCACTTAGTTTGCAGTTGTTATGTTTATTAGCAGCAGTATGTGTAAAAAAAGAAAATCTCCTCCACTGCTAACAACATATGGTGGTTTGCATGCAGTATGGAGAGTATTTCTGTTGGACATGTTTAACCAGATGTGTTTCATCCAGCATAGTGGTGTGTTGCGTAATATAATAATATAAATTTAGTGTTGCTTCTTTATATTTATATGGATATTATTTGCCCACAGTAAAAACAAGCTTTTGGGAGCTACTAGTAAAACGAAATCTATCTGTCCAGGAGATTTACTTGATAAACTAAGTGATTAAAAATTCAAAAATAGGCTTCATTCAAGTGAGCTGGCTAATGGGCAGCGAGGATGTGGTGGTGTTTATGCACAGTAGAGTTGTCTAATCGCACTTTAATGAAGTCAGCTGACTTCTAATGGAGCATGTGGAAGGTTTTGGTTGTGTGTTCACTTCAGTAACAAAGTAAATGTGTAGCATTGCACGGCTGATTGATGGTCCAACTCTTCACTGATAGGACGTAAAAGCTTTGATCGTGAGGAACATACATGCTGCACACCTTAAAAGCTAAAAAGCATTTGAAAATATAAATAACAAACATTATAATGTTGGCTTCCTCACTCTAGATCAAAGTAATCTTCTAATCTTTAAATGTCAGACCACAATCTTGACGATCTTGTAACATAAAGCTCGGATTGATCGCTCATGTACCCACTGAATGTACAGCTTCTCACACCAGGGTACAGGGTTGAATGATTTTGCTGTTCTCAGGTCAGGGTTGAAGAATGACTGAGCGATATCTGACTGCTCCATCGGGGCACAGAGTTGGCAGGACTATAGTTGGTCCAGTGGGCAGTGTTTTGCTGTCCAGATGGCTGTGTCAGGGTAATTCCCCTCAGAAGGGCTGGCCACTAATCCTCCAGAGAATCCGCACTGGCTTGATCTAATGCCTGCATGGGAAAGCGCACAGTTAGCCTACTGTAGTTCCCTGACTGTGGGACACTGTATTTGTAATTGGCAAGACTGTTAGCTTATTGACATTATCACAATCTGTTGGTTTACAGCGAGGGTGCTGTGAATGTGGTTGATCGGCACCACACCGCGAGCCTAGGCGTTAAGCTCGAGGCAAAGAGACAACTGTTGAAAAACATAGAAGAGAGAGAGAGAGAGAGAGAGAGAGAGAGAGAGAGAGAGAGAGAGAGAGAGAGAGAGAGAGAGAGAGAGAGAGATCAGGGCAGGTTGATTAAGTGAAGAGTCAAGGCTTAATCTCAGTGTGGGGACTATTTCTGCAGTATGGGACCTTTGACGATCAGGTACATTTTTCTGACTTTCTTGACTTTTTGTTGTTTGTCATTAGAGATGTGGAACAGGATGCACGAGAAGCTCTATAGTAGTTTGTGTCAGTAGTGTCTCCACTGTGACCTTTAGTAGTTTCCTGTGCATCTTGTGAATGGATGGTAACATAATACGCAAGAGAAACTTTCACGGTAGACTCATAGATGACGTCAGTGTTGTTGAGTTAAGTTTATGTGGTTTTGTGAAGTCTTGGAAACACTACAGGTACAAAATAATCACTCTGTTATTACATTTAAGCATCCCCAAAGCGATTTCAGTCAACTGGACTTGGTTATTTGTCTAGGAAAGACAAAGCATATTTTATATTCTAATAGTCTTCGTTGTTCTCTCAGATTTTGCTTTAGAAAATGGTCTCACGTGTTAAAGTATCAATGACGTGACATTGCCCTTTATGCACCCTGTGTTGATTTTATTATGAGTACCGATAAAGGTCAAGCTGTTCTGCGTCCGTCCTCAATTCAATTTAAGAACTAGTGAGGCCAAAGACTTGAACACTTCGGGGACAGGACAGAGGGAGGAGGCCTTAATTCACTCAGCCCTGTGTTATTTGTGTGATTAAATGTTCCAATGTGGGTGTGTTTCCTCTCACTCTCCTGACATGGGGATATAATGTCAATAAAATTAGACTGATAGCAGACTGTTTTTGCTGTCACGCCAGCGCCAGAGACGAGCTCTACTGTGCGTTGTGTTGTGTTTTTTCTCATGACTGGTCTGGATGCTCGGTCACGGGCGTACAGGAATCAGCTGTGTCACTTTTTCCCCCCTCATAATGTTGGGATTGTGTAACTGTATACAAATAGCCAGGGAAATCTGTTTTTATCTACGTGATATTGTTGCAGGAAATCGAAACTGTAGCAGGTGGAGCTTATGAAATAAACACGTTGATGCTCAGGATTGAAAGAAATGTCACTTTTTTGTTTTCCTGCTCTCTGTTCCTCTGTGTTTGTGCGCACACGCTCCGCTGGATCCATGCTGCTCTACTAATGGTGAGTCCACTGAAACACACACCACCTGCAGCATAATGTGATTGTGTACTCTGCTCACAATCAAAATGTGCTTCTCTGTTGACTGTCGCCAAAGATTTGAATGAGTTAGTTTTTTATCAGTAATTCACCTGCAGTTGTTTATATAATTCCACTTTACTTCCATGTTGGTCTTATGTGGTTGTTAACGGCTCCTCTTTTGTAGATGTCAAATCTCAACGCTGCCTTACGCTATAAGCCAATTACTTGAGCTTCTCTAATCTGGGTGTGGGTATATACAGTATGTAAGAGATGTGTGTGTGTGTGTGTGGCAGTGGCAGTGGCAGTGGCAGAAACCAAGCCTTATGTTATGCAATGACCAGTGTGTCCTCTTTGTACGTGTGTGTGTGTGTGTGTGTGTGTGTGTGTGTGTGTGTGTGTGTGTGTGTGTGTGTGTGTGTGTGAAGAGAAAGAATAACTAAGTGTGGGATACTTAATCAACACAATCAGAAATATCAACTAATGTGTCCATCTTCATCAAATCATTTAAATGTGAATTTTAAAACACCAGTTTAATTAAATTAACGGTTTAATACAATAAGATATTCCTTCATTAGTCCCACAAAGGGGAAATTTCCTTATTACAGCAGCAAAGTTGATAGCAAACATTAAAGAAGCATCAATAAGAAACAATCAATTCTAGATAAATATAGAAAAATATGAACAATGTAAACACAGGGAAGAATAAAATATAGGAATAACAGGAACAATATATGCAATATTTCTAAATGTTTAATACTTATATGTTTCATTAGTGCTCATAAATTAAAATCCTTCCATTTTGGACCAACTGGAGGCTCTTAACAGACTTATTGGAGCAGCCTGATATAATAATAAGAATAAGGAGTTGCAGTAGTCCAGTAACAAATGCACGGACTAGTTTTTATGCATCTTTCTGAGACACAATGTTCCTAATTTTCGCAGTATTACGCAGGTGAAAAGATGCAGTCCAAGGAAAGTGATTAAAAACAACTATTGGTACTCTTCAGTTCACCAAATACCTCTTCTAAATGTGGACTTAAATAAATGTGAAAGAATAAAAACAGTGAACGCCATCATCACTATAGTGCAGTGATGCCATTCGCCCTCTAGAGGGAGCTGCCTCGCCACGCTAGCATTGCCACACCTTCATCGAACAGCGAATGAACAGCGCGGGCGGCCAATCACATCTCGGGATCTGATACAGTGTCCCCTGTGAGCCAATGAGAGAGCGCCAAAAGATGTTTTTCACTGTATGGGGCGGGTCTTAAGGATGATGGACACGTCTTTGCTTTGAGCCCCCGTGCCAGATTTTCGGTGTGGACCGGTAGTGGAGGTTTTTTTGGAGGCTGAGACAGTGGGACGGTATTTTTGGGGAGGAGAACAGAGCGAGAGGCCACGTTTGGAAAAGTTCCCCCACACGCATCGTTGAAAAAACAACAGGTAACGTGTATTTATTTGTTTTTTACCACATTTAAGTTAAATCACGTGGGCGACTACGGCTTCTTCAACGCGTTTCGGGTATTTAGCGTTTTCTAATGTCGTTTTTTTGTTGCAGCCGATATGTAGGTTCTCAACCTGCACTTTTAAAAACCACCCAAACAAGAAACAGGTTTCGTAAATGGGTAAAAAACCGTTGCGATATCCGTTATCTGGAGCCGCAGTCATACCTTCGATGTAACGTTAATGCTCTTCATGGCGCCTCTCTTCCCCCACATTATCCCGGTTATCATCTCCGAAACTACTTTCATGTACGCCGCCGTGTCTCGTTTCACGCCGATAGCGTCAGAGGTGTCGTGAAAAACACCAAGTTTAGGTAAGAACCAGCGTAAATTACACGTTTAAACGTTAATATTTCAATGGAAAGACCTCGTTATCGTGCTGTATTTCCTGATGTAGGTGAACCCCACCGCTACGTTGCTATGTTACGTTAACGGTTGGTTACCGTTGGCGGGTGCTTCTTCTAGTCGTGCTAATGTTACGCAGAGAAAAACCGGGACGACTCCCGGTTCCCACCTGAGTTAAGGAGCGGTAGGTGGTTGTTTGGAGGCAGCAATGTGTCGAGAACCACCACAACAGTTCATTTTAAGCTTATCCGTTAAGGTGACCGGGTTTCTGAGACAGAATCCGGGGACATTTTTGGTTCAGAGGCTTAAAAACCTCCAAAACATGAGCACTATTAAGTCAGTTTGATATTCAACATTCATTTGATATTCAGAATAAAAAAGCTTTTATGCATTTAAACCATTTTTATTGAATTATGTCAAGCCACTTGTGCAACTTAAAGACTAGTATTCCTCATGTATCCCATGGCTTGTTTTTGATTAATGTATTTTTATGATTTTTTTTGCCAATATTAAATCTATTATGCTTCCTTATTTTTTGACCTAGGGATGTCAAACTACTTTTGCAATATAAAGATTAATATTCCTCATATATCTTAAGGCTTTTTTTGAATAATATATATACATATGTTTAGGACTTTTGACCTGGAGATATCAAACCACTTGTGCAACATAAAGATTAATATTCCTAATGTATAACAAGGTGTGTTTTTGAATTTTATATATATATATATCTATATATATTATGATATTTGACCTGGATATGTCAAACCACTTGTTCAATGTAAAGACTAATCTTTCTCATGTATCACAAGGCTTGTTTTTGAATAATATATTCTGTTTTTTTTACAAAACTTAAATCTAGTATGCTTCCTTATCTTTCGACCGGATTTAGCCTGTGAAAAGTAGGGTGCACAACTATACGTGTCGTTTGGTCAACATTTACGTTTTTTCATTTTTTCCTATATTCCATTTTCGGATCTTTCGGTCACAGTGAAAACCGGGTACATTTCTGGGGACAGTAGTAGCCGGGGACAGGTCACCGAAAACAGGGACTGTCCCCGGAAACCGCTGCCATCTGGTCACCCTACTGTTTGCCTGTGTCCATTCCCTTGTATGCAGTGCCTCTTCTAGCAGTAACGTTGACAACACCAGAACACGTTGTTTCCTTATCAAAGGGTTTGTTTCAGGTTTGTAGCTTGGAGAGCAGTTCATAAAGATGTCTGGGAAATGCAGTCCCATTTGGTTACTGCGTTCAAAAAGATGGGTGCTTACAGTCTGCTTCGTCCCAGGTGGGACTGTGGCATCCCCTTTATTAGCAATTATAGTCTGCTATGGATCTTATTGATAATTCAGAGTTAATTTAGAGGTTGAGGAGAACTTATCAGAGCCAAAACTGATGTGGTAAATTTCAGTTTAGTATTCAATTTATAAAGATATGAAAGAATGATTGACCTGTATTAAGTGATCAGTGGCTCAAATGATCAATTGAGCTGTTGTTTAAGCTCTAATTTGACCATGTAACGAGAAGATGATGTTCTCCATACCATGCATGGCACATTTCTGCAGTAACTTATATTTTATTTAATGGCTGTGGTGGACGTGTCTGCTCTTGATTGCACCACGGTTTCAGTTAAAATGTGCCTTACTTCCTTTTCGTGTGTACATATAGGACTTAACATGTGTGTATTTCCCTGGCAGGGTCTTAGAAGTCATAGTTGACAGATGGTAAGGGTTCAGCTGGTTCACAGGCAGATAGGCAGGCCGGCAGACAAACTGACAGGCAGACTGAGCTGAGATTGTGCTGACGTGTAAAAAGTCAGCGGCAATTGGCAAACACATCTGTTACACCAACATAATTCAGTTGTGATCAACTAAATTAATGTCCTCATGGCGCCACAGTCAGCTATTTGTCTCATTTTGAACAAAGATGCATGGCTTTATCAATAACTATATGATAGGTGCCTTTTGCAATTCAGAGTTTAATATGTGCTGCTGCATTACTGTAACAGAACAACACAGGCAGACTAATATTAGGGTTATTCTACTAACAATCACCCTTAAATCTACTTCTTCGAACTACGTGTCTTCATATTTTGTGTGTGTGTGGCAAACTACTCATTACCTTAATCAACACATCTCAGCTCTGGTGCCTACTGCATTCTTGTCTTTTCTTATCAGGGCATGGACAATTTCACGGACAAAGTGGTGGATGTGTGACTTCAGGAAAAACTAGGAAACATGACAGATTCATGCTTTATTGTAGGGGTGGGCGGTATGGCAAAAAAAAATCATACCCTAGTTTTTTGTATTTCCTTATGTAAAAATACAGCACTAAAATAAAAACAAATATGTAACCGATCATTTAGGCTAAATGACCTTTCTGAACATTTTTTAATCAGTTTACAATGGACATTTAACCAAAAGCTACCCAACGCTGCCTGTTGCCTCTGCTGGCTGCAGTTGGATCATGAAGTTGAAATAATGTATTATCTAAACAAGAACCCCTCATTTTACTACAAACCCTTGTTACATGTGTTGTTGTAGCTCAGTAGGCCAGATAGTGAATTACTCTCACTAAAAAAACCTGATGCGTCTGTGCAGACCGTAGAACAGCCGTGGATTATAATGGGCCCTATCCGGCTGTTCAGTCTGACGCAACACCCTTTTCGGGTCCAAACGCTCCGTTGAAACAAAACAGACACAACAGCCGAACATGTGAACAATTACGATCACCTCTAACATCAGTTAGACCCCCTTTTTCATCCATAAGAAAGTGGTAAAACAACAGTTGTTTTTTTAATAAAAAAAAAATCAGATCTGTAGAAGTGTGAGGATCGGACTGGCCTGGACCCGGAAATCAGATTTTGAAAGGACGTTACGTCACCACTTAACAGCCGGATAAACGATACTACGATCGATCTGCTTTGGCAGATCGTCAACACGTTCTAATCCATCACGATCTAATATCATCATTTCGCCCACCCCTACTTTATTGTTTGTCATTGTAACAATATAATAATTGGATTAATTTCCATGAATAATGATCACAACGCAATCACCAAGTCACATTTCTCTTCCAATAACTTCTAAAATACACAAGGATGCCTGCAGACCATAAAGCCTGTTTGACAACAGATGGTTTTCCATGCATCTACACTATGATCTTTGTTTTCCATTATAACCTATCTTGATGTTTGCTTGAATATGGAGCTAAGACTATAATCTTTCTACGCAATCCCAGTACCATCTAAACCCCTCGAAGAGCTAAGTGGAAACCTAATGGAGTTGATCAAGTTACATAAAAGAGTCATCATCCATCCAGCTGCAGTCGTACAGTGCATTAACAAGAGAAACCATCACCACAGTTTTATAGAGACTTCTGTTTCATTGTCTTATTGTTTTTTCTTCATTTTTCTGACTAGGCATATGTTAAAGGTGTAATATGAAACACATATCGCTTACTGTCAGTAAACCCACAGCATTGAGATTCGGCAAGGGCTCTTGGTTTGGTAAGCTATAAGGGAAATCGGGCACGTCTGTCACTCTGGGGTGTGTTTTCCTGTCGGGCCCCCTCTCTCTGTGTGTACAGTTTATCTATAATCATCAGTGCCATGTTCATTTTCAGACTCTCAGGATGCGTAGAACAGTGGCGACTCTGTCAAACCCACTAATGAGAAGCCCTAATTGGTTGTTCTGGTGGGAGAATCTGCTCATTAAAGGTAGCTGGAACTAACTCTGGATTAGCCAGAATGCGTGCGTGACTTTTTTCTTTTCTTCCCGATATCACTGGTGTCAGGCAACTTTGGAAATTATTAATAAAAGTATTTGTTTGAATGTATTTCCAATTACTTTGTTCTTTCCAATGTCACAAAAGTTGCATTCGAGCTCTAGAAATTGATTTTAGAGGTCTTGGTAAAATCTTGGTGACAATGTGGCAGTACAGGTAATACTTAAAGCTTTCATATTTTATTACAACTTAACAGTTTTTGATATGTTGTCACTGCTGCATTAGTTTAAGGAAAACACTACAAATTAACGTACAGTGCTCCAATTTGTACTTCTCTCTCTCTCTCTCTCACCTTGTGAGGGATAGAAGGGCACCTTGAAGGGACACAGGGAGACAAAAATAGGAGCCTAGAGCTGGAGTGACAAAAGGAGAAAGGAGGGAATACAGATACTCAGAGAGGAAGTGAGTTGGACACGAGCAGAGAAAGAGAGACTGAGTGAGGGTGACAGAGAGAGTGAGAGATATTGCTTAACCATTCGGAAAGGCTATGGGAACATCCCTGAGAGTGTGTGTGTGTGTGTGTGTTTGTGGGTGTTTTCATCCTGACCCTGTCGGTTCAACAGGAGCAAAACGCGTCACATCAACTCAGGCACACACATATAGCCGTACTGTCCCACATAGTAAGTAAAATGACAAGTATAGACTCTGTTTTTAGAAAATAAGCAGATTCAGAGAAAATGCCCCCTTTTTAAACTATCCCATGTGTTTCTTTCTGAATAAGATTTCCAGTTTGTTGCACTGTGGATTAGCACATCTTATCTCCATCTTCTAATTTGTCAAGATGGTCTAATACTGTCCAAATCACAATACAACACATTCATCTCCTCACAACAAAGGTGGGCATACTCTGCAGTGTAGCAGTAAGCCATGGCCGGTGGGTGTTAGCCTCTAGCTTCCAGAGCTACTCGACCAGCGGGCACCACAGGACTTGTATTCACGCAGAGAAGATCAGAGAGGCACAGATGAATGGAAACTGTAATGCAATGTTCAGCTTATTACAGAGACAGAAAGGGAAGGAGGGTGAGGAGGGGAGAGTGAAAGGGGGATGGAAATGTAGTGGACGTGTGATGGAGGGGACAAAAAGGGAGAGCGAGGTTAGTCAGTTTATATCGCTAAGAGGGTCGGCCACAGGCCAAAAAATGTAAATGTGAGAGATTGTAGATGGTAAAAACTGCTAAGTATCGATTTTAAAGGTTTGGGGTTTATACTGGAACGTGTTTTAGCACCTGTGTCTTTAAGCCCCCCGTCCTGAAAAAGCCCAGTCTGCTCCGATTGGTCAGAGTTTCCAGGTCGTTCACATCTGCAGTCTCAGCATTTGAGCACCGTCGGTATAATTGTGGCTACACAACCGTGTCTTGATGGCTCGTTTAAAGGCAAAGTTTCTGAATACGGGCTGTGGATTTAGCATTTTGATATTTTTCACAGTATTTATATAGCACCTCGACCTGCTTTATATTTAAAAAGACATGGATATCTCACTTTTTAAAATATGAGCCCTTGGTTGTTGAATCAGCAAGCTAATAGAGTAAAATAGAATAAATTTGATATAGAGTATGTTTATGAAGATTAGTAGTCATATTGTTTTGTTAAACAAGAGCATCTATTAGAGGAGAATAAAAAGATCCTTGTGTTGAAGGGTGACATTTTACATCAGAGAGGGATAAAGAAAGGGCAAACTGCCTTTGCCAACAAGTGTCCTGCTCAAAAAAGAGCAATAGAATAAAAAACAGAGAGAGAGAGAGCGTGGGCCTTTGGCTTTGGCAGAGGGCCGAACAGTTAAAAACAGATTAATCAGCATAGGGTCACATTCTCACAGAGCGGCCGAACAGAGCATGGCAGGACGGGCACGGCCTTTATCGTTTAAAGGCCACATCTGAGGGAGCAACAGGAGGACATGTTGGCACTGCGGTTTATATCAAAACAAAAATGTTTAATATTGGGCTATAGATACTGATATCTGATGTCAACTTCTTTTTGTGTGGTGACATGTCTTTGACACAAGTTCAGAATATGAAGATGAGATAGTCAGAAAGCTTATACATAAGAGGACAGCGGACACCAGAAATGGGATTCATTAACGTCAAAATAAATGAGGAGATATTCTATACTCTACACTCTTCTTTCTAAAATACTAACAATGTGTAGTGGTTAGCACTGTCGCCTCACAGCGAGAAGGTTCCAGGTTCGCATCCTGTCTGGGGCCATTCTGTGTGGAGTTTGCATGTTGTCCCCGTGTCTGCGTGGGTTTTCGCCAGGTTCTCCGGTTTCCTCCCACAGTCCAAAGACATACACGTGTTCGGTTAATTGCTGACTCTAAAATTGCCCGTAGGTGTGAATGGTTGTCTGTCTCTGTGCGTCTCTATGTGCCGGGCGTCCTGTCCGGGGTGTACCCCGCCTCACGCCCGATGTCAGCTGGAATCGGCTCCAGCCCCCCGCCACCCCGACAGGGACAAGCGGTTGAAGATGAATGAATTAATGATCTTCAAGTTATTTCGATCAGTCATTTTGTCTATAAAACATAAATAAAAAAAAAATCAAAATAGCAAATAGTTTATCATTGTCGGCCATTATAAAGTCAGCCATTCCCTGACTGATAACTGATGGATCAATTTACTTTATAGATTTTGGCCATATTACCCAGTCCTACTATTCATTCAGTCTTTCATTCATTCGGGCAGTCACAAAAGCCAGGGAAAAGACTTGAGAGGAGAAGAAGTGACGAACACAGAGTAGGTGGGTTACCAGGGCAGAGTGATAAAGAGGAAGGGATGAGGGGAGGAAACGGAAGTGAGAGGAGTGTCTGGGGTGAGAGGGGGGGCAGACAAGCTAACTCGTTCTCATTAGATGTCTTTGAGAAGCTCTGAAATTTGGAAAACCTCTTGGAAAGGGCGTAAAGAACCCAGTGAACTGTGTTTGTGTTGGAGAGGGGCACACAGCAGGTCCGATAGACAGTGTTTCCCACAGGTCAAACTACAAGAATACATATTAAATGACAGAACGTACAGTAGTTAAGTAGGGGAGGGGGTGGGACTTTGGATTTCTGTTTGCCACGATGTAGCCTGTGTGTGGGAAACACTCAAAAAGATGTGTTTTTCTTATCCACGAATGTAGAGAGAGAAAACACGATTGTACGGATGTTTTGCGCTCTGTCACTTCCTGTTTTTATGTTGACAGGTTCCTAATGAGAGAGACAGAGATACTGAGATGTACGTGTGGCTAAAAAAGAGAATTGAAGATAAAAATGGAGATAAACCGAGTGAAACAGAGGAGAAGAATTTGAAGTTGCCCCTTTGCCACACTTCCTGTTTAGGGGTCAAAGGTCACCGGTCTGGGATGAACTGATACTAGGCACCTAAATAATCTGTCTGGTCATGTCGTTGACCTGATATGAAGAACTGGTTGCTACAACATATTTCACATAATGATGTGTGTCCTCACAGTAATTGAGAAAACAGGATGGTGTTCTAAAAAATGAGGACATCTTACAGCGTTCACAAGGGAAATGTCTAATTTTAGTTTAGGGGGGATAAGGTTAGTAGTTGGAAAATGAAGGCAGCTGTGAGTTCGGTGTGTCGGTGTCAGACTGCTTTGCATTCTCACTATTGCATTATTGCAGAACAAGTGTTACTGACCAGGCTCGCTACATTCTGCATCATGTTTACCGATGCAGCTTTTGATGCACAGCCTATTAAAGGTTGACGCTACTTTATTCAGCACGCAAAAACGTAGAAAAGGGTTTTCTTTTTCCGTAGCTTTGCCTCTGTGAAGAAAATGTAAGATGCAATGATCTATCAGTCAACTGCAGAACTGAATGAAACCAATCCTGATGTATCTCAACGTATTATGAGATGATTTAATATGTGGCCTGAACTGTTGGATTAAGTAGGTCTGCTCGTATCATAACACTTATGCTTATTTTGGTCAATGTTGAGATCACCATTATTTAACATGATTACGCATTCACTTTGGAAAATGCATTTATTCAACTTTAAAAAACCTTTTCTTTAACCTTCAATGTGATTCAACTGAAAAACAGATACATAGGCATAAATAGAATATAAATAATGTAATATAGAGATATAAATTTAGATAAATGATGTAGAAATGACATCAACCAATTGAAAACTACCAAACACATATTCAATATATAACAAAAATACTCAAAATCTAATATGCCGTAGTGCACAGTGCCATAACCTACTAAAAACCCCCTAAACTTGCATTCAACATATTCCAGTCAGTAACGCACTGAAAATGACTGCTGTAATGGAAAGGGGCTGCAACACAAAACGTTCAACAACAAGAGCATCATTGTGATATTTGGCACACTAATCTTTTCATCTCCATTATCTTGTTTTCATAATTGTAATTGAATATAAATGTGATTTATCGCCTAGCCCTCAGATGTAGCGCCACTCCTTATTTAATTGGTCCGTGTTGGTGATAGGCTGGATAATGGTGATGATTGTGTGGAGACAAGAATCCAGTTTGCTCTCACAATATTAAAAAAAAAAAGACCATGTTTTGAGTGATTGCTAACAGCTTTGAAAGCTCTCAGTCTTTGAGCCAGAGGATGTTTTTCACTTCATGTGTATCAACTTGCCTCACCAGGCAGCTGTAATAATGAGCCTAGATGCCCATGGAGTCATTTGTTTTGCCAAGGCACCTGTTGTTACCACCCTCTATGGGATGTGTGTTACCATAGTAACACCACACCCACCACTGCTATCGGGGTGAGACCATGCCAAGCTTTGTGTTTCCACCGTTTTTATTTATCCATCCGTGTTTTTCACGACGAGTTTCTCTCTCTCTCTCTCTCTCTCTCTCTCTCTCTCTCTCTCTCTCTCTCTCTCTCTCTCTCTCTCTCTCTCTCTCTCTCTCTCTCTCTCTCTCTCTCTCTCTCTCTCTCTCTCTCTCTCTCTCTCTCTCTCTCTCTCTCTCTCTCTCTCTCTCTCTCTAGCTCTCCCGCTCTGTCTCTCTCTCTCTCTCGCACACGCACACGCACACACACACACACACACACACACAGACAGGGCACTTGCGCCTGACTGCTTTAATCGTTGAATAGGGGAGTTTAGCTGCTAACAATAGTCGTTATGAGCTAACTCATTATTCTCTCTCACACACACACACGTAACACGGAGATAGGGTTCATAAAAAACATTTTGATTTTATTTAATGTAAGTTGCTAATACATTTCTTTTTCCATCCAATATTTCCACACATGTATTTCATATTTCTTTCCAATAATGCAAAATGAAGTTGATGGAATATTGTCCGTGGCAAAAATGCTAAGTCATATTGTACTACGGTGTAACAATAAGACACATCATCCATACATTATCATTGAAGGACATGCTAATACAGTTAAATGAGGACTAACCAGTTTTGTAAAGTGATGAATGTTAGTCCTCGTAGCGTAAAACTGAATAAAGCATCCTGGACTGGGGTTGAAGAGTAAAACTCAATGGCTTTACTGCCGTATAGTTTTGCAGCAGACAATAGCAGTTATGAGCTGACAGTAATAATACGGTAACAAAAGTAATGACATAGTATTGGTTATTTGAACATACCATTATGAGGTGACCATTCATTTAAGATAAGAAAAGAGACACCACGGAGCGTTTGTGACAGTGCAGTTCTTTAAGGGCGGTGATGACGTGTTGATATCAGGTGGGAGACAGAGACAGAGGGGAAGATGAAGGGATGAATGGATAGACAGGCGGACAGACACACAGACATACACAGGGATTATCCTTTGTGTAATCCTCAGTTTGAGGGTCAGAGTGCAGTGCAAAGGGACGGGCATGTTCAAATGTTTTCACACCAGCAGACTGTGTGTGTGAATGTGCACATGCGTGTGTGTATCTGCGTGTGATTTATCAACACAAACCCATAACTGGGGTGTTTATTATCAGTCATTCTGTGTTTACACGTGTGTTGGGCGTGTGTGTGTGTGTCTGCATGCATGTGTCATTGCGTGACAGATGGACAGATCGTACAAGAGAACAGCACAGATTAGGACTCCGCACTATCCCGAGTATGCGCCGTGTGGTTATTCCAAAACCACACTGGGGCTCAGTAACTGTCCGATGTTGGAGCGTGGAGGAATAGTTTGAAAAGCTGTTAGCTCGATAGTCAGTGTTCAGCATGCGGGATGTCCCAGTGCGATCTGCTCGATTGGATTTTTAATTAATTGGTCTCCGCTGAATTTAGGCCAATTGACTTCTAATGCGTAGTGTATTGTAACCCTTTGCTCTCAGTGTACACCAGCTGTCAGAAACATTTTTAGCACAATTAAAACACTAACCGTTAACACACAGCAGTGACAAAACACAATTAATGTCCATACTTGCAGCAGGCAATGCAGCTTGGTTGCTTTGCATCTAGTTCATTGACTTTATTTAAAGATGGACGGTTTGATAGCTCTCCAAAAGTGAATCCAAAACATCTCGATCCCCCCCCTGATATTAGGAAATGGGCTATGATGAGCTAAATAAAAAAAAAAACACATTCATTTGTTTTCCCCAAAGATGGTTTCTGTCATTTTAGGTAGTTCTTATCATGCTGTTAGCTCAACTATTCATTTTTTGGGATATTTTGGCTTTTGGCTTTTTTGTGACTTGTTGAAAGAATGGCTTTTTGGTTGTAAATGGCATCTGGCCAAAAGTTTTTGCTCTTTTCCCTTTGACTTTGTGATTAGTTTATCAGTTGCCCCCTTTGGTACTCGGTGAATTGGGTTGGAAGGATGTAATGGTTATAGTTGCCCCCTCCCTTTAGTTGCCCTGATGGACAATCCATTATTAGACACTAAGACGCTTGGTTGTGTATCACAAACATGGTTGTGTATCTTGAAATTCACAATGCCCAGGAACTAGCTCGACACAACATGGAGCAGGTTAGCTGCCACTAATGACATAGAGTGTATGGATACCCGTATTATTGCATTCATAGGTTAGGATGAGAGAAGGGAGGGGAAAGTAGCTTCAGTTCCTGTCGGTCCAGCACGTAATATCTGCTGTAAATCTGATGCCGTTTGAAATGGGTTTAGGCACGGTCATAATCTCTATTGTCACTTCTACGCTTGCCCACTAATCTGTATTTTTGCTGTGGTAATCTCTTGTCTCCATGGGGATTTAATGTTGTAGTCCATGAATGTCGTTGCCGTGGAAACCAGTTGCTCCCCTCTCTCCGTCTCTGTTCTGCACCTTTAGTGTGGGGCAGGTATGTATGTTTTTATTTTATTGGACTGAGTTGTCATATGTGCTTAATCTGATCTGTAACAAAAAAACAACAAAGATACACAAATGTAAAAATATTTAGTCCAGTAAGTTAACACTGTGCTTTCTCTCTAATTCCTGACTCTTGCACTCACTCCTGTGTCTGGCCCTCCATAAAATTTTTATCTCTCAGCCACAGGCCAGGTCAGAAGTTGTTGTTGCTATGACAACAACCCCTAAAACCCAGAGCGACGGCAATAAAGTTGCAAGTGGGAGGACTTTAGAGTTTGTATTTGTGCTATATGGTGTTTGTGAGGGGTAAAAACAGTCTAAATGTAGACATGAGGACAATGACATGAAAAAGTTTATATAAAAGTCAGCTCTGCTCAAAACTGGGATTTTTAGCCAAAATAGAAAAGTCTGGTGGGCGGAGTATCTTCCCTGGTGTTATTATCTGCAAGGTCTCTGTTTAAAGAGATATTTTGTTGATTTTAATTCAGGTCTGTCATGCTACTGTGGGCATTGATCTCCAATGCAAACACCATTTACCTGAACACAGCGCCCACGTTTCCATGACACAGACCTGTATTAAAATGGTTAAAGTATCCCTTTAATCACTTATTTATTTAGTAACGGTTTCTTACCTTAGACAAATAAAATTACAAAATATTGCAGTCTAATGAGCTGATGGCTTAGGGGCAGTCCACAATAACGGGGGTATCTTTGAAACCGTGTGTTTCTCTGCACGGTTCAGCGTTTCATCCACACTTAACCACAGTTGCGGGCTCCCGAAACCAGAGTTTTTTGTAACCGGGGTCCAGGGTGAAGTCCGGTTTCAGCAGTTATGTGTGAACAGGAAAACTGAGGAAAATCGCAATTTCTTGTCGACATTTTTTGACGTCGCACTGTGCGACGGTAAACAGTGAGTTGTAACCATGGAGACTTTTTGAGCACTCTAGACGTGACCAGCTGTCGGAGGCGGATTTTGCGGTTTCATGTGGATATTTTTTTATCACACCGGTGATGTGGATGGGAATTTTGTTTTTAACCGGGGGCCATAAAAGTTTGCTTTCAAAAAAACCTGTGTTCGTGTGGACTAGGCCTTAGTGTTGTAGATATTTCCAGAGGGATTGTGGATTGTCCATGCTACTACATGCATTAGTAATGTGGCACAGCAGGTGTGGTCTCTCTCTCATGCCTTACTCCTGCGTCCATCCATATTTCACCTCTCTCATCTCTGCAGCACTCTCTTTGCCGTTGCTCTGCACCTCTTCTGTTTCACACACTCTTCTCTTCACCTCCCCCACCCCACCCTCTCGTTTTCTGCCCTTGTTTCTCTTGAGCGATAGTCCAGAGGGAAGCAGACGCAGAGCTCCGAGGGAGAGACGAGAGAGGATGGAAGAGAGAAAATGGCAATGACAGTTTGTAGGACAGGGATTTGCTAAGACGTGCAGAGTGAGGGAAAGGCAGAGATAGGCAAAAAGAGAGAGGAAAGGAAAGTGAGAACAAATAGAAGGGACACGGGAGGTGAAAAAGAAGAAAGAGAAGAGACAAAAGGAACGGAGTTGAAGGGAAAAAAGAGAAAAAAGGAACGGTAGGTAAGGCAATTAGTCGTGTCCATCAGTTCACTCAAGTTAGTGTCTTGTGTAATACAGCAATAAAGCCTGAGGGAGCTGTTTGCTGAGGTAAAGATTAAAGGGTCCAATCATTGTCATTGTCAATCCCAGCCTAAGTTAATTTTTCATCTGTGCTGTGACAGTCATGTGCAACAGCTGTTTGTCGAATACTTGCAGCAGGTGGAATTTGTGTCAGTAAAACATTATAATCTTATTATAGCAAATCATAAGATCAAAGAATACTAACTAAAACTAAAATAAATGATTTAAAGAGCAAGTATCCTGCAAATATGTAAGCTTATAGATAATGATAAGATGTAGAAATTAGTTTAGATATGCTAAATGAGAGAAACGGATGGAGAGAAAGATCAGTGTTGCTGAATCATAAAAAAAGCATGTTCACAAACAGAAAAACCTTCAAACTGGACTAGCTGTGTGTAAGTTTGTGTTTATAATGAATGCTGTAGTGAGATGTCTTCCAGCCCCCTAACACTGACTTTCCTTAGATGCTATGCATACTTTTTCATTATCATATGTGTATTTATAATGTAGAGAAGCTGAAATAATGCTACTGCTATTGTTCATATGGACTGTGGGAAGAAGAGAGGCAGAGGAGGGGTTTAAGGGTAGAATGCAAGAGGACGATTGGAGGGCATTGAAAGGGGGCCCGGAAGAAAGGGGTGAGAGAGAGAGATGAGTGCAGAGATTTAGTGTGAAAAAGAGAAAGAGGCTGGCACCCCGTGCCGAGAGTAGAAGATGGAAGGAGACACAGAGAGAGAGGAGGAGAGGGTGAGTTAGAAAGTTGAGAGAGAAGTAGAACAAGGTTCCTGGTGTAAAGAGAGAGAGGGGCTGGTTTAAAGCAGGCATTAGAGGCCGTGACGAACATCTTGCAAAAAGCCGCACTCTGATGCCAAGTCACACAAACGCACACATAGATACACTGCTAGCTAGTCCATTGAGAAAACACTGTGTGTGAGGGGAGCGAGAACTGCAGTAAGTAAGTAGTAACAGGACTATTTTGATGACTCTACTTAAGGGTTGGGAGAACAGAGCAGATCGGGCATGACTCAAATTCATCGTCTCATGCGCAGGAACATAAAAAGGCTCAAGTTGATTTCAAATGTATTTGGATCCCCTGCACAGATGGCAGCCTGCACTCTTCAAACATTTGACAGATTCTTGCGTATTTAAAACCCTGTGTAACAGTGTCATCATCGTGCCTGCTCTGTACACAGCTACACGTTTCATACTTTAGGTGTCTACTTGAACATGTCTACATGCTATAAAGTAAAAAAACCCACATTATTTTTCCTCATACCTCCTGTCTGTCTATACCTGTATACTCCCTCTGTCTTAAGTGCGCCATTTAAGCGCCTTTCTCTTTAAACACCCCTGCTGAAAAGCCCAGTCTGCTCTGATTTGTCAGCGTTTCTGGGTCTTCCACATCTGCACTCTCCTACACTAAGTGCGTTTACATGCACATCAGTAACCCAAAAATGGCCATACCCCGGTTAAGGGAATGATCCGCCAACATACAGCTGGTCGAAATACAGCTTTATTTTTGTTCAACTTTGTCAAAATCACAAACGGACGACTTTTGGACAGAATTACGACCGAAACAGGTCTTCTTGGATGTGATACCTCGGTTTAAAGGTAACGTTCTATTGTTGTTGTTTTCGGCCCCGTTGCTTCCTGGTTTATTCTGTTTACGGGTCAAAAGCCACCACTGCGGAGTGGGGAGCATGTACAGACAAGAAACCCGATAATAATCTTGGTAAAGCGTTTAAATGCCAGAGAACTCAGGTTTCTAAAGGAGTTGAGTTATCTAGTTCTGTTAACCGGGGTATGAGAACCCTGATTTTACCTGGGTTATTGGTGTTTGAGAAACCTGGGTATGCCCTTAACCCAATTCGAATCGTATTTTTAAACCGCATGTAAACGCACTGACTCACACCGTCATTGCAGCTGGGGAATGACTATAAAGGCAAAAAAAGCTGCACTTTCTACCTACGTATTGCACAGAGGTTGATAGGTTTTCCATGTTGTGAGTCCCACGGGTGGTTATTTGAGTGGGAAGTAGGTGGGAGACAGTATCTCAGGTCCAACATAAGCATTTGCTAAGATTCAGATTTAAGATTTATCCTCTGTGAACTGTGAATCTATGTACAAAAATGTATAGCTCATTAGATCATCATTCTGGGGGGTCATAAATGACTTTAACAAATTTCATGGTAATCCAATCCTATAGCCGTTTAGATATTTTAATCTGAACCCAAATGATTATTTTACCGACAGACAGATATTTTCAATCCCTGCAGCCGCACCGGCGAAAAATTGTGTTTGTGACATGATTTAAAGATTAAAGTCTTTAATGGGAACCAAGAGGCTTTGAGCTGAGTGCTGGTTGTTGGGTTACGTCACTGGGATTCCCTCTTGATAAAATATAAGTCTGTTGTAGTTGTACCTTTCCTCCTCATCTGCCAGCACAAGCACAGCCAGTGCTATAGTGCCTCACTGACATTCGCACACACCTACACACACTCACCTCTCCCTCTCCCCTCCTCCCCTCCCTGCCTTATTAGCCGATCATGCATAAGGAGACCTGTTCTATTTTTACTCCCGCCCCCCTCTCTACACACCACTGCTGCACTGTGGAACTAATTGTGTGTGTGTGTCCTCTCTTATTGAAGGTGGCAGGGCATAAAAGAGAGTCAGAGAACTGGTAAGATGGCCAGAAAGTAAAACGCAGTCGACGTAATGAATAATAGAATTAGAGGGAGAGGGCCAGAAAGACGTGGTGTGAGAAAGACAGGCTGAGAAAGATTCAGAACAAGGGAAAAGACAGTGGATGACAATGATTTAAAAGTGTATGAATCATGCTCAAACCTCAGCATTAAACCGCTTGTGTAGAAACACACAGACCAAAACAGACTGTGTGTGTTTGTGTATATATAGGTGGACACCCAAGGTTTGGACATTCTGACCTCAACTTCCCCTCAAGACCAATGTCACGGTCATCTAATGTTATCAACAAATTAGTGTCATCCTTAATAACTATGGGTGTGTGGACAGCGCTGCCAAAGATATTTGGGTTGAAGAGTGAGTGTGTGCGTGTGTGTCTGTGTGTGTGTGTGTGTGTGTGTGTGTGTCTGTGTGTGTCTGTGTGTGTCTGTGTGTGTGTTGATCACAGCTGCGGGGTAAAACCAATGAGTCACATATTAAGAATTAAAAATTTCCCCATCTTTCACTACTTGCTTGTGTAACTCCTTGTAACCAGCTGTTGACCCAGATGAAACTCATTGTGTGACATAATGACATCCCAACCTTTTGTGTTCTTGTGTAAAAGAGACTTGGACGGCTCCGATGCAAGAGCTAATGTTTCAAACAGCCATGAGCTCATGGGCCAGAGTCAGATAACTTGTATAACCTTAATGTATATGTGTTGTATTCCCTACTGGACACGACTAAAATACCAATGACTTTATATTTCCAGAGATATTTTTCTTTCTCTACCGTGCCGTCTTACTCCCAGTGTGAAGGGAAACACTGATCGCTCTCAAAGAAAAAACATGGGACCGCGTGGCTCATTTATAAAAGATACTCCAGACCAAAATTTAAGTTGCGTGCCATGAAAGATTTAGATTTGTGCCAAATTCAGTGGGGTCGTCTGTTTTTTCTCCAGCTCTCTGTGAAACAAAATTACATCATTATTCAAGGCATGACTAGTGAACACCACAGAATATGATTTTATGTCCCTTTTTTTTTACATGGAATATCTTTTAAGATCCAGTGAAATAAACTCAATAATCAATTTATCATATTCATGATTAAAATATTCATCTTGAATAATTGAGTCACTTTGCCGTACTTTGAATCTAACGCTCTCCCATCGCTCTCCTTCCCTCGCTCTGCAGGTTGACGCGTCACCATGACAACAGAAGTGGGCTCTGAGACAGAGGTGAAGGAGAAAGCGGAAGAGTCGGCCGCTCAGCCGGACCAATCGGAGAAAGCCCCGGAAGAAACCCAGGAAGTAACCAACGCTGAGGGAGAGGAGAAGGAGAAGGAGAAAGAGGGGAAAGAAGGAAAAGGAATAGGCCGATACCTGCCAACATGGCTTAAGAAGCAGAAATCTCAGAGCCAGGTAATATTTGTATTATAGACCTATTGTCATGGCTGGTTGCAAAACCTTGCTTGAATTAATAAGCAGTAATTGTTTTATGTTTTCATCATAACTGAATATTCTGGTTGGGTTTTAATGTCTTTTTTTTTTTTGTCCTGACCCGTGAAGACCTCCCCAACCAAGGAGGTGCCACCCACGGAGGAAGCCGTTAGCCAGGTGACACAGGAAGAAGACGGGCCTGTCCCAGAAGTGAACGGTCACGCAGAGGAAGTGGAAGAGAAGGAGGCAGTAAAGTCGGAGGAAGTGAAGGAAAAAGAAGCAGAAACTCATTCCACCGCCAGCGCAGACACTGAGGTATCGGCCATTCGTTGCGTAATTTCTCTCCATCAGCACGCACGCTAAAAGTAAACAGGGGGTCTCCCCTTAATCTGCATGCAAGTTCACAAATGATCTCTCTATTTATTCTCCTAAAATATAAGTTATTAAATGACAGGTAGAGCGGGAGAAACTTAACTTAATTTCATTCTTTTTTTCTTAAATGTATTTATTTATTTTTAATTTTGTTTGGAAAAGGCATCTTCCGTCAGAATCAACAGCACAAAAATAGAAAACTAGTATTTTCCGTAGTCCTTTACCTGTTTATGCAACCATTTATGCATACAGGCGAGCAACAGGAGTAAACGAAGGACACAGTTTGTGTGATAAAGGACAGTCATCCTGGTCCTTCGTGAGCATCCATTGTTACTTTCCTGAGAACATGTCCTTCTATATTCCACTGGATATGAAAGATTTAGCCCATTCACACACATTAAACTCTCTCTTCAACCCACATACTTTCTGCATCAACATGTTCACAATCTTAAAAAGACAACTATATACATTAAAATGAGGGAACTTGCTTTTTTTTTATTACCATCAGGGATAAGAAGGTGACAAAAAGGAAAAAAGAAACTTCAGAGGGATCATGCAAAGTCTGCTCGAGTCGGGGTTATAATTTCAATCCACTTTTCCCAAATTTGATCAAATTTAACCTTTTGGTTTCTCAGACAATAGGTCAGCTTTTCCATTTTGAATCATTTCCATTATTCTGTGCCAATCTTCAATTGTAGGTGATGTTGGATTTAATCACCTCCTGGTCATTTCATTCTTGTTACTTACTAAAATTGAAAGATAAATAAATAAATATATATATATATATATATATATACACACACATACATACATAGTAAGAAAGTATACTACTAGCTTGGATCACCTATCACCAGACTGAAGGCTTTGAATGGCTGGACCGTTCAGATTTGACTGGGAAATGTAAAGAGAGACGTTTGATTGTGTTTATTATGGCATCATCATTTGCCTTATTCATCGGCATGTGTTTACATCAACATGCTGCAAGGCAGTTCATAATCACAGAGATGAAACTACCACGCGCTTACAGTGTGCTGATGAACATTATTTAGCATAAACAAATATCCTCTCTTGTCAGTCAGTCACGTAATGTTGTGGACACACAGACATCAGTAACTCATTTTGACATTAAACAAGAAACCCAGGTGTTGTCAGGTACCATCTTCCACAATGTTCAAACGGCATAAGGATACACTGACAATTCACAGCAGCACACGCCGACTGTTTAAAACTGCTGCTCGTCAGAGAGAGAGAGAGGGACACACAGAGACACACACACACGCACACAACGCTATTCTCCCTCATACACATGCACACACATAAACTGTTCTATCCAGTGATCACATTAAGCCATCCAGGCCCACCCAGTGACATCAACATTTCAGTAATCAGGCCAAAAGAAACGCCTGCAGTTTCTAAAAGCAAATTCAGACTAGAAGGGGAATTACAGGAGAGTGATAGAGAGGACACATTCCTTCCTCTTGCTTAGTTTGGACAAACAGTCGGATTTTATTTGATTTCCTTCCGACTTTTTTTTTAAAGATTGTAAGACGTGGGGAACCCTGTGTGTAACTCTGATTTGACATAATTTTGTCTAATATTTTTTTTCTCGCAAACTCCGTCAGCCTGCCAAGGAGGAGAAGGTGGAAGAGAGTGCTGAGAAAAGTCCAGAAGAAACCAAGGAGGGAGAAGAGGAGCAGAAACAGGAGCAGAAAAGGGAGGTGGACGGTGAAGAAGAGGGTGGTGGAGGAGGAGGAGAAGAAAGTCAGACCTCCATTTTCCAGTCTCCTCTTCGTCTGGTGAGGAAGAACAAGATGAAGATGGTGGTGTGTCGCGTGACCCTCCTGGACGGGAGCGACTTCACCTGCGAGGTGGAGGTAAGACTTCAACAAAGCTCAGACAGGCACACAAACAATGTTGAATATGGACATGGGTGTGAAGGGGGAACAGAAGGTGGGGAGGGTAAACAATGAATTCTATGGGAATACCCTCAGTTTGTAAATGCAGGTCGGTGACGATGTTCTGTCATGGTGCTGTTAGAGCAGCCTTACCATTACCATTTCCTCGACGTCTGTTTATCATCATCATCATCATGGGATCAGACAAATGTGTTGTGGCGGATTACAGCAAGAATGTTTGTAGTTCTTCACTTTAATGTTTTCCTGCAGAAAGTGTTATGGTGCAAGATAAAATAGTCCCTCTAACTATCAACATTTCTGTATTTGATGTGGCCACTTCAGCGTATTAGTGACGATTACACACTGACATGCATATCTGTGTTTCCCCTAGGGCAGGGGTAGGTAATTCTGGTTCTAGAGAGCCACTGTCCTGCATGTTTTAGGTTTCTCCCTACCCTAAAACACCTGAGTCTAACAATAATCAAACTGTGACGAGCATCAGCTGCTTGATAACAGGCAAATCATTAGAATCAGGTGTGTTGGAGCAGAGAGAAACCTAAAACATGCAGGACAGTGGCTCTCTCGGACCGGAATTGCCTACCCCTGCCCTAGGTGTTCAGCTTTTTTGGCGGGGGTTAGTTAGTTATAGACCTGTTCTATAGGAAAGGTATCCTTGAATGACTTCTGTTGTGACCTAGCGCTATATAGAAAATAAAATAAGCTTGACCTTCAACAGGGGGCTGGCGTTTGGGGGGCAGGGCACCACCTTCATATAATGGTAGGGGGAACACTGATGTTGATAAAATCAACATGTTGCTGGCTTTTTGAAACTAACTACTGAGAGAGAGGGCTGACACACATGTCTGTCTTATGTTCTGTTGCTGGTCACACGTGTCAATGTGTCAATGATGTAATTGCTAATAGGATCAGATCCGGTGTGTGTGTGTGTGATGAGGGTTTTTAACTTTCTGACTCAAAGTGCAGTTATGGCAGAAGCATCCACTCGCATTGTTTGGGGCGTGGTTTAGGGGATAAATGCAGAGCAAAGCAGAGCACGCTACAGGGGCTTGTGTCTGGTGACCAGAACACACACACACACACACATACACACACACACACTCAAACAGAAACCTCGGCAGATTATGGGGGTCCCACCAGATTAGTTTGCTGCATCTGTTACTCCCTAACAAGCACGTGGCCCAGACCCCCCAACACACTCTTAAATATACTCATACGGATACAACTCCACATGCTGGTGTCACAAATCATTTTTTATTAGCCATTAAATCTACCAGAAATGTTTGTCTGCTGTTTTTCCTCATTATTACCACAGCTTCTGGTTAAAAACTTGTATTTCCCAAGCAGCATGGTTTTTTAGCAATACCCCTCCTCACATTCCCACACTCACTCACATTCAGTGGGAAGCTGCCCAGAATAGCCGCCGTCCAGGTCCACTCGAGCTGTTAAGTGCCTGGTTCAAGGGTAACTCAACAGAATAGTGAGCATTTTGCAGTGTCTAGATGTTTCCTATTTGGTTTGGGAATTTCAACTGGCAACTTTACCACTGCGAGAACCCCCTTTTCCCTAATCTACAGTATGCCAACGCCCTACAGCGTGCCTGTGAGTGTCTACCATAGTTTGAACAGTAGCTGCTTTGTCTCACAACAGAAAACGCTGATACTGCGACTAACTGCTATTGTCCTGAAGTGCACGCGCACACACATGCACACACACACACACAAACACAAACACACACACACACACACACACACACACAAGCACATCAATCTATCCCACCCTCCACACACTCTGGCATAGTTAGGTTGCGAGAGGGAGAGATGCACAATGCATTCCAGAGATTAAATTTTCTGTTTTTGCCCAGCAGGCCTCCAACACGCACAATCACACACACACACACACACTAGTTTATACTCTCATCTTTCAGTGTCTATTCATCTGCCATCCGTCTGTCCTATTTAATAACCAATGACATCAAAATTATTCAATCCAGTGTAATAACTTAATGAGTATTTTATTAGTTCTATTGCCTTGAATGGAAATCTTGTCCAGACATTTTCTGCCTCTCGGTGGGTTTCAAAGGAGAGTCTTAGTGTCACATGGTCTTAATGCTGTTTCTAAGAATTCCATTAGTATTGGTTTCAGCAGGATTTCAGTGTCACACGGTTTAAGTACCGTTTCAGACATGAGTCAAGTAGTGTGTAGTGCATATTAGGCAGAGTTGTTTTGGTTTTGATGCATAGAGCAGCGCGTTTTATTGCTTTAAATGTTTACACAGAAAAACAAGCCATGCTTAAAGTCCCCCTCCACTCAAAAACGTGTTTTTCTTATGCGTATCTCCTGTAAAATGTCCTACCACGACTGTTCTGACCTGTATCTGTGCAAAGTTTGTCACAAAAGAGAAATCTGGGGCAAGCCGGGCAAGCTAGTATGTAGTTGGTACTTCATAAATCATAAACCAATTGCTGTCTAATATGCAAAAGCCAGCAAAGAAACCTGAAAACTCAAGCGCAGAGCGGATTGTCAGTACAGAAAGTGGAAACACTCATGTTAAGTGTGTCAGTCACTGCCAGTTACAACCCAACGAACAACATAAAGAAATAAAAGATTCTAACTACCCTTACCATTCTGAAACATCTGCTAACCAACGATTTTCGTGCACAACAGATTCCTTATCTAGTCTTTGTCTGAATGATGCCACGCTCAGGATATTAAAACTAGGCCTAGTTGGACAGCAGATATGCTTCCATCTGGTTTTACTTTCTATGTGGGAAAAATATGTTGAACAAAATATAAGTAATTACAGAGTAGTTTTTACATATTTAAAAATGTGTCTGGAGTGTGACTTTAATTTCAACTGTAAGGAATATGCTTGAATTTGAATATGCTCCTTAAAAAATTCTTTTAACTCAAATCTGGTGTTTCATCTCAATAATCAGTCATGTAAAGACTATTTCAGATGATAGAAATCTTTTATTATTTGAAATAAAATGATTGCGTTGTTGTATTTGTTTGTCGTCCCTGGCGTCTTAAACCAGACGCAGACCAGAACTAGATTTACTGACACAGAAATGAAAATGGGGCGTTTTTCCGTTTCGCTTTGTGGCATCATAGGGGAAACCATCTGCTCTCAGAATGTGTTTGCTTCTGACCTTAGTGACATTGTACGTGCCGTGCATGCACGTTGAAGGTAACTAGCTAGCTTTTGTACCTGCTCATCAGCTACTAGAGAAAAGGTGGATGATTTGATATCACTTTAGGAACATGCCAGGCTGCTGTAAAGCAATTCTCTAAATTATATTTTTCACAATTGCATTTATAGAAATGTAGACGTGATGATAAAGGCTTTGAGAGTTTGGAAATGTTTGGTGCTTGAAAAGCTGTACAAACCCTAAATGAAGTAAAGACAATCTCTCTAGGTCTTATGTGATCATTATATTGTTTCATTCTTCTTGATGATTATAATTGTATTCCTCTATTCAAATGAATCTTGCATTCCAACAGTTTGGTACTTGGCAACAAAGTGATTTAAGGTCATTCTTTTACAGTCATTTCTGTTGCCAGGGATACAAGCTGTAAAATGGTAACGTTTTTTAGTCCACAGAAGATCAACAGTTGGCGTTATGTTCTGATATGGTAAACACGCTGCATTGAAAACAATGCTCACATCATGATGTCTCTGTGTGACAGACATACTCCGATTTGTGGCAAATTATTATTCTTGGGTAGTGCCTTGCTTGGAGGCACACTGGCACAGACGCAGAAACCCTGAAAGGTCATACTCACATTCTTTGGGCGTTCAGAATGCTACACTGTGAGTGCGTGTATGAGGCGCATGTGTTTGACCAAGTATCGGAAAATACCGCAGATGCTTTCTGCTGTCCCAGGACAAGAAGAAAAATGCACTCTTTCATCCTCTTTCCTTCCACTTTCACCACGCTCCCTGCTCTGTCTGTAACTCTGTCTGTGAAATGCCAGTGTGTGTGTGTGTGTGTCTGCATAGTGTTAGACGGAGGCTGGGCTGTCTAACTGAAAAGAAATGAACATTATGTCATTATTTCTCATCTTTTCACCCCTTTCCCACCCTCTCTGTCTGTCCTTCTGTCTGTCTATTGGTGCTGCTGTGTGTTTGTGTGCACGTACGCTCGTGCATACATGCATGGATGTGTGCTAAATGTCATTGTCATAGTTGAGTGTGGAGGATTTTATGACTAAGGCCCCCATTGGCTCTATGAAGGAATGTGTTGCCCAGAGACAGATGGAGAGATGGAGAAAGAGAATAATGGGACAAATGTAATAAAACAGACGAAACAGAGATGCATTGATAGAGGACAGGAAGTGTCTTAACTATAAAGAAAAATTAAAACTTTACATAGGGTATAAATAAAGCATTCATTCATTCATTCATTCATTCATTCATTCATAGGGTAACATATTTCTCAAGATTTAAAAAGACAATTGAAATTTTACGGAAACTTTATTTAGTACCTTTAATATTGTTTTCATCAGTAATGTACAAATTCTAATCTTTGTGAATCTTTCTCCCGCCGCAGAAACGTGCCAAGGGCCAGTACCTGTTCTTTAAGGTGTGTGAGCACCTTAACCTAATGGAGAAAGACTACTTTGGACTGTCATACACAGACAGCCATGAACAGATGGTACGCATTCACACCCACACATACACACAATTTACTGCATGCCAAAAGAGTCAGTAATATACACATTACAGAAACTCCAGACATGGATGTCTGTATAGTGTCCTATGATACTGTTTCATAATAGGGGTTAACTTTCTTCCTGCTCTGTGTCTCACTGCCTTTGCTCACTCCCTCCAGTGTTGGTTGGATCCCACGAAGGAAATCAAGAGACAGATACGCAGTAAGTGTTATTTTTCAAATTGCACTCTCGCTGCTTTGAAGTTTCCACCCATCCATACAGACATTGGTCCATTAATCTGTACACCCGTCGATCAATCTCAACATCCATCCATCCATGTGCACATTCATCCGGCTATCCATCCATTAATCTGTACACCCGTGGATCCATCCCTCTATTCGCCTGTCCATCCATCCATCCTTGTCACAACAAGATGTTTCACATAATAGGAGCCCCAACTTCTCAGCCAAAAGGGCATGAATTAAATATGAACATTGAATTAATGAAAGGGTTCAAGTATCCCTATGTTAAAGAAAAAAACAAACAGCATCACAATTAAGTCAAACAATGCCGGAGACATTTGAAACCAAACAACAGCAGTTTTGCCACAGAGGTTACCAAAGTGTGATCAGTCTGCTTCATTATTTATCAATGTCTTTATTAACTTTTGTTCATTTATAAATGTAGGGCAGGGTGTGGCATCTTGTCTTTTGTTGAAAGGTATCAAGTGTGCGGAGTAACCAAGCATAGTTAAAGCGTTGTTTTATCTTCATGCACGCGATTAAGGAATTGTCCTCTATTTGTGACGACATTCATTTGCACAGGGCACAATGACAAACAGGCTTTTGCTCCCAATTTGTCATTTAACCAGAAGTTACTTTTATTATTTGTTGGTGTTCTATATAATTAAGAATATGACAATAACTCTAGCTCAAGAAAAACTTTATTTATTTTTACTTTTGCTTTCTGGCATCTTTTCTTCTAACAGTCAAAAGTCAAAACAGGCTTTAATACACAGTCTAAAACTTCAAGTTGCACTGTTTGGAGAAAGGCTTAGTGAGAACATATCATTTTGGCTCATAAAGTGTTATTTTAGAATTAGCATATGTGAAGTAGTTGGGTGTGTGCAGACTGCGTGTGGTTCCATGTGTATGTGTAAGTGCCACACTGTGTCTGGTGAACATGCATGCCTGAGTTTTTGTGGCTGTGTCGCTGTGTGTGTGCGCCTGTGGTTCATGGGTGAGTGGTATGCAACTGGCTGTATGTATTCATTTGAGTATGTGCGCGTGTGTGTGAGAATGTTTATAGTGAGAGAGAAGCTGTATCATGTGAGTTGGACATTTATGCCTGTGTGTGTACAGACACAGCACCACACAAATGACAGGTTTGACACCATTCAACTCTAAACCACCATGAGTGTACACCCAAGCGGCACCACTCTACGTCACTACCAGGCTGGGAGCCAAACATTTGTTACTGAAAGTTGTTTTTTTTATGGGTCTTTTGAACCATTTTGGAAAGATGAAAGCTGCTGCATGTGCTTCTTCCAAAGCCGCTCATCAGAGGAAAAACTTTGCAGTATCAGTAATGGTTATCAGAACTGGACTGAGACAAATAGAACACAAAAAACACCTCAGTTATGTGTTTATCCATGCAAGTGAGCCGCTTCTTAGATGTCACTGTGACGGATAATGAGAACAAGATTTTTGTCTCGGCTCTCAAAGGTCCGGCTGATTTTCCCTCGAAGCCAAACAGAAAGGCTGAAGGGTCTGGATTTAGTCCAGGCAGTAGATCTGTCCAGTGCGTGTGGCTGTTGTTAATGTTTAACAGCAGCACACATGTTCTCTCCACAATCAAACTAACCTTTATAGTGCACTGTCATGGTGCATTTGCAGCCAGTTTAGTTTCTATGATGAGCAAATAGCACCTGTCCATGCTAAAGTGGATGAGATAGGAAGAGAGTAGTAGACTTGGAGAGGTGAGGGTGATGTTCTATGTTTATCAGTATGTGTGTATATTCTATGCGTCATGGGGCAGATTGAGAGCCTTGCGAGACCATCATGATCTTTTGAGCTCCATTGTATTTTACTCGCAGATCAGTCAGAGAAAATTGCCCAAGAGGCCGAACCAATAAGCGTTGGTTTTGAAGCGGCTCATATTGACATAACAAGAAGCGACTGTTCAGTGTAAACAACGGTGGCTTCCGCGGATGAGATGAGCGCGGCTATCAAGCAAGCCGCTCACTAACGCTTTTTTCTCTTGGATCCTTCTGTTGGAATATATACCGGGTACTTCAAATTGTGCCTTTTTATCTTTAGATTCACATTACACAAACGACAAATATCCTTAACCGACACGTTGTTTACTTTGCCTCTACACTCTTTTAGTACGTCATACGCTTCGTTCATCTGATTGGTTGATTTGGCCTGTCTATCACCAACATAGGGTGATGGTTTATTTAATGAGCAACCAGTATTTCCGCCTCTTCCCAAAAGATCTCCAACCAAGAGTTCCCAGATGGATATGCCGAGCAAATGCGAATTATGCGAATCAATCCATCTGCCGGAGTCAGGTTAGCAGATTGATGGGTGGCACGTGGTCGTATAGAAAAGTGAAATGGTCACGAGAGACTCCTAAAGCACTTAGTGCTGCCAACAAGACATACAAACTCAATCTCTCTCCCAGACGCATCTCATACGCCAACACACATCCATACTCACAGACGGGCCAGGGAGCCGGACTGCACTGAAGCTCTTCTTTTCTCTATGTTAAGCAATAAAATGTGTGGCAAGAATGTGAATAAAACTCCATATCAGCGTGAAATGGAAAATGTTTTTTCACCTCGCATGTCGCATCTTTTCCATCTTTAGCAATGACAGAGGGTCACTGTGGAGTTTCCTCATGTCATTTCACAGCGTCCACCATCCTTCCTGCTCCTCTGGGAGGCAGCTGTGAAGGCTCTGTGTCTGCATGTGTGTGTCTGCGTGTGTGTGTTTATGTATGTGCTGAGTGGACACGTGTGGACTTGTGTGTGACCTTGGAGGAAGAAATGGTCTCGAATTTGATGTGCACTTCTGCCGGATGGAATTTTCCAGACGACGTGATCTCCATTTTATATTGGGCGCGTGTTCACGTGTGTGTGTGCGTGCAACACACACACATACGTGTGTTGTTGGGTGGAGCCAAGTGATGCAGTGGGTGGCAGGGAGGGCAGCATGGCCTCCTGCGGGAATGAGAATAGGAAATTTGAGCCAAATGAAGATTGATTGTGAATCTAAAAAAAAACCATATTATGACATCAAGTAGATATTGAGGTTTCTGATTTGGAAGATTACAGTTTGGTATTTGATGAAGCCAGAATGAGGTTATGTAATGCAATCCCAGATCTGCTGCTGTATTTGTGTGTGTGTGTAAATGTGTGTGTGATCTACCATGCTTAGTACAATCAAATGGGCAGAGGGATGGATGGAAATGTATGCACTGAAAAAAAATCAACCCTGATCATAATGCTTCTTCTTCTTTTTTCTTATTATACTTAGTGTTATTTATATACTGTATATGTCATTTTATTGTGCTGTACATCTTATATAATATTAATCTCTTTCTCCAGGCAACAACTGGCAGTTTGCATTCAACGTCAAGTTCTACCCTCCTGACCCATCACTGCTCACTGAAGACATTACCAGGTACACTCACTCACGCACGCACGCACACATGCGTAAGAGATGTACCAATGTTTACATAAACCTGCCTCAGTGTCTTTTTATGGCAAATTGGAGCAGTGGAAAACAAACTGACATATTTGATCACCTTTTTAAGTTTACTATTTACACATTCAGCAAACACACAGTAACATTTATTTGGAGGTATATTTTCTGTCCATCTGATGAAAATAAATCCAATATTCACTCTGTCTTACAGCTCTTTTTTGGTCCTCCTTAACTCTTTAGCTGCAAATTGCCTCACTAAATTCACCACCAGGGAGTGTCAGTTTATCAGCTGATAACTGCTGCTCGAAACCGCAGGCTGTGTAACATATGGATGGTCTCCGAGACATCACCCATAGGTCTCTGAAGAGCCAAAATGAAGCTCAAAGGGAGGTGACTCCCAGTGGTTCAAGCCATCGCTGTCCCTGACTTCTGGGGAATACAAAAATGGGCAAAGGGATAGAGTGAGGCAGGACGAATGAAGCCTGCAATTTATGCTAGCCATCTGTGACAATACTCACCTGTCACTCAAAGCTGCCTAATGTGTGTTGTATGAAAATCCAACCCCCGTACAGTTGTCAAGAATGGGGAAATTTGCTTTAAAGAGCCGGCTGTAAACATGCTTATTTCTGCTGTAAAGTTGGGATTTTAACACAGGGCTTTATGGGGATTGACTCGCCTTTGGAGCCAGCTTCAAGTGACCATTCAAGGAACTGTAGTTTTTGGCACTTGCTCATTTTACAGCACTGGAGGTAGAAGATTGGTGGAACGGGTTGATGAGAGCTGTGAGAGTCACCTGAACCATTAAACATGCAGTCTCTTAAACCAAACGATGAGCTTAAAGATGCTAAAAGGCTCTGTAGAAGTGTGATGGACTGCAGAATTGGGCTATAAGTCTCTGTAGGTTGTTAATATAAGTGACCCACTTCACAATAAACCCAATATTTAACCTATTTTTAATATAAATATATAGCTTGGTGGCGCTTTAAACATTTCACTTAACGATTTGCATGTCTACAGCCTACAATACTAAGCAATAGTTAAAAAAAAATACACAAGTTGGCATTGTGCACATTGCTAGTTCATTTATTGTTGTACATATGCATGAACACACACAAATGGGCATGCTCCAAGCACTTAGCATTTAGGTTGGAGTGTATGTCTAATGGGGCGAACAACTTCTGTGATGGTTGTAACTAAAGGCTAATCGAGGACACTGACACTCACTAATACGCATACACTCAGCCAGACAAGTACCAACAAATGATCTGCATTGTGTGGCTATAGTAAGTGCCATTTCTCCTCCAACAATGTGTACTTCTTGCCAATTCATCTTTTGTTAGGTTTTAACAGATTTAATACAATTCCATACCGGTTTGCGGAAATATATTTGACAATTGGAGAAAAGCTGGATGACTGAGGTTTAAGCCTCCATGTCAGCAAGTCCCGCCAAAGTGACTTTGAATGACATTTTTCAGCAGTCATGGTGATACATTTACCAGCTCCCTGGGGTGTCTGAATTAGTCATTTACACAGAAGCTCCATTCACATAATGAATTCTTCCACAAAGGTTAACAGCAGGAGACGGCTTACACCTTCCTAAATCCACACAACCACCGGACAGTTCACCAAAGGCAAACGCATGATGCAACTGGGTTTGGGTATGTCATGGTGACAAACCACACACTAAGAAAATCCTTCAACAAACACAGCACCAACAAAGACATTTAATCCGCACCAGCTGACCACGCGCTCAGGACTCACAGGAGGCAATTTGACTGCTTGGATCTACTTTTTTCATTATTATCATGAACAATGGAACCAGTTTCTCTCAAAGAAAGGCTAACAACATGTTTTTGTTTTTGTTGTAAGTGAGTAGACTTGGTTTCAACTAAAACCCAACCTGTTTCCCCTTTCTCTCCCGCAGGTACCTGCTGTGTCTGCAGCTCCGTGAAGATGTTGCTTCTGGTCGACTCCCTTGCTCTTTCGTCACTCACGCTCTGCTGGGGTCATACACACTGCAGGTACTGCATGTCTGCGAATGTGCAGTTTCCACAAGCGTCTTTTTCTACTCTGTGTCTCTGTTCAGCGTTCATGAATTGACTGTCTCCTTTTGGTTTACAGGCAGAAATGGGTGACTATGAACCCGACCAGCCTCGGCCTCTGGACAGCGTCGGTCAGCTGACCTTTGCGCCCAACCAGAACAAAGAGATGGAGGAGAAGATTCTTGAACTCCACAAGTCTCACAGGTCAGAGAGAACAGGGCCTTGCAGTCTTTTTTTTATTGTGATTAAAAGCTGTAAATGTGCTTACTTATGTTTGTAACCCTATGCAGTAAAGGGACCATGACTGGACCTTTTTCATGTACTATATAATTCAAACATGAATTTATGCCAAAATGCTGTCAGTAAACTGAGGGTGTTTGTAGTAATTTACCTTTTCTGGCTGTTTAGGGGAATGACACCAGCACAGGCCGACACCCAGTTTCTAGAAAATGCCAAGAAACTGTCCATGTACGGGGTGGACCTGCACCATGCTAAGGTATGAATAAATCATAATCAAAATCTCCTCTCCTCTTCATTGTTGACATCAGGGGATTAGCACAGTCTCTTTGATGTGAAAGTGTGTGTCGATGTGTTTGCGTGTTTGCCTCATTGTGTGTGTGCGTGCGTGTGTGTGTGTGTGTGTGCGTGTGTGTGTGTGTGTGCGTGCGTGTGTGTGTCAGCTGTACAAACACTCAGAGAGGCCATTGCCATGGGAACAGCCAGTCTCTCTCTCCCTGGGATAGCAGGTCATCAGCACAGTGTGTGCATGTTTCCATGTGTGTCTGAGTATTTTTGTGTCTTTGTGCAAGAGGGGAAGAAAAAAATTGGGGAAATATGCATTAGAGAGAGAGAGAAAGAGAAAGGATGTGAGATAGGGACAGGGACAGATCTTTGAAAGAGAGAAAGACGAGTCCACTTTAAGGGCATGCTCCACTTGTTTGCAACACAGAACAGAGAACTGGGCGGGGGGGGAGACCAGAGCAGCAGAGAGAGCATTTCTTATGTTGCAAACCGCTTCTTTTTTTTCTTCTTCTGACATACCAAAGTTGTGGGAATTCAAGGGGCTGATCTATTTCTGTCCTGTGCCATTAATTTACTGGTCAAGTTTCATGCCCCCAAGGCCCTCAGAGAGTAACCCTCTCAAATGCTTTATGTCTACTATAAAATCCAAATCATACAACACTTTCTCAGATAAAATTTGGATCACAATTTGAAACGATATAAAATATTTCACCCAAAAATACGGTTCTATGCGATGTTGGTTTTTGCTGTTGGATCTTTTTCTTTTTACCTGCAAACATTAGGCCACATTTCCTCACCATGTTGGGACACAACAGTGTTTGATAGCAGGATGTGTTAGTGTAATAGATCTTTGTCGTGGAAGACATTTTGACATGCAGTAAGAAAGGCACAGGTGTACATAAAAAACATAAAGATGGGTAAATTCTGTTGAGCTGCTTCAGTTTCAGGTTCCTGGTTCTGTGCATGCTGGTGCAACACCTCACACTGAAGTTTAAGCATTTCTGGATTTTATCAGTCACAAGTTCTCTTTGCATCAAACACCTCATGATGCAGTTGCCGAGGATTCATTGTGTGCTCACAGAAACCACAAAGCGTTACATCCATTTAGTAGGTGTGTCCGAGCCAAAGTGCTAAAATGTATCTCTACTAGGGGCACAGATCAATGAGCAGCAGAGCATGTCAAGACCATGTGACATGAACATGCCTGTGTTCCAGTCAAACTGTCCATTATCAACATAGTGCATCCGCCATTAGTCCAACAGATTTTTCCTGTGTAAATTTACTACTGTAATCAATAGTTTCCTTACCATTACCAGATAGCCTTGGACTTAAAAGCATAGTCAGTGAGTTAGTCTGTCAGCTAACCATGTTTGCGTATGTGTGGGCATTGAGCAGACTACTTTAGGAATCAATTGATGTACTGTATGATCTGATTTAGACAAACAGGCAGCATATACGGATGTTTCACAGAGTTCAATACATGTATTCATAATAAAATGTGTTTTTATGCATTTGAATCTTGACTGTTACAGGACTCTGAGGGCGTGGACATCATGCTAGGTGTGTGTGCCAACGGGCTCCTGGTTTACAAAGACCGACTCCGGATAAACCGTTTTGCTTGGCCCAAAATACTCAAGATTTCATACAAGAGGAACAACTTCTACATTAAGATCAGACCAGGAGAGGTATTTACCAGGACACATACACACACAGGCTATAAAAATTGTGATTTACTGTAGTGTTAACACAACTGAGTACTCGTAACGTACTGTATCTAGTTTGAGGTAGTTTCTTCTGTGGTGGCTAATATATCATCATTCCTGTTTCTTTAATAGACGGAGCAGTTCGAGAGCACGGTGGGATTCAAACTCCAGAATCATCGATCTGCCAAAAGGCTGTGGAAAGTCTGTGTGGAGAATCACAGTTTCTTCAGGTAGAAATACACACTAAGGAGCAAACACTTCCTGTGTCTGCACATGGATTTCAGAGATTTCCAGACTGGAGTTTAGGGTAATCGAAACAACTTTTTAGATAACACTCAATGTCAAGGGAGAGAGAGTGTATCTTGTGGTTGTTTAACCAGTCTGATGCCCGGGGCATTACATACACACTAATATGCACACAAAAGAGGAACAAGGTTCTCATCATTGTTATGTTTGTAGTTTTGTGCGTGCGTGCGTGCGTGCGTGCGTGCGTGCGTGCGTGCGTGCGTGTGTGTGTGTGTTTGTAAGCTTTAATATCCTGTTGAGAGGTGAGCTGCCTGGAATGGACATGTTTGTCTCTCTTGCACATGCACATATAGTTGTGACTGTTAAAATGTACTGTAAAGTAAAATGCTCTTCTTTCCCATTCCCCACCTTTCTCTCCCTCACTCTTTCTCGTCTACAGGTTAAACGCACCAGAACCCCCCACCAAGGCCCGCTTCTTGACTCTGGGCTCCAAGTTCCGTTACAGCGGGCGAACCCAGGCCCAGACCCGCGTGGCCAGCTCCCTCATAGACCGACCTGCACCCAACTTTGAACGCACCTCATCCAAACGTATCAGCCGCAGTCTGGATGGAGGTAACACACACACACACACACACACACACACACACACACACACACACACACACACACACACACACACACACACACACACACACACACACACACACACACACAACACACAACACACAACACACACACAAAAGGGACATAGAAAGATGGCATTGCAGCTTCACTGTAAACAATATTTGATAAATGGACAGACAGGAGGAAGGAGGAGTGGAAGGAATGACGTGCTGATGGAAGTGGGGGTATTAGATGGAGGGTTTGTGTGTGTACGTTTGGATGTAAAATGCTAGTGTCTGACCAGATACAGGAAATAGCTGCAGCATATGTTTCCTGTCACACAGTGAGAGACAGAAGGAGACAGAAAGCGATGGAAAGAAAGAATGTTTTGTGTATCTGAAAAGAAAGAGGCACCCACAATGAAAGAAATGCAGCATGTTGATTCAGGTCACACTGTGGGTCAAATCATAGCAGAGAAAGAGATAGCTGAGCAGTGATCATATTTAATACTTATATTTGGACTAATGTCTTCTTAATTCCTGCATAGGGTTGTTGCTAATTCCTATTTTAAATGAGGCATTGTCACATTAAATACATGTTTTATTGTTTGGGGAAACGGTACACACCATTTCTCTGTTTTCTGGCTTCGACTTTCAGATCTCCACTTCATGCAGCTGTGCACTGCTGTTTTCACATGTGTCCTGTTATTCCACTATCTCACATTGCCCCCTGCTGGACACATTATTCCACTGCAGGTCAACATCTGTATTTAGTCAGTGCAGTTTGAAATGAAGTCTTTATACACAATTGTTTTAGTTTTTTGTTTTCTAAACTTCTACTTTACCACCAGGCCAAAGCAAAATTTCAAAAAGTTGAACCGACAATAATAGATGCAAGATTATCTACAATCTGACCTTCGTGTTTGAACCGAACAAGTATATGCAGGGTTCCTACTGGTTATGCATTTTCATTTTCATGTGGTGTTTAGGAGGCACTTGGATCTTGAATAAAGTCATTGTACCGGCTTGAAGGTTATGTTATAGAAGATACCAAGTCTTCTTACAAATTGGTGACACATTTTGAAACATATGAAGAACAACATCTAATTTAATGTGTTGAAAAAATGCAATCATCAGCGTACTTTATGTACTGAATATAAAAATGCCCTTTTTAAAGCTATAAGGTGCTGGAAAAGCTTGATAGTGCACCTGGAAATGCTTGAAATGTGCTTGATTTGATTTTGGAAAAGGTGCAAAAGTCCTGTAAAAACAGTAAATGCCAGTGGAAGAACCAGTTCAATCAGACAGCTTTTGTTGTGTGCTAAATTCTCGAGAAGCTGAACCTTTCTTTTCTCATTCTGTAGCACCAGTGATCAGCATAACTGAAGCATCTGAGAACGGACGTGAGCCCCACCTGGAGCTCCACTCTGACTCTAAGGTGAGTGTGTGTATGATGTTTTCATCAAAATAATGAAAGATTTATAATAGATATTAGTTTTTGACAGAAAGTCTTTTAGTTTCTTTGTCGCTGTCATTATGTTATTGCTGGGAGTTGTCCACAGGAACTGTTTATGTGTTTGTGTATCAAAGAGAGAGAGGTACCAAGACTTTTTGGCTCATCCTAGTGTACAAGCACCCCTTAGCTTAGTTTTTCATTCATGTGAAATGATACCATTATAACAACGTGCATTTTTCCTGTGTTGGTATACTAACATCATAATATGTTGTATACATGTGAGGAAGCATGCAGCGGTATTGCTGTGGGGCTTTTTGTAAGCGTGAGGGCAAACTTTGTAGCTTAAATTTGTGTTTGGAAATGGTAAACAAAGATTGATGTTATAGCCATGCCAAAGCCTCATAAAGCTGGTGCTCAAAGACAGTATAGGCAAAGGTTTGAAGGAGAAGTGACTTGAAGTGAATAGCTGACCGCATGCACATTACTACTGTGACTTAAAATCACCTATGCCATAAGAGTCTATGCTAATTCCCCTTCTGTTTTCACAGGATTATAAGATGCTTAATTTTGGCTCCTTAAGCTATTAATGTGTGTGTGAGTGAAAGAAGGTACACAGACCAACAAGACTGATAAAGTTTCATGTCTTCATTTACTGGATGAATCTGATTTTCGTTATTCCTTTTGAATTTTAACTTAACTTTAGAGCAGCTGTTACAGACCGCCAGGCAGGTGTACACGATTTGACACCCCAGTAGCTCTACATCTTCTGGCTTCTGTCCTGTACCTTAGCGGGGATCTAAATGTCCACTGATGAGGCTGTGCCCACTTACCCACTATATATAGAGTATTACTGTATGTTATGCATGCCTCGTGTTCCTCCTCTGCCCCTCTCCCGGCTCTCCCTTTTCTCCTCTCTCCCTTTGCTCACACCCCAGCACTGTGGAACTGACCTCTTGTCTCTTAGCCTCGTCCAATGGTGGCACCCCGTTGACACTGTTTGTGCACTACACTTTGCACTGTGCTCAACCCTGCTATGTTCACTTTTAACCTATTTTTGGTGTGTTGTTCACTGACTAATGTTATGTCTCTTTCCCTTTCTCTTTTTTCATTCACACACTCATTTTTTTGCTTTTATCCCTTTTATCCCTTTCCTCTTGCTTGCTGTCATTTTTGTCATCATTTCATGAAAAAAAATGAAATGATATTTTTAATAAACATTGCGTCGGCCGTTTTGGTTTTACTTTTTACTTATTTTACTTCTTCAATGCTTGCTCCTGCACTTTGTGGATGTGTGTGCACGGGTCTCTCCTTTCTTTTCCCACTACTCTGTTGTTGGGTCCTTCTTCTGCTCTCCTTGCATGCGGGTGTGTGTGTATGTGTGTGTGTTTTCCTTCCTGCAATCCACCTCCATCAGTCAATCTTCATGTTTCCTCTCTCCTTCTCCTCATCATCCTCACTTTCCTCCCTCCCCCCTTCCCTCGACACCATCTCCGAGTTCGACCGCGGCCTGTCGGACATTTCTGAAGACGACGACCTCGTCGACGACGCGACCGCCTCGCACACACTGTGGGCCCTTCCCTCAAACGCCTTCTCTCTTTTCTGCGACCAGCAAATGGCTGATCTTGAAAATCTCGCGCAAAACTCTCCGGCCTCGTCCCCGGTCACAAGCTCCCAAACATGCAGTTCTGGGGATTTTGGAGTTGAGGAGGGCTGCCAGGCTGAAACCAGAGCCACGGCTGGATTACCAAATTGGTGGAGCCGGTTCTCTCTGAGGGGTGTGGTTAAATATGTGTCTTTCATCCTGTGCTTTCTCTCCATTTGGGGAAAGAATGGAAACAGGTGTCTGCCCACAAAGCTGTTGTCAGGATTAACAAAGAAACTGCGCTTTTTTACTTCCATGTCCAGCAAGCCTGCAGAGGCAGTCAGTGCCACCAAAAATATCGTTAAACCCACATTACGTCAAATTCTTAACAGTTTGGCATCAAAATTTGCTAGTTTTGTGGCATTTATTACAAGCTATCTGCGTACTAAAGTTGTTAGTTTGGTTCCTGCTGTTCTTTGGCACCCAAGACAACTACATTTGCCCTTGATTTCTTCTCTTTCTCCTCCTCCAATTCTCTCGTCCTTTTCCTCCTTCCCCTCTCTCTCTTCTCTGCCCTCTTATTTCTTTTCTCATCAATCTGACTCCTCTCTCTCCTCCCTCTCTTTCTCTAACCTAACGCCAAACATACATCGCTACCTCCTAAATCCCTCCCCTCTGTTCCTGCCCTGCCTGCTTGTAACCTTCTTATTGGCTGTGATGCTGACAGCAAGCCAGTCCTTGGTCTTAGCCCTGATTTTAGCCACACCCCTCGGCCTGACCCTGTGTTACCTAGAGAACGTGGTCTCCAGTCAACGAAAGTCAATTTTGCCAATGTTCGTCACCGAAACGGCGAATGATCAGTCTGAGGATCAGTTAAGCTCTCCTCTCACACCGACACACACACCTCCACGCACCAGGCACCATATGAGTGCCACCTGGACGCAGGAGATGTGCGATCCCGCTGCATAAATAAACCATATTACGCCCAGTAAACCCTCTACCACTCCCCTCACATTTTCATCTCCTCTATGTTTGAATGCGTTTGTACGTTCAGCTCGGTCACCACTTCTGCCTCCTTATATTTCCTTTTTGCTGACCATCCTTCCCTGCACCCTGTCAGCCCCACCGTATTGTTTATAATAAAGAGCAAAGATTAGAATAAGTTAGGTTAAACAAAATACGAAGACTCAGAGAATTTATAGAGGATAAACAATGTTGAAATATAGATATTGTTAATATAGAGAAAATTATTCTAATTCTATAATAATTAGGTATATTAAGTGATTTAAATACTGTACAGAGAGTGTAAGGGAAGGAGAGGGTTGCAGGGTAGAAAAATCATTGAATCGTGCACTGAACACCTTTTGAAGGTTGTTTCAACCACTTAATGTGTTTCAAAAATGAGTCATTATAAGTTTTCAGGCTCAAAAAGGAATGCCCTCTGCGTTTGACACTCAGAAGATTAATGTCACACTCATCAAATGAAGTAACATAATGGTATAAATTGGTAATATGCAAGATGAATGAGCACTTTAGCAAGAAACTAACTTTAATTTGATGTATTTTGCATGTGTGGTTAACACACACACACACACACTGTAAGATTAGTTGTATATTAGATGTTATAACTGTAAATACATATAGATACAGTGACCTCCTCAACCATGTAGCACTGAAAGCTTATGGGTTTGGATATTATTGCTAATGAATGTTAAGAGTAAACAGTGTTACACTTAATGTGATGCCTGAAGTTCAGGACTCCCTCCTCTGCCCCTGTCTGTCGTGCTCTTTGTTTTAAGTAAAGTATAACAGCGTTTTTGTGGTGGGCTTGTTGGCATTTTCCTGGTGGAATGAAGCTGTGGATGCAGATGAAAGATTTGTCCTCAAAAGACAGGTTGGAAAGAATGCTGGCATATTCTGCTCACTGCCAGAGTCACTTTGAGTCTACTTAGCACACAGAATAGTTCCATGATCGTCCTTTATGAATATAAGGTAGCATATGTGTCCTTAAAACCTACAGGAGAACTATAGTTGTGCACAATAGTAGCATTGTACTCTTGTTGTAGATCTGTAGTACAGTGGATCTGACTTGGACCTGATCTGAACACAGTATTCTCGTCATTTGTCAGCTGTACATAAAAAGCTGTTTAGGAAAAATGTAACTGTATGTGTCACACATGAGAGATATTATACTTTGACAGAGACTGTGTCTGAATCTTAATGTATTTTGGACAAGAGCAGTCAGTAGCACCCGTTGCCTCCCTTTATTGACCACCTCAGACTCCTTCATGTTACTGCTCCGGTGGTGCAAAGTTTACATCACCAGTAGTGCTCCCTGTGGTTGCTGGGGGGAAGAAACCAGCGTTTCCCATCATCCATTTCACATTTTTCTTTCTTCGTACCCCCACACCTTCCTCATTTTGTCATGACTGCCATCGCCATGACAACGACATTGAAGGTTATGGAGGTGGACTTAAGCCCTGGTGATGCGGAAGCCTCGCCCACCCAGGTCTGTAGGGTCTGTCTTTACCCAGCATGCTTTGCAAATTCTTCCGAAGAATAATTAAGGAAAAATGCTGCATTCATGTGGTGTTGGAATAATCAGGAAATTGAGTTCACGCAAATTGGAACAGCAACATACACGACAAATTTGCGTCATAATACGCGGAAACATAGCAGCTGAAAGTAAATGTTAGTAATTAGCCGAAGTCGGAAGAACGACTTCCCAATTTGGGAAATGAGACCATCCGGGGAGCGCCTGAATGCAGCATGATAACAGATATGACTTTGCCAAGAGCTCATGTAAAGGTGGTTTTATGGTGTAGTGGAGCACACATGCAGTAAACCTAACCTGTCCCTACTCTCTCCCTCACTTTACCTCATCAACAGTCACTTGGAGCCAGTGAGCTCACCCCTTCCCAGGTTCTCACACATAATTATTGGTTGTTTGATTGTTTTATTTGGTCTGTCAATCATTGTGCTCGGCACGCGCTGGTTTGGTTCGTTGGTTTGGTTCACGTCTCTTTTAGGGTGAAGCTGCCCCAACGTGATACAGAGTCAGTTTTTAAATTCTCAGCTAATACAGACCCAATCTGGAATTTGTACAAACAAAAAAACTGAATATTTACATTGACCCTAGCCTGACTCTCAGGATGTACAGTGCCGATTGGGATCACTTTGCAAGACTGCATTGACGACTGATGATGATGTTTCTATTAATACACTTTGGTTTCAGATTGGGTCTGAAAATGAGTGTAAAAACTGAACGGGCACTTTCACCCAAAACCCTCACTTTTCGGTTGTTCTGCTGTGGCTTACGGTCTCACAGTTTGAGTTTGGTTTCTGGTTCACGTGTGTGGTTCATTAGTTTTGGGTTTCGCTGAAAGCACATTGGGGTTTGTTGGTTTGTGTACACGTTTGTTGGTGTTGCTTTGGATTTTGTATGTGTTTACATGGGTACGAATGCTAGCATCATTACATTCAATGAAAACTATCAAAATGTTGTTCATTTGATCTTGTACCCATCTTCCAGCATTCATCAGTTTGAGACATGCTGGCCTTGTCACCACATGGCCGCATTTTAATTATTATTTTTACAATTTATTTTAGGATTTCTCATTTATTTCTGTTATTATTTTGTTCCAGATTTATTTTTATTTTTAGTCAAAACAAAGTACATTCATTTTATTATTTTAGTCTTCTTTATTTCTATACATTTTTTAAAATAATTTTTCTGCATTTATTTTTCACTGTATGTCTGCCTTCCAGAGTCCAATGAGAGTGCATGGGGACAATATTTATGTGAGGCACAGTAATTTAATGTTGGAGGTTGGTACTGGCATCGTCTGATGGCTGAATATAAGAACTACATGTTTCTGTGTACTCTGACGCCATCAGAACTACAACTTCCTCTGTACTGTACTGTACTGTACAAGACTGCTGCCCTCTCGCACTCTCAGGCTCTGTTGCATGCCAGCGTGTGTTTTCATGAGTGTGGGTGTTCGTATATCAAGTTTGCACTCAATGCCAGCTATTTCCCTTTTTTTATAGTATGACTGAAAATCTTTTGGTATTAAATTGTTTCAGTGCTTATTGACCTTTACTACATGGCAGCCATTTTGAACACATGGGAAACATGACTGAGAACGTGGAAAATTATATAAAAGATATATAGAATATATTAAAATTTGTCGTTCATTTGTCGGATGGCCAGAAACAAGGGTACAATGAGTGATAATGATAATGTATGACTTTACAAGTTCTTAAAGGTCCCACCAGCCACAACGCCAAATTGGGCCAAGGGTGAAGAGTGATGGGGATTTGTCCCCTTCTCTACTTTCTAGGCTCCCACTTCTGGCACCATTGCTCGGACCACACCCGTTGTTTAACCTGGCCATAATTTTTTTATCTACACAACTGTAACGGTTCGTCACTGTATCGTGCATAGTTGTGACGCTCATGTGTTGACAAAATCTGGCCTACAGACAGACAGACGGACATATAAACACCTGGCTAAATACTCAAAACCACCTCTGTGTTAGTTGGTGTGTCCACGATCACATATTGCCAACAATACCGGTGTCACTTCTGCGTCTAGTAAACATATGAATGAGAAGGTCTGCTACACTTGTTAGATCAGCAGCAACCCAAGGAAAGACAACCACAGCGACTGCTCGAGTCGATCAGATCAGGGATGTTAACCAGTGTTCCCTGAAAACTCCCTGTACTGACGTGCACCAACATGAGTGTACCAACTGGGAACTTAAATGTTTTAACCGTTGAATCTATGAAATGCAAAATATTTATGATGCGTATCTCGCTACACAACAGTACAGTCGGGACTTGCTCCTCCAGGGAATTTCCCATGCTGTGTTCACAATGGCTGCTTTGTGAATGGGGTCGGCGGTGTGTGAGCGTGACTTTTATGCATGCTCTGTGCATGTTGAATGCTGTATTGTGACCTTTTTTAAAAAAAAAATCTTGTTCCATACCTTGATTGATTATAGAGATTGATTATTGCCAGGCGGCTGCGTCTAACCAAACTAATCCTGCCGCCCTAACCCACACAAGGAGCTTTCCTCCTGTTTTCTGGTGATTGGCTGCCAGCGTTGAATGATGCCTGGTTTGATAACGTACTAAAACAACAACATGTCTTTTAATGCAGCGTGGGACTGATAGTGATGCAATGCCACTCGGTACATGTAGTCTACATTGTATGTAGAGAGGTTGGAAGACAAAACAACTGGTGTTTTCTTTATAGCATACAAACATTTCAAAAGGGAAATTCTCATTTATATGTGCTCCAAACTGAAAATGCTATAGACAAATAAGAAATAGTCCTCAGTGAAGGAGGGAGATAGAGAGCAGGTTAGTCTGATCACCACTATCAGCTCCATGTTCTGCCGTCTGCACAGCTGTTCCTGGCCTCATTTTAAGGAAAAAAACTCCTCAACTGGATGGAGGGACCCTGTTTCACTGCAGCCTGCTTATAAATACTCTCTCTCTCACACACACACACACACACACACACACACACACACACACACACACACACACACACACACACACACACATCTGAACACAGAATACAGATGATACAAGACAAAATTAAGATTTGAGACCCCTTAAATGAGGCTCCAGTGAGGCATGGCGTCCATCTTGTCTTCCTCCTGATTGACAGACTAATGTTCCTGTGTTGAACCCAATTTTCCCATCCTCATTCTCCCTCCTTCCCTCTATTTTTTCCCTCTCTCTTTCTCTCCCTCCCTCCTCTTTTCCTTTTTCCTTCCCCCATTACATTTTTCTTTCTCTCTATCCTGCCACCTTTCCTTTTAACCTTTTTTTTTTTACCCCTGCCTTATTTATCGTCACTATCATTCATTTCTTCTTTCTCCTCTTTGTTTTTCTTTTCTTTCCTCTCCTTCACACTCACCCTTCATCAATCCTGTGTACCTACCCTTCCCATCTCTGCCCCATATCCTACATTTTTATCCCGCCACTCTTTACCCTACCACCCATCATCCCTCATTCATCCATACTTATCTCATTTACTCTCCTTACCCCGCCCTCCCCTTTTCTTCCCTTCCCCTCCACTCCCTCATTAGGACCATGATAAGACCCAAGAAGACGTTCTGAAACACCAAGCTAGCATTAGCGAGCTAAAACGCTCCTTTATGGAGGCGCCACCTCCCTCTCCTCCTCAGCCCAACCAGTGGGAGAAACGTCTCACCTCCTCTCCCGCTACAGCGATACGTATTCAACAGCAACAGCAAGTGGTACGTCTGTCCGGTTGTTTCTGTGTCAGAAAAGAAGGATGAGGTATTTTACTTCTAAAAATTGTTCAGGTGAAATGCCCTCTTTGCACATTATTGCAGTGCTTCAACACTGTTGCACACAATTTGTTGCAAAGAAACAACAGTGGGCATTTTCATTCGCTGCTTCTGCCATGGTGATGTTTCCCTGACCTGTTGTTTAAAGCTCGCTCATCACCTGATGGACTTCATGGGGTTTTCAACTGGACATGCATCACACTTAACATCACATACATTTTCCCGCGGTGAAAATGTTTTTATTCTGTTTGGTTTAGTTTTTGATATTCTGCTGGTTTCTGATCTCCTAAACAAATGTGTGTCATTCTGTTCTGGTTCAAATAATCAGTATAAGAGGTGTAAAGCATGGCTGCTCTGTCATTAACTTGTGCTATACTGTATTTTCCTCTGTGTGTTTTTATGGCTTGTGTTAATGCTGTGTTTCAGCATTTCTTTTCTCTCTGTCTGCCCATTTTTTCTCTTCCTGTGTCTTTGTGTGTTGCTGTAGAGCCTCGAAGAGGAGATAGCCTCTGTACTTTTCAGTAGACACTCTGGCTTTTGTTCAGCCCCATCCGCCTGCAGTGTTCCCAAACCAACTCTAGATGCCGATAAAACCACATCTACTACTTCCACTGCAGTGTGCAGTACCGCTGCTCTGCATGGGCTTCTTATTTCTCCAACTGCTACACACTCTGCCACTGAGGTGCTGCTACTGAACATTTTAGGAGTCTGTTTACTTTCAGTTCAGTCAGTGAAAGTAAAGTCAGACATCCTGTAATGTCTCAGTTTATTAGAGACGCTTACCAGACGAGAGCTGTCCATAATGCCTGCTGTGGATGCTGGGTGAATGGTGGTAGTTCAGTGCGGGGGGCCATTCATCCTGAATAATGAGCATGTTAAATCTACTCTAAAACAGCTGTTAATGATGTTGCTGTTAGGACGTCTTTGTCTGTTTTGTGTTGGTAAATGTAAAAATATGTTTTAAAAAAACCCAAAAAACGGAAATAATGATGGCAGGTATCGAAGCAGCACTTTTCATTATGCTTAAAAAAAGACCAAGGAAAGCCATAATGTGTTTTTGAGTTTTGTTTTTAACAATTTTAAAGGTCTCAAATTGTAAAAAGTAAGATTTCCATGTCTTTTTTTTAATTATAAAAAAGGTCAAGTAGCTATATAAATACTGTAAAAGTATGAAAGATATGGGACCAATTAAAATGATACACGAGCCATTTTAAAGACTGAACTAAATACATTATGGTTTACCATAATTCTGTGGTCTTAAACATCTTAAAGAACCTGCTGACTTCAGTGCCGTGTTTCTTTTTTCTTAATCTTTTAACATACGCTTATGTGTCCGTTGATGGCTTATTCTCTTTTGAATCCATCCTCAATAGATCTTTTCAATTTTCTCTTTAAACTCTTTCATCCCGTCTCTTTTCCTGCCTGCTGCAATGAACTTGATACTGTTTGGAAATTAACTTGATTGTGCATGAAAGATGGAGAATCCAAGTTATATATTTAACCCTTTTCCCTGTGCTGTCATAACAAGCATCACAATAATATGGCGTATAAGATGACGTAAGTGCTAACAATGATGATGTCACTGCTGGAGTGTGATTGATGATTGTCATGGTGCCTTGTCTGTCACGCAGGAGAGTGTGCCCCAAACGGAAGCAGCTGCTGCTGATAACACGATCTCTGATACCAAAGAGCCTGCAAAGGTGGACTTAACTTTATTCGATTAATCAATCCAGCTTTCCATTCATGACGCTTTTCATCCGTCGTTTCCTTCACACCTCCATTCTCCACTGGGAGCTTGAAGTTTCATGCTCCTACTGAAGCCGTTCATTCTTCGACTATTCATTCTGTCTTCCCTAATTGTTCCGCTCACATCTTTGTGCTTCTTTGTCCACAGTTGAACATCTTTTTTTATTCCTGAGTTTTGTTGTGTATTGATTTTTTTTTTAATCTCTGTTCAATGATCATGTTATGCTTTTCTCTGTCCCCATGCGTTTGTATGTGTGTGCACCTCATTGCGTGTGTCTGTGCACTACGTGTACATGTGTGCATGTGTATGTGCGTGTGTGTATAGACAACCGAAGTTGAAATTGAAGAGACAGTTGTCGTCCAAGAGGTTTCCATAGCGCCCAAACCTGGACTTGTCGCAGTTACAATCAGCCCACCTGCAGAGCAGGAAACAAGAGAGCAGGAAGTGACAATGGAAGAGGAAGTAGTTGTGGTAGTAGAGGAAGCAAAAGCAACAAAGCAGGAGAGCATTTCATCTGAGAGCGAGAGCGAAGAAGAAGCGGAGTACCATCCAAATGTCTCTGTATCCATCTGCCACACACAAATACCAGAGGAGGAAGAAGAGCAGGAGGAGAAGATGGCGGAGCAGGGCGTTGCGGCTCCAGACACTCCTTCCCTTCCTGCAGAAGTCAGCCAACACGTAGAGTCCACTAGTCGTGAAGCAGAGGAGTCAAGGCAAGAGATCGCAGAGGAAGAGAAGAAGAATGCAGAGGAGGAGAAAGAAGCCGGGAGGGAGAAGGAAAGCACCGATGATACATTATCGACACCTGACGAAGCTCCTAATGGTCACGCCCTGCCCGAGGAGAGCGTGGACGGAACCATCACCCACGCAGAAGAAGAGGAAGAACCTAAAATGAACGGAGAAGCCTCTCTGGTCGAAGCAGGACCCCGGCCACAGGTTATTTGTTGCTCTGAGGTAAAGTCTTCACTGGGCCGACTGCGGAGCTTCCCCCATGGCTTTGATCCTTCCTACCAACTTTAGAAACGCCTATTTCTTTCTCCTTCCTGCTTACCAAAGTGCCGGTTTCCTTCCCGCTTGCGTGAATATTTAAGCCCCATGTACATCCTCACACTCATGTGTGTCCCATGGAAACTCCTTTAAGGCTAAAAATAAAAGAAGTACAGTTAAAAATTGAGCAAGGAGTCATTTATAATCCATTCATCATGTGTTGGTGTTGGTGTCAAGTTACCCTCCACTGCAAAATACACATACACTCTTTATATTGACTTTCACCATATTCATCTATTTAAATTTCTGTGTTATCCATCATCATCATACTGTTATCAACATGCCTAGTTCACTCCTGGCCCGCATAGTGTGGTGTGTTGCTGCGGCCTCCCACTCTGCACTGCATCATATGTTAATGTTAAATTGAGCCTAAGTGGGAAATGCATGATGCTTTTAGGTGCGTGCTGTATTTCACCTTTGGGGTGTGTGCTTGTGTGTGTGTTTGTGTGTTTGTATGTCCTCCACGTGTTTGGCAGTGATGCTTCTCTTTGTCTTAAGAGTTTTAATTGGCATGTCATGTCACCATGGTAACGGTATTGTGGAAATCATCATTGCCAACCACTTGGGAAATGCCACCCGCTCATCTGAACGTCCTCTCTGCATGCCGTTTACATATCAATGGCCGTCTTGTTTGACGGTCATTTTGAGCATTGTTTGATTTATGCGTTCATGTTTTATGCATGCTTGTGCCGTGTCGTACTTTTCATCCGCACGCTGACACCAAAGATGTTTTTGTAGACGCTCTGCTGTTGTAGCTTGTGCATTGCTATAAGTATTCGTTGTGGTGTTCTGCGTTTCGTGGTGTTGCATGAGTTTGGAAGCTTGTCATTATTTATTTGCATGTGTTTTGCTGTATTTATTAGTATATTATGTTTTGTTTATCTACTTCTATGTTTACCACTTTGGATGATAATTAAGCACACTATTACGCTCACATTTGTTCTGATAGTTTAAAATGATATCATTTGATTTACTTGGAAGTGAATTTACAAAGCTAGTGCATAGATACAATATGTGTCTTTATGTTTCCTTAACTGTCTCAGGTTTAACGTATTAACCCTCTTTGTATTAACCTCCCCACCCCCACCCCCCCACACTTCTCTCTCTCCTCCCTCCCTAGCCACCTGTGGTAAAGACAGAAATGGTGACTATATCAGACACGTTTGCGGCCCAGAAAACTGAGATAGCTACAAAAGAAGTGCCCATCGTACATACGGAAACCAAGACCATCACATACGAAGCCGCACAGGTGCACACTTGGGAAACACAGGGAGCTTTTGTTGATTTTGTCCTTTAGTGTGTGTGAGCATTTATATTGTGTTTGTGTTGAACATTTACATTTTATCATTATTTTAAGTCTCATTGATGTTTTGTTTGAAAGCATGTCCCAAAAAGAGTCCTTTCTAGAACCAGTGCATGTCGACGTTGTTTCATTCCTTCTTTCTCAGGATATCATTCGTTAGAGGATCTTAATTTTGAAAAATCAAACATCCAACGGGGATATTCTGATGCTAACGTGTACAGCTATTGATATCTCTTTGTCTCCTCAGTTGGATGGTAATGGCGATGGCGAGCCTGGGGTGTTGATGACTGCTCAGACAATCACCTCTGAATCTCTGTGTACTACTACAACCACACACATTACCAAGGTACACACACACACACACACATTCCTTCTTGTGCCCCAATGCATTATGACAACAAATCACCCCCTAACAATGTTATTTTATATAACTACCATACACATTACAGTAGGTTACCAAGGCACCTGTGCATGCGGTATCATGGTACCCAGCCCTTCTATAGTGTTTTTACTTTTTTCATGTTTCATGATGTTTCTGTCTTATCATTTTTGACATGTTGTCATGACAATGCTAGCCACTAAGCTGTATCCCACCAGCACCCTGGGGTGACTTGATAGTTTTGTTGTTACAACAAGGCATTAAAGCATAGTTGTATATTTCGTTGTAGACGTTAAAGGGCGGCCTATCAGAGACGAGGATCGAGAAACGCATCGTCATAACCGGGGACTGTGACATCGACCACGACCAGGTCAGTTCCCCAGTCGCACAGCACTTCCCTACGCCTTGTTTGGTAGTTCAGTAACTTGGTTGATGGGTCGCTTTATTCTGACCAAAACTCGTGTTGAGGCTTTCCAAAGTATCATTTTACAGAAGAACATTTAAGCACCTTTTACTTTTTGTTTGCCCATTACCATGGCTTTAGTCCCAATCAGATTCCACTGAGACCTGGTGCATCAGCCTCTTCACTCATTCATCCATGCATCTAGAAAATGTTGTCTTAACCTTTTTGTTTTTGCTGCGCCTTGTCTGATTTCATTTGCTCGTCTTGGTTGGTTAAATTTCATGTCTCTGTCTTTGATTGCCAGATTTCCAAAAGACCATTTTTTATTTTTTAGTATCGTCCCGGGTGTGATGAATACTGCGTGCTAAAGCTACACTGAGAAGATCACCTCTGAGTTAGTGCACTGCAGTAAAAGTGTATTTGGGCAATGACACGGACATTTTTTCAAAGCGTTTGCTCTGAACATAAGCATATTCGATTTGAAATGATCAAATAACCGTGAGCTTAAAGTGCAGACTTTCAGCTTTAGTTTGAGGATGAGATCCCCAAATATGGGCCAACTGTTAGTCCATTTGTCCCCCAATTGTAGGGAACCAAACGTAATCAGACCATTCTGGGTTAGGGTTAGGCCTGTTTTACAACCATTATCACTTAGAGTAGATATAAAATAGGCTACAATTCTTTCACTGTTCACCCAATATGGGTATGAACACTCTCTAAACAGTATGTCTCATTGTCCATATACATACAGACTCAAAGGTTTAAATAAGTTTGTTTGAAGACCTTTTAAAATAAATGTAAAATCATTTCCAATATTTGAAAAATGATAATACCGCCCAATTTCACCCAAGATGATATTTGGTGTCAAGACGCATGCAGCTCCCTCAAAATATCTCAAATGTTTGACAAAGAAATATTTTGCTCAGGTCTGGACCTTTTATGCATGATCCCTGGTGCACTGGTTTGTTTACGTTGCCTGTCTTGTTTGATTTGCTGGATTTACATTATTCAGAGTTGGAAATGGGATTCATTTTTGAATAATTCTCTTTCCACTCTATGTGACTGAAGCCATTTTACTTCATCCAGTTTACATCCAGAAGTAAAAAAGCACAAGTCGCATTGACAGTAAATCCAGCATTCTTGTCATTTTCTTTATGCTTCTTATTTTATTTTTTATTTAACTCCATCATTTCCCCCCCTCCTCTCCTCTCCTCCCTCCCTCCACCTCCTCCACTGCCCGCTGTGCTCGGTGCTGCCACTGTGTGGTTGCCCCTCGGTACTACAGGCACTGGCCCAGGCCATTAAGGAGGCCAAAGAGCAACATCCTGACATGTCTGTTACCAGAGTGGTGGTTCATAAAGAAACTGAACTGGCTGAGGAGGAGGATTGACTGAACTCAGGTAATAATAATAATAGTAACCCATTATTATTATTATTATTCATTGTGAAAGCGATATTGGAGGACTTTATATAACAGTGGGGTTGCGGTGTATTTGTTAAAGACAAGAACTGAAAAGCAGTGAGATGGAGCAACAACTCCCACACATGAATCTGCTAAAACCATCAGCCATCGTCACACGTTAAAGAGAGAGAGAAAGCAATATTGAATTTAGGAAGGTAGGCAGTGACTGATGGAGGTCGGTGGGGAGTACAAAGGAAATATTCTGAGTAGGGAAACTAATGTTGAGTGCCCGTCACCACGCCGCCCAGGCTGACCGCCTTCCCCTCTATTTTCCCAGAGCTGAAGAGCCCAGCGTGACTGTTTTCTCTGTTGACGTCGAACCATCTCCACCACCCCACGACAACCAACCTTGACTGAGCGGAGAGAAGAGGAAGAAAGGGTAGACAAATGGAGAGAAGTCGCCAATCTCTTCCCACTCGGTCTTTATTACTACATGTCTGCGGTGCATCTGAGTCCCTCACTCCAAAACCAAGAAAAAGAAAAAAAAATAACATCCTCACTCTTTCCGAGGGAACGAAAAAGAACCACTATGTTAGCCTAACATTTGTAGCGTGTTTTTATTTTTTAATAGTGCTTTTTTTTTCCTTTTAACTGTTTTACAAAAAGAGAGGTAGTGTGTCTGTCACGTATTGAAAACTTAAAGCTACAGGGATGCACCCATGACCAATCCTGATGACATGCATTTTCACCAATAACGGTGACCTTTTATAACTAGTTCACTTACTCAAAAGTCAAAGCAAATGTAGCTCTTTTCATAGATGAAAAAGATGCTGGCTAATCAAGTAGAAAAATCCTTTTTTATCTTAATTTTTGTCAAAAATTAAATCATTTGATGCTGACGTTTGTACTTTTTGTACCGTATCAGTGGTATTGGTGCATTCCTTTAGAAAAAAACCCAGAAAGAAAGTTCTTTGTTAAATTACAGCTCCCTCCCTCACTTCATTACGGTGTAAATGCAGAGTAAACTATTATAACACAGTAATTTAAAATGGTTACGTAGCAAGTAGGAGTGCAGGAAAACAGAAAAGTGTAACCGCTCATTAAAACACATTCACAGTCAGCTGAAGGGTAGAATCAGCTGTGTCACATTGTCACATTTGACTTCTAACATATAGAGAAAACAGGGAGCTGTAACTTAAACATATTGCAGTAAAAACCAATCGACCCGGTTTTTGAATTTTTACGATTGTGTCCTTTTTTTTTTCTGTAAGTGTAGTTAATATTCTTCCACATTCCTTGTGTGTTGACTAGCAGCTCAGTGAGTTCATTTTCAGTTCACTTTACACTGAACTCTGAGAAGAGAGGATATTTACATTTACAGTAGGCGGGAATGGGAGGAATCTTAATTGGGTCTGTGGGTTTTGACATTAATTAAGCTCAAAAAGCCAAATGATGCGGGGGCAATTCATTCACTGTGACACATTTGTGGGTTTTACTGTATTTTTAGAATTCATTTTTACTAAATGGACTGAAAATTAGCTCACTTTACAGCTGGTGTAAGCAACTTTCTGTACAGTAAAAATGAAAGTTGTGAGACAGGGAGCAGGAACGCAGCTCTTTCATTAGCTAAACGCTCTCCACTGTACGACACTAGCCATTCCTATCGGGCCACAGGGAAGCGACGGGAGCAGTGAACTGACTTTTCGATTGGGAGAGAGGACCAGTAAACCGAAGGATAATTGGGAGATAGAGTTGGCGCTGTGCGGTGCCAACTGACAACTTGGGAGTGAAAAAGAACCGGATGCGTGTCGGCCTTACTCTCTGGAAAGTTTCACTCGTGTTATTTTTGCATCTTGAAGCTAGTTAAAGCTGTTAGGATATTCTTAGGATACTGCTTAATACACAACAGGTACCAAAATGAGGACAAACAGTTGGAACAACTTGAAAAAACTCTTCTGTCCCAAATTAAGAATAATGGGATTTCTACCCGTTTGCTAACTCTGCATCAGAGCCTGTTTGTTGTCATAGCTCAGCACTTAATTTCACTCCCAGCTTCTTCTCCACACACCACACTAGATGATGATAAACAAACCCTGCTAGATATAATGAGATCCGGGACTCGGCATGTCTTCACACATTTTTTATCTTGCCAGAGTATCTTGAGCGAGTCTAGATAGAAGGCTACCGTGTTGATTGGTTTGAGAGTGTGTAGATAACAGATGGTCTCAGCTCCCACAGTACGTCTAGATAAGATTATCTTCGACCCGATGCCGCCTGTGTTGTAACTGTTTCACCACGACCAAATATTCTCCAGCATTAAGGTGATTTTTTTTCTTTTTTAAATGTGTTTTGGGCCTGTTTTAAAAATCACATTTAATTGTATTCTACCACACAAAAACACAACACTCTAAATCTGCAAGTACACTGCGAACACACGGAAACGGTTACAACATAGCGGTAAAATGCAGCTTAAAGGGAAGTGTTTGTGAGGGTTTGAAGTGCTCTTGAAACCCCTAAATGGAATATTGTGATGTTTTATTCATTTTTGTCAGTGTCCTTTTACCCAAATGTTCCACAAAAATGTGACTTTTGTGTAAATATCGGCGACACCCGGTGGGTTAGAACGCGGCGCGCGGTCTGACGCATTTAGTCGCCACAGATTTTCAGTGTAAGCTGCGTTAAAAAACAAAACAAAATCCCATTCTCCTGAAATTGAACTGATTGTAAGCAAAGAAGTGCCACAGATTAATATGGAAACATTCCACCTGCACCTGCCTAGATGTGTCTTCACCCTCCAGTCAGACTGGACATAGAGGCATTTTGAATTGGAGTCTTTTAATCCTTTTTTATAATGAAGAAATATTAACTCACATTGTTGAAATAGTATCTTAATTAAACCCCAGTTTAAGGCTTTCTTTCTGGGCCGAGGTCCAGGCGATGGAGTGGTAATGACCGTCTTGGCTTTCTGTTGGGAAACACTGGTCGGACCTCTACTATGCAGTTAAACCACATTCCAGATGAGGGGGAAGCTTTAACCTCTAACCCTCTTGCAAAGTGACAAAGCAGCAGAAAAACATGTCAAACAAACAAACAAACCGTGCAACTCTAGGCAGCTTAGGAAGCTTTTTCGCTCTTCCAAAAAACAAACTTTTAAAAAGCATCGGTTACATCGCAACAACTATATCTGTAGATGTTCTCAGTCTGTTGTCTTTTCTTTGTGAAACTCATCTAGTTCTTGAACGGTTAGGTCTATTGTGCGCCCTCTTGGACATTTTTGATATCGTCAGTGTTTTCAACATTGAAGGAACACCGCTACAAATCAAATTCTCTGCCACAGTTTTTGTTTTCGTGCTTTTAGCCCCCTCTTTTCAGGGGTCTGGGCTCTGTTTTAACCAATCACAGGAGCTTTGGGGGGGCTGTGAGGTTTTCCAAAATGTTATTAAATCAAAAAATACTATCACTAATGAATGTTTTGCCGTCAGTAACTTTTATTAACATAAAAAAAAAACAGCACAGACATACAAATATTCAGTGGTTACCATGGCAACTTGCTGATGTAAACTCCAAGCAACTGATGATTCAACGCCAGCTGATCTCTAAACTGATCTCAACGTGGTAACATTAAGGAGAACCAACAATACACTGCCATTAGATAAGATCTAACTAATAACATCTCCGGCTGATAATTGGACCACAGTCTTTACAGTTACAGCTCAGGCTTTGTACCACAGATATCCGCACCATTTTTGTATTTTAACTAGTGGAAACTCAAAACAAAAACTTTGTAAAGAAACACATTTTGGAAAGCCAACCACAGCTGCCTCATCGCTGCCTCTTTAGCCAACCAATGATCACCGTAGGGTTTTTCTATCTAGCAGCTTAATTGTCTTGTGTCTCCCCACGCACAGCTACTCCTCCCCTGTGTAACACTGTTTAAATAAAGGATTGTTATACTCTGAAATCTGTTGGTCCAAGCTCCATTCATTTATCGATAAAAACCTTAAAACCTCGGCTCAGGCCGTCTAGTGTACAGATGACAGATACAGTAGTTTGTCACACTTTGTCCCAAGCTTAGATAAGAGTAAAATACATAAATACAGCTCTCAAATATCTTTCAGCAGCATATTGATATCAGAGAAGGTTTTAGACTTGTCTTGATCACTTCCAGATTTCCCTGAGGATTTTAAAGACACCAGACAAGTATTTTTTTTTTATTTCTTCTATGACGATTTTCTGTATAGGCTTCAACATTTATCTTCATCATGCCTGAGTCCTTCACGGCTGGTGGTGACGTTGCTCCGTAGATACTCATGTTGACTCAGGACTGTGTGAAATGTTCATAAAGGGCTCATTTCAGCCGGTGTTTTAGTGTCCAGTCCGCTGATAAAGAGCGTTTCCTGTCAGGTGTGAGACTGCGACCCAGCACTCCTCCTCTGGTGTGTGCTTCTGTACCTCTGCCTGTGGATGGCGCTTCTGTCAAGCTCAAACCCCGACAGATCAGCCTCAGCTGTGGATGATAGAAAACAAAAACAATGTTTGAAACATGGAATGGCTCACACAATGCAAAGTACATGGATAATAGTCTATACCAAGGACCCCTCAGCTGAAAGAGACGAAGCAGGGACCCCCTACTACAAATGTTTTCAATTGAGTTGCATATTAAATTGGGCTTAACTAAGGTGGCGTAAAGTAGTAAAGGGGAGTTTTCTTAACGGAGACGAATGCAGTGTGACTCCATGTATCTATTTAAAACGTGGAGCTTATTTCACTGTACTGGTGTGACCTTTAAAGAGTGTTTATCAAAGAGGTATTCTCCCTTACTTACACACAGCTTTTTATGGTGCATACACTGCTAAGATATTACAATGATCATTATGAACATATTCATATATTTCTACATCATATGTTAATGTTAACCATACATTTTGAAGGCACATTGAATCCTTCAGCTTAACTGTATCTGTGCAGGTCTACCTTAGTGGCTACCTAAGTGCCTATAAACCAGTCAAACTATCATCAAAGTGGTGTACATTTAGTTCTGTATTTTATAACAAATGCATCTTTGCTAAAAAAATATGTTGCATTCATGTTAATGTATATTTTCAGACATAGGCTGTTGGAGATCTCTGGTCTGTACAAATACACTTGTTGCCAGTCATTTCTTTTTACCCCTAATCTAGACTTGGTCACACAAACAACATGGACTAATTCAGTATGTCTCAGCTGATTTCTGTGGGATATTACACGTTTACAGATTAATTCAAAGTCTTAATAAATGACTAATTAGCTAATGAATTAGGTGGCCATCTCCAGAGCATATAAACCGGGACCTTTTAGGTCTGCAGGGCAGCTTAAAATGATAAGGTATTAATAGCAGCTGAAAGCAGTTATTAATGGTAAGGAGAGTAATGGTTTGCGCATGCGCAGTAAGCATTGGCCCACGGTTACCGGGGTGACGGCAGGTTGTGAAGTGTGGAACTGTCAGCAGTCGGACAATTTTTGGCTAAATTCTATCAAACTTTCTGTTTAATCTACGAATATATATAAGGTTGTATTGTTTGGAGTTAATTTAATGGTGTTAAATTAAAGTCTAACTTCTTATCTTTGTAACTATATATCGTTTTAACGGCCTAATTTATCCTTGTGTTTACAAAAGTGGTCAAAAGGATGCTAGCACCGGTGAATTAGCCGTTTGCTCCTCTCGGCCCCGGTCGGACACCCTGATCTCCTCACCGTAAACACTGGGAGCTGCTGGTCGACCACATTAACATCAACGCTGTCAAAACATCCAGGACTATACTTCAGTCCTTCACAGTAAAATGACATGCTTTAACAGCTCCAAAATACACTGTAAAGTCTTTTTAATTTCCATTTTGAATGTAAACCACGATCTGAGCCGCTCAGACTGAGTGTGGTCCTAACGTTCTTCCTGCTTTCTCTCATCTACGTCACTTTATTTTACTAATTTGACATGTAAATGTTAATGTACACGTATTAAACTTCACTTGTAGATCCTTAGTAGTGTGTAAATTAAATCTACTTGCAAGCAAAAGCAACACGAAAAGACCGGAAACTATGGCAGAACAGATCCGTCCAGATCCGACTGATGACACATTCCCTATAGCTTCTTTTAAATGTAGCATTAGGTATGTAACGTTAATTAAAAGAAACTGAATAGAAATGGTTCCTATTTAAAAAATACAAATATAAAACAATGAATTGTTAGTTTATAGCCCAATTGGAAAAGGCCTCTTATATTAAAAACGTGAAAGAACGGCTTTTAATGTTTAACAAGCTGTCAGTGAAGTTAGCTAACATTAGCTAACGTTAGCTAGCTGTGGTTTGGTTAAGGTTGGGTTCATCTTCACGGAAATCAACCGGGAAAAGGCAGAAATGAGGACCACCACATTACTGAGTGAGTTTATATTAAAAGTGTCGTAGTTACCCACCTGAAACCTTTCTAAAGTTGCAACTTTAGAAAGGTTTTCTCCCAAATCTGTTAAAAACTGAGAAGAAGTTCATCTTTAAAAACTGGTCACAAAACAATAATGTTAAATTTTGATTTTAAAATGATGACCTCGTCAAAACAATATATATATATATATCATAGTCACCATTAACACACCCTTTCGGCTATTATCTGGCTGATCTAGACAAATGTTGAACTGGCATTTATATGGCTACAGTCTGTTTTTAATCCCAAATGTGGGCTAATCTAAAGAAAAAAGCCTATAATCTTCACTTTCATATATCCAGTATTCATTCAGATGATGAAAGTGGACCCCTAATCTTTGCTTGATGTGTCTGAGTGTGTTTGTGTTAGGAGCGAAGCACGAAGGGCCCGGGTTCACCATCAAAACAACGCTTATGGACACACACACACACACACACACACACACACACACACACACACACACACAGATAAAAGAAAAGTCATTTCTGCGATGTTTTCATGCTTTGAGGACACTGAAACCTGCAGTAAACCCCTTTAAACCAAACTGTATCACTCACACACTCACACACACACACACACACACACACCAAAGACCAGGCCAGAATAACGAATCATCTCAGTGATCAGTTTCTTCAAAGTCAAATTTAGTTTCACCCTAAAAATGTCATTTTCTACCATTTTTTTCTCCTTCTTTGAATGTTTTTCATTATTTATAATGTAGTTTAGTGTCAGGGCGTCTACACTTTTGTTAACTGTTTATCTGCCTGATATGTTAAAACACTGGACATGGGCTAGATGTGTAAAGTTTAGGGATTGACCGATATGGATTTTTTAGGGCCGATGCTTACTTTTCTTTTCTGCCGATACGGACTGCCGATTTTCTTGAGCCGATACTGCCGATTTTCTTGAGCCGATACTACTTTTTCTCCCTCAATTTACATCGTAAAAATGACAGAATTAACTTAAAAATGGCGTCTCCAGCAACACGGAGCTGCCTGTGGACGCCAGTCTTTAAATAATGCTGCGGAAAAACAATCGGCAAACGCAGAAGCCTGCATCGCCTGATGCTGGCACACCTGAAAAACGCAAATATCGGCCATTTGATGTATCGGCCTATCACTAGTAAAGTTAAAGACATGCCTACCCTGTCTGAGTTTCCAGCTGAGGTACATGATCAGTTGCAGCAGCAGCAGACAGACAGACAGGAACAGCAGCAGGCCAAACAGCCAGAGAGGTAGAAAGCTGCCTGTCGCTCCATCCGTGTGCATGATGGTCTGTCGAAGGAGCAGAGTCAAATCCGCCCAGGGGCCACTCAGCACCTCCATGTTGCTTCTGCATGGATGGAGAAGAGAGGCAGTCAGGGTTAACGTGATGATATGATACCTTCAGTGAGCATTCACTGAGTGATGTGAAGGTCAGGAGACATCGAGGCAACAAGAGTAATACCTGGCTACAAATATTTTTTTTAAAGTCAAAGTTTCTTAGACTTTTCTTAACAGTTTTTGTAATAGCATACAAATGACTGTAATTCAAAGTGAAATAAACCTGTTTCGGATATTGCAGTTGAAAAAGGTCAGTGGGGTGGGAGTAAATCCTTTTAAGGGATAGTTTAGATTATATGTAATGGTGTTGTATAGGGCACGTATATATATAGGTAGTGTTTTACAGAAGCGTACCTGTGTTCCCTGCTTTGTATGTGACTGGGAAACATTCAGAGCGGGGAACATAGGACCCTTATTTTAAAAAAAGGTCCTATGTTCCCCGCTTTTCACAGAAAGGTTCCTATGTTCCCCTGATGTGCTATTTTTTCCCCCCAGTCAGTGCTGAAATCCCAGGAAAATAGGCCTATGTAGACCCTAACACTACCCCCTAACTCTGCCCCTCACCCTAACCCTTCCCGTAACCTCTAGCCCTAAAAAGATGCTGAATTAAATCTGCAGAGGCTTATGCGACCGGGGAACAGAGGGATGACCCCGTGTTTTACCTACAGTAAATGGTGCCTGGCACGCCCCAAGTTTGGTTTCAAAACTCACCGGAGACACACTCTTTTTTTTTTTTTATCAAAGGCACAGTTTTTGTCAGATAGTAAATTTAAAAACATCTACTTACCGTTTTCAGGTTCCACCCAAAGGCAAGTTTGAATTGAAGTAGCTGGAAATTAAGAATTATCAGTGAGCTAAAGCATAGTAACATAGTAACATCACAAAACTTTAAAGAGACATTTTAAAATGAAGTTGATGTGTCACTTCAGGTTTCACTGCTGAAGGTAGTGAGGTAATCCACAGAACAATTCTTGGTGGTTTCAGTCCAAAAGGTAAAAGCTGTGATTGTCTCCCTTTCCTCCCTCATTGGTAGAAATATCACCTCTGTTGTTGTTGATGAAGTGAACTTTGTTCTGTTCCAACAGTCAAACCTTGTGATTGCTAAGAAGATTAGCTTTACTGTGTGTGTGTGTGTGTGTGTGTGTGTGTGTGTGTGTGTGTGTGTGTGTGTGTGTGTGTGTGTGTGTGTGTGTGTGTGTGTGTGTGTGTGTGTGTGTGTGTGTGTGTGTGTGTGTGTGTGTGTGTGTGTGTGTGTGTGTGTGTGTGTGTGTGTGTGTGTGTGTGTGTGTGTGTGTGTGTGTGTGTGTGTGTGTGTGTGTGTGTGTGTGTGTGTGTGTGTGTGTGATATTAGTCATGTTACACATTCATTTTTATTTTTTATAAGTAATGTCTGCCCCTGTGTGTGTGTGTGTGTTCTAAATCATTTAAAAATATGGGAAATCTGCCCTGTGTGTGTGTGCATTAGGGCCTTGAGTAATGTTTGGATCGGTGAACCTTAGACCTTTGATCTCACTGTGTCATAAAACACACACTACCCACTGACACAGACACACGCACACAAACACATTTTTTCACAACATTTTCTGTGACAACAAAAATGGAGAAACAACAGTCAGTTTGATATTAAAGCTTAAACCCAGACGTGAGCGTATCTGAAAAAAAAGATACTTTAGTTGTGGGTGTAGGTAGTTATAAATAAACAACAAAGAACATCTGAAAAGATGAATACGTTTCCAAATGTAGGTTACTTTTTTACCCAGCTGTCAAGCTTAAAGGCAAACCACATAAATGCTACCGTAAGATCAAAACGTTAAGAGTCCTGACTCATTACTAGCCTAACCAGATGTTTTTCACCTGCAGTTTTATTTGACCACATCTTAACAAGCTGGCATTAAACCGAACATCAGGAGACTGTTGTTTTATATTCACAGCCAACACGTCTTTGTTGTCACCTGGAAAGGCAGCGAGTCACCCTGCCCTTGGTGAAGCCTGACACCCGCTCACTCACATCTCCACATCACTACTCTTGTCATGGAGAGGCTCATTTAAACACACCGGTAGGGAGGAGGCAGCAGGCTTTAGGTGATACAATCACAAGCATTATTTGACTCCGCCTGGTGAGAAGTGCTGGTTGATGAGTGATGCTGCCATCGACGTCGATAGAATTGATCAGCGTTGTTGTTCCTCTGATTGATCAGGAGATAATGGGCTTATTTTTGGAGAAGAAGTGTATGTGTGTGTCTGTCTTTTTGTGCGTTTATGTGCCTGAGTGCTCGTTTTCTGATTGACTGGGCCAAGATTGAGCAATTTCTGGAGAATTCACTCATATTTGTGTGTGTGTGTGTGTGTGTGTGTGTGTGTGTGTGTGTGTGTGTGTGTGTGTGTGTGTGTGTGTGTGTGTGTGTGTGTGTGTGTGTGTGTGTGTGTGTGTGTGTGTGTGTGTGTGTGTGTGTGTGTGTGTGTGTGTGTGTGTGTGTGTCTGTGTCTGTGTCTGTGTGTCTGTGTGTCTGTGTGTCTGTGTGTCTGTCTCTCTGTCTCTCTGTCTCTCTGTCTGTCTGTCTGTCTGCTTTATGTTCAAAGAAATAATTGGCTACAAATCAGTATTCGTGTGTGTGTGTGTGTGTGTGTGTGTGTGTGTGTGTGTGTGTGTGTGCGTGCGCATGTGTCCGCTTGCTTATTGATCAGTTTGTGGAGCCTTGTGAGAGAAAAACAGAAAGGCACCTTTGAAGTTTTGCTGGTGTTTTCATGTTTTGGTTTGACAGGATTTTATTTTTGTTTCATTTATTGAGTTTGACTTTATTTTCCAAAATGGCACGTTTCATTTGATCAATAGTGTGTGACCAAGTAAAGAAAGAAGAAGACAAGAATAAGAAACACGCCAAAGAGACAAACTTCTTTTTGTCTCAAATGTATTAAACATCAAATTCATTCAAATGATTTATTACACGGGACTGATGAAACATTTAAGTGGCTCGTGTGGAAAAAGGAAGTGAAAATCTCCTCGGAGCTGCCGTAACTCTGGCTAAAGGTTTCCTCCACATCAGATTAGACTGTTTCCCTGGTGCTCGGGATGAATTTTAGATATGCTTGCATGCAACCAAATATAAAAATAGGCTTATTTTGGGGAGGCTGTGCAACACCGGTGTTTTGTTCTGTCAGGCTAACAAGCCCCTCAGTCAGTCTGCTCCCTCTCTCTCGTTAGCTGCTGCCAAAGCACTCATGCGTTTTGGTAAGAATTGCAGAAAATGTAAAGCTGTAAAAAAGGACCTGTATCAATTATTTCCAATGGACATGTTTTTGCAGAACAAAACGAATCGATAGAAAGATGTTGCATCAGGCATGTGTCAGTGGAGGAGAAATATTTTAGGATAGGGAAAGAGAGGCAGGGCAGAGCTTGTCTTGGTGTTACAGCCAAAATACACGGAGAATGTACGCGCAGCTTACGCAGGCGTGGCGGGCGCAGCGGGTCTTTTCGTACCTGCTACACAGACCCTGTCATTAGCGCGTGGTTAATGCCAGCTTCACTGTATGCCACTGAGTTTTAATGAAGTTGGTTATGCAGGGTTTGGAAGCTGTGCTGCATCAAGTTGCCCTCTGGTAAAATAAGGTGTGTATCTTAATCGTTTTTAAACATAAATAGATGAGCCACGTAAAACTAGAGCCGAGCTGCACGGGCCCACGCGGTCGCGCCAAATTCTGTTGCCTACATAGCTCCTTCAATTGGATATAACGGACGCGCTCTGCTGCTAGAATCCCGCAACGAGTACACAGCCCGTGGAGTTTTCGTCACAGGAAATGAGCGGAGGAAAGTCGTCACTCATCTGGTGATAGCGATGTGTCTCCTGCACGGTGACAGTAGTGTGTGGTTGAAGCATAAGTTGTTATATGTGACTCATGTAGCGACTGGCGTCCCTAACATATACCGTACACTGCTCATTTGACCATTGTTACTGCAAAACCTCACCACCGCGACTTGCCGCAAGTTTATGTGGAAGGTAATCTGACGCTTGGCAAAAATACACAGAAAAATGGCCGCCGCTTTGACCGTTCTGCCACGTTGATTTGCTTTGCAATGTATTCTGTTAATTTATTTTCTGTGTTACGTGCAAAAGAGATCATAGCCAAGAACGAGAGAACGAATGAACAGGCTGCCAACAGAAGGGTAACATCTCTATGCAGCCTTCCTCTCAACACTTTGGGAGTTCCCTCAGGTTTTTATCCCATCATACTTTGATGTCAGCCTCCTGTATTTTCTTTTTGTCAGGTGGTGCTCGTGTTTTTTGTTGAAAACGCTCCGAATCTGAAATTCTCCCTCATCTTTCTATGCGTCTGCTGAGATGGTTACAAAGCAGCATCCACTTTGAAAAGGTGTGTGTGTGTGTGTGTGTGTGTGTGTGTGTGTGTGTGTGTGTGTGTGTGTGTGTGTGTGTGTGTGTGTGTGTGTGTGTGTGTGTGTGTGTGTGTGTGTGTGTGTGTGTGTGTGTGTGTGTGTGTGTGTGTGTGTGTGTGTGTGTGTGTGTGTGTGTGTGTGTGTGTGTGTGTGTGTGTGTGTGTGTGTGTGTGTGTGTGTGTGTGAGGTCTGATGCGTGGGTGGGTGGTTGTCTGTGTACGTACGTAAGTACTGTGGGAACAGATCCTGCGTTTCATTGATTGCACAGCGAGATGAAACCACCTCAACACTTTCTCATGGTACCAAGTCTGTTTAATTGATAGGAAACAGAAATAAATCTCCTTTGTTTTGCGTAAACAGGCGTTTCCTTTGTCTTTGTTTACTGTGGATGCAGATTGTTGCACATAACAAATCTGTCACAAGACGGGGTTCATAGGCGTTTCTGACCCGGGCTTACTTTAGATGTTTGTTCGTTTGTGTTTGATACATTTTTGTTTGCGATATGAATCTTCCCAAACCTCAAATGCACATTATCACATGAAACAAAATCTGTTTTAAGAATGCTGTTTAATTGTGTGAGAAATATGGCATTTCTGTCTGCCGCAGGACTTACACTTAGCACTCTTATCGCCTCTCTCCAAAATGTGTTCTTTAGTACGTTAGAGTTTTTAAGCCAAACTTGCTTTTGATTCGGCACAGAGGACTTCCCACTTTGATCGATTCCCTCTGCACTATCTGTACTTGACGAAGAGCCAATTTGGACTCAAAACTTTGTACTTTTCCTCATCTAATAAAGAGAAAAAATAAAAGCAGATAATAAGTTTTGCAAGTCCTTTGGGAGATGGAAATCACAGTCACGTTTTTTGGACTCTGCATATGAACAGGAAAAATTTGCATGTGTTTGTTTGTGTAGAAATGTTACATTATCCCCCTCGCAGACTCCAGTCACCTTTAATTACTACAGTATTTACTTGCAGAGTGCAACAAAACCCTGCTGGGAACGCTTTGTTCATCTTTAAAGTGCAAATAGGTTCCATGTCCAGTCATTTTAGTAATGTTTTCATGCCCCTGGCTGTTGTTTCAATAAATAGTTTACTATTCCTTTTATGAGTCAAATATTTATTTATCATAAGACGGTAGCGGAACAGTTTGTGTCTTTGTCTTAGTGTCTGTTTCCATCTATTTAACTTTTTTTAGCTGAAACAAGTTCGGTGGTGTGGGGGTGAGCACTGTTGCCTCCCGGCTGGGGCCCTTCTGTGTGGAGTTTGCATGTTCTCCCCGTGTCTGCGTGGGTTTTCTCCGGGTTCTCCGGTTTCCTCCCACAGTCCAAAGACGTGCAGGTGTTCGGTTAATTGATGACTCTAAAATTGCCCGTACGTGTGAATGGTTGTCTGTCTCTGTTTGTCTCTATGTGCCCTGTGCTAGACTGGCGTCCTGTCCAGGGTGGACCCCGCCTCACGCCAGATGACAGCTGGGATCGGCTCTAGCCCCCCCGCGACCCGGACAGGGACAAGCGGTTGAAGATGAATGAATGAATGAGTTGTTGATTAGTCCACCAACAGAAAAGAAACCGGCAACTATTTTGTTAACTGATTAATCGTTAGAATATTTTTCTTTTTAGACGGTCGATCGTACAAAACAAACCATTTCAAAATGTCACCTACAACATAAGAGGAAATAGGCATTTTTACTGTTTTTGATGAAATAAATGCAGATTAATCAGTAATGACTAATCACCAGTTGCTGGCCTTTATTAATCGATCCATTATATCTGTCAGAACAGAAGTGTAATTCTTCATATATACCGTACCTGTATGAATACATAATGCATGCAGTAGAAGGCAAAGGAGTCTCATTTTAATTACACTCTTATGATCATTCACTTCAAATTACCTCTCTTCTTCTCCCCATGTACAGTATGTAGTATTTTAATTTGAGACTCAATCAGTTAATTAACATTGAACCATCCATTTTCTAAATTCACTTATCCTAATTCACTTAAATCTCCTAACTTAATTTAATCTCTTTTCATAAGAGGAGCCTCTCCGGGGCCACGTTTGTGTTTATGTCCTCTGCAGCGGTGTAGATTTGTTTTATTTCTCTGCAGTTGTGTGTATGAATCATGTGTATTTGGATTCACGCAGGTCAAGTTAAGTGTTGCTGGTTTCATTGGGTAGGTATTGCAATTAATGATATGTCCGGTTATACCAAATAATAACCTTGCTACAGTGTATCGCAGTCCATTCTTGAAAGATGAGGGGAGACACTCCTCTCACTACTTTGTCTTGTCAGTCGTCAGGAGGCTGATGTCAGATGTTCAGGCACAGACCGGCCACAGGGGAATACACAGGCTCCTGGATGCTCTGTGATACATCCGTTCAAAAACGCCGGTCGAGTCACACGTTGCAGTGCATTTACACTTAGTAAAAAACACGAAGATGAAGTGATGTACCAAGGAGAAAGAGACGGCAAATCAAAAGAGAGTGGTTTTTCCAGGAAGTGATGACAGGAAGGAACAGGCTCTTTCACAGCAGAACAAAATGTGCAGACGCTACTCCTTTCCAACATTCATGTGAATATGCTCTACCAAGCTGTGTGTGTGTGTGTGTGTGTGTGTGTGTGTGCGTGTACGTGCTCGGGGTGGACCTGGAGCAGAGAGTGTTGATGATAGGAAGGGACTGGAAGTAGAAAAATGATGTTAATATATATACGTATATTTCAAATTTGTATTGCTTTCATTATTGACAGATCAGACATTATGCATTGTTTCCTATTGTGAGGAAATACATAAATACATGAAGAGCTCTTTTCCAAAACGAGATAAAAGCCAAATTTTTTTAAAAATGAGTTTGTGCCACTTTGCTGTATCCAGAACCTTTTCACTGCTTTATCAGTGTTTAACGCCAAATCTCTATATTTCCTTGTTTAAAATGGTCTCAAGATGCAGTTCCTTTCCAAACCGCGACCAGCGCCAAACCTATTTTTAGCCTAAATGCGATACGTCCTCTCGACCAATCAGAATTCAGTGAGCGTTCTATGCGATCCAACATGGCGGCGCTCTGAAGCGGGAGAGTTTTTTGTTTTGTCCGTCCGTTCAACATGTTCAGACTGAGCCATAAAAACCATTTTGACAAGATACATTGAATATTAACCAAATGTGTGGGTCTAGGTAAAAAATGTAATTTTCCTGAAAACTATTACTATTTCCTGAAAAGAGCTCCTCACATGTAACATTAGTGGCATAAGCAACAAAAATCAATAGTGTTAGGGGTATTTGGGCTGGGTGGTCTTTTAAATGGGACCATATCATGACACACAATTACATGGTCTTAGCACAAACTTCAATTTTTCAGAAAATATGATGTAAAATATTTTGAGGGAATATCATTTGAAGATTGCAGTTTTGTTTCTGTATCACACTGTTTGTGTTAATGCATGTAAACAGTGTAACAGTCAGTGTATAGCTCAATGATTGCAGTTGAAACTGCTATGTTCATTTTGCACTAAAGTAGAAGAAAACACTCAGCACTTTTCGTTTTGTCAAGTGTTTAATTCACGTAAGAGAAGCCCATACAAAAAAATAGGCTTTACCATGTGGTTATTTCAGAAAGACTATTTATTTAAACACCAAAAATCTTGATATACAGAATATAGCGTTATGTAGATGTGAAATTACCTACATTGGGATAGAAGATTTTGGCCATACTGCTCATGCCAAAGGGACATACTGATAACAGCAGGACTAGAAGAAATATATCTGGTATAAATACTGTCAGGAGACAACATTCATCCTACACGCTCATTGTTCAGTGTAATATTAGTCATGTTACACGTTCATTGTTATTTTTTATTATAAGTAATGTCTACCGTGTTAGTGCGTGTGCATGCGCGCGTGTGTGTGTGCGTGTCTTTCAAGAAACCAGCTCCAACTTTCTCCCTCTCTTGTTTTCCGTCCAGTTGTCATAGCAACCTCTTGGCCTTTTTAGCATAAGTTGCATCGGAGGTCGCCGATGATGCTCATTGCCATAGTTACCGGTGCCGTGTTAATGAGATTTGGTGCTTCCGGCATTATGTAAGACGTGTGACATTTACCTACATTCGCAGACACTCTGTGGGATTGTGCATTCACTGAGATATTGATGGGTATTGATGCACACACACACAAAGGAGAGCGGGAGGGGGGGGGAGGTCACCAATCTGAGTGACTCCAAATGCCTACATTATAGCAGCTGTCAGTAAATGCGACAGGGGTTTAAAGTAGATTCTCTCTCTCTCTCTCTCTCTCTCTCTCTCTCTCTCTCTCTCTCTCTCTCTCTCTCTCTCTCTCTCTCTCTCTCTCTCTCTCTCTCTCTCTCTCTCTCTCTCTCTCTCTCTCTCTCTCTCTCTGTGTGTGTGTTTGTAGAAGCCTTCAGCTTAGGAATGAATTCATAGTTCAGGGTTTAACATGTGATTGATTGTCGTATTGCCAAATCTGACGTTATACAGTACATCCTAAGTAATTGTATTCATGCATTTTCTCTTACATCAGAGGGAATATAGCAAATTACACTTTAGCTTGCTCTGTAGGGTGACGATATATTCTATGACGATATATAAGGGTCAACCAATCAGAGATTTTGCCATAATGTACTTATGTTTAGTTAGCAACGTTGCTAATCAATTTTGATGGTTTTTGCATCAATTTAACGACGTGCCTTGATTTCTTAGGTTTTTAGTATGCTGGTTTATCCAGATCAAAGACCTACAAAAATATACTAAACCAGAATATGTACTGTATCTATTGTAATATGAAATTTAATATACTGTGTTAGAGGATTTTTATCCATATTGATCACTCCATGCCGTCTTCACTATCAAGTGTCTCCACTCTGATTGGTCACAGTTCCTGTTGTCTCCGTGTGGGACCTCGGTGCAGACTGATTACATTTTTTAAGGAAGTGAACAGAGTTTTAGTAAAAAGTAAAAACTAAAGAGCCTCGAATTGCTTCTGCCTCAGAGATTTTACTTAATGTCTGGTATTGAGTCTTGTTTTCTTGTTGTCAAGCCATCACTGCTTGCTTGAAGTTGTCCGTCGAGTCCGACAAAGACGTCACTTCATGCGTAGAAAAGGTGATGGGTTCTTTGATGGCTACGAAGTCCGATGCAGGACGGTTGCAAATGTCACAGGGGAAGTTTGCAGCTTGAGCTGGTTGCTGATGGCGTCGAGCGCGCTTTACATCTGCTTTGCGTTCTAGATCTGATGTATAGATCCTGATGCCTTCTTCACAAGAGGTTCACCATTTGTGATGGTCAGTGGCGAGGGTCTCAAGGGCCAGGGGTTGGAGACTGCATTTCTTGAGAGATGTTTTCAGGTGGTCTTTATAAGGCTGACCCCCTGCAGACCGGCAGAGAGCTCTCCGTATAGTACTTTACGCGGAAGTCTATCCTCTGGCATCATCACACTTCATGAAAGAAAGCCATGTTCATTTCAGCACTTCAACATGATGATATATACCATCTGTTGGTCTCTACCATGAATGAGAAAAAAGAGACATTATTGTGTCATTTTTGCCAGTGTTCTCACAACTAAATACATGTTTACACTAAGTGTTCAAAATGAAGTTTTTCACTTCACTTAAGTAATCTAAAGACATCCAACGTCATTCATTATTTGACTTGTTTGTATTAGACTGCTGTAGCTTTGCTCTTTTTGTATTCTGGCATTGATCAAAAGTCTCTTTCACCCTAAACTTGTTAAATTTCGACAGAAAGAGTTTTAAGTGCTGCAAACTGACCACAGGCTCTTTTTAAAGTCAAATTCCTGCGTAAAATCATCCCAGGGTCTTTTTCGGCAAAAACACTCATCAAATAAGCTGTAGAGACAGTTTTTAACTATTAACGGAGAAATCCCGGAGAGACGCTAACAGCCGAATGTGGCTAACACTGATTAACTCGGGAAAGTACAGTGAAGGCATTAAAACAGACTTTTTTTAACCACTAATACGGCTCAAGATAACACCAAACCTCTGCAGCAGCATGATAAGAGTCCTTACACATAAAACCAAGTACCAGCGACATAGTTAGTGAACCCGGAGTTTAGTACCCAGAGGACTCTTATCATGCTACTGCAGAGGTTTGGTGTTATTTTGTGCAGTATTAGTGGTTAAAAAAAAGCTGTTTTAATGCGTTCACCTTGCTGCCCTGATCTAATCAGTGTTTTAGCCATATTCGACTGCTAGCGACTGTCTGGAATACCTCCGTTAATCGTTGTTGGGTGAAAACAATTGTATATTTGCCAAAAAAGACCCTGCAATTTCACTTTAAGCACGGGGACATAGCAGATGGGGGTGTAGTCATTCCCGAAAGTAGTTTGTGCACACCACAAAACGTTGATATTTAACGTTTTTGGGTCCCTTTTTATGTGAAATACAGGGCTAACAATTGACTTCAATGTAAAATTATAGACGTTAAAATAAAACGTTCAGAGAAAGAAACGCACCCTGGACTTTCACCCGTTTGCGCCTCATTCATGTCCCATCTCACGTGAAAGTTAAACTTAATTACATGACATTTGTACTTACTTGAACCTAAACTACGCTCTTTTTTTTATAAAAACCAACCGTGTCGCTTTTATGTCTAAACCATAAGTTAACAGTTTTTGTTTGAATTCACATCATTATCCTCACGACTGGGTTGAGCACTGAGTCTTCATTGGCTCTCTTTCCTGAACTCTCACTTTTCACACTGTACTGTATAAACAGTTTGCCCTCATCTTGGCGGTTGCTGTTAAGCATAACTAAGGAAAGTTCAGAGGATTCTCGTTGAGTGTTTTTTCCTACCAGCCACGTACATTAGAGCACATAGTGTTATTTACTGCTCTGATGCGCTTTCTCTCTCTGACAGACGTCCTGATGCTTGAGCGTAAAGCTGGGGACAAAAGACAGTGAGGTAATGACAAATTCAATTGAATGGTTATTAGCTTTCAGTTATAAGATATTAGATTGACAGGTCTAAGGTTGAGGGAAAGGGGGAATGCAAATTAGGAGAAGGAAGAAAATGAGGAAATCTCTCACACATTAATCTGTCCATGATAGGAAAATGTAAAAGAAGAATGATGAAGTGTGTTCAGAGACATCAGAGCTGCTGAGAGCAAGACAGACAACGGGAAAGGATGGTGGGTGGAAGTGTGAGACAGAGGGAGAGGGAAAAGTGCTGGAAGTGAAGAAAGAGAGAATGGAAAACAGGCCGAGAAATATTTGGCGTTTTATCTCCCGTTAATTAAATGTATCACATTGTCAGTCAGGGAGCTTGAGAAAGGGATTGACAGACACACATGGGTGGGAGAGAGAGAAGAGAGGGGGCAGAAACAGCAAAATAACTAATTTACCTAAAGTGTTGTTCAAAAAGAGATTAAGAGGATGGGGAACCTTAGAGGAAGAGAGACCCGGTGAGTGGGTGGGAGAGAGAGAGAGAGAGAGAGAGAGAGAGATGTGATGTGATGAAAGAGACCTGAGGGAAAGAGACATGGGGGAGGAGGGGGGAGGAGAGAGACAGCAGTTGGAAGTCAGGAAATAAGACTGGAGGTGAACAATAGAAGAGAATAGAAGACAACAGAAATACTTCATTGACCCCAAGCTGGGAAATTGCAGCGTAACTGCAGCGTCACACACAGACACATCAAAACAGTAATACTGAAATACAATATAAAAGATACCTAAAACATAAAATATATAAATAAGCGGACTAACTGCACTGCATATAAACATATGATAATCTAAGGTGCAGCAGACAGATTATAAGTGAAACATAAGGTGCTTCTGATTGTGTTATTCTGGAAAGTTTAACTGTTATTGTATTCTTTTCTATTCTATGTGAAAGCGACTAACAGTGTCGGAGGAGCTACAGCTTTTCACAATAGAGAACGATGGGTTGAACTGTTTTATAAATATGTACATAACTAAAATCTATGTACATAACTACATCTACAAAGCAAACGTGCATGAGTAATATTCATTCATTCATTCACACATCTTCAACCGCTTGTCCCTGTCGGGGTCGAGGGGGGCTGGAGCTGATCCCAGCTGACATTGGGCGTGAGGCGGGGTACACCCTGGACAGGACGTCAGTCTATCGCAGGGCACATGGAGACGAACAGAGACAGACAACCATTCACACCTACGGGTGATTTTAGAGTCATCAATGAACCTAACACCGAGTAATATTAAACCTGAAATAACTGACTTTTGGGGCAGCAGAAACACAACACTGGCATGTTATCAGATTTTACATTGATATGGCTAATGTAGTGTAGAGAACATACCTATGTTCAAACGTACATACCGAACATACCTATGTCCCCCAGGTTGTGTATGTTCCCCGCTTTGTATGTGACCGGAAACAGCGGGCCTGTATTTTCCCCAGTACAGTAATTGTACTGAACAAAAGAGGGAGAGAGTTCCCATTTATATTATATTAAAATTAAGAGAGACGGACGACACAGGGAGAAACAAAGATGAGGACGGGGAATAATAAAGCAGATTGAGAGCGGCCGACACGGAGGGGGGGCTTTGCAACAGCTAATTGTGTTGCCATGGAGACGATTGAGCATCAGGGCCGGCGGGGCTGTTACATAAGAGTGGCCAGTAGCATCCTCTATCATGTTACAAACACAAACATGCACACAGCGAGGGTCCTCGTCATCCAGCCGCAGCTGTGATGAAGTTAGAAATTTCATAATGCAGGTTTCATCCTTTAATCCGCACTTCCTGGTCACAGATCTGCTGCTGTAATCCCTTTGATTAATTACAGTTGTGGTTGAGATAAACATTAATAATATTCCAGATGGAAAATGTGAAACAATATTACCCTGAGTGGAAATACAGACAAGCCAGGGTTTTAAATGGATCAACAATGAGCTGATGTGAGAAACAGGAAATTGATTAAAAGTGACTGTTGATGACGTGAAGCAGGACAGAAGGCATTTATCCCAGACTGTATCTCCACTGTTTACCTACTGTCTAATGTTTCTTTATCGTTAACAGGTGCATTACTATAAATATTATAGTTACTGTTAGGCTTTGCTTGCATCTCTGGAAGTGTCTCTGTCTGTCTCTCTCTGTCCATCTGTGTGTCTTTTCTCTCTTTCTTTCTCTCTCCTTTTCTTCCTCCCCAACCGGTCAAGACAGATGGCCGTCCTCCACAGAGCTGGGTCTGTCTGACGTTCCTGCCTGTTATAGGGAAGGTTTTCGTTGCCACTGTACTCTACAGAGGAATTGTTGGGTCTATGTAAATCATAAATAAGTCATTGAGTGTGGTCTTTACCTACTCTGTAAAGTGTCCTGAGATAACTTTTGTTATGATTTGACACTATAAATAAAATTGAATTGAATTGAATTGAATTGAATTGAATTACTCACGTTGCTCCTGAAAAGTCTAAATAAAATATAATTATTGGCTAAATTGCACATTTTCAGTGGATTTTAATATTTAGTAGAAGGAGAATAAAGAGGGTGCCACATTAGTTCTGTGGAGGAAAAGATCTATCTGTGAAGAAGTGTCCGTCATTTGTAATCATGATAGAAAGAAAGATCAGACATTTGATTTTATTTAACCATTTACAGATAATATATCATAATATTATGTCTCACTAATCCAGTGCATTACATATCCCATCACACTGATGCAACAATCCTGTAAGTCCCATATTGTGATAAAGACATAAAGAGATGGCTATCTGGGTAGAAAAAGTAATGACAAATCTTTTGCAGTTGACATATTTCGGTCATTTCATGACTCTTAATGATATATAAAGTATATACCTGTAAATATATATATATCTACAGTACAGACCAAAACTTTGGACACACCTTCTCATTCTTTTCATGACTATTGACATTGTAGATTCACACTGAAGGCATCAAAACTATGAATTAACACATGTGGAAATATGTACTTAACAAAAAAGTGTAAAACAACTGAAAAAAAACACACCTTATATTCTAGTTTCTTCAAAGGATCCACCTTTTGCTCTGATTACTGCTTTGCACACACTCTGTGTTCTCTCCATGAGCTTCAAGAGGTCGTCACCTGATTCCTTGCCTTATAAATGGGGTCGGGACCATCCGTTGTGTTGTGCAGAAGTCAGGTGGATACACAGCTGATAGTCCCACTGAACAGACTGTTAGAGTTTGTATTATGGCAGAAAAAAGCAGCTAAGTACAGAAAAACGAGTGGCCATCATTACTTTAAGAAATGAAGGTCAGTCAGTCTGAAAAAGTGGGAAAACTTTGAAAGCTCATCTACAATTTTCATAGTCGTGAAAATAAAGAAAACTCTTTGAATGAGGTGTGTCCAAACGTTTGGTCTGTACTGTGTATGCATATATATTTATTACTTTTGCCCAATTCTGCTATGATATTTTATTAAAACCTAATGATTTGTCAGGTGATGGTAATAGCGTGACAGTACTGGAGTACGCTCTTACACCCCTCCACCCGGGAGCTAAATGATTATGTATTTTTGTTGAAATGTTCTTATATGATTAGGACCTAATTGAGTAAATAGTGAAATTAGTTTCCTCAGGTTGTGGTCTGCCTGCTGGAAATTGTCCGTTCTATATTAAATATGCACTAGCATGCTTAAAATGTTCAATTTTACATGCTAAACATTGTTTACTAACAATTTCACTATAACAACACACTGTTACAAGTTTGTTTACGTTGACTTTCGTTCCCTGCGTGTAACACTGACAGCATGTCAGCTGCTGTCCTTCACACACAGACACTCCCCTCCAGCCGGCTGAGTCCAAAAGGAGCATGTCTGATATTTTCTCCCTTTCTCATCTATTAACAGTGCATTTATAAAACGTGTTGACATGTTTGACTTAAGGAGGACTTACTTATTTGCAGTTGGGCTTTAATATGCACGTCCACAGCGCTAAGCTCAACTCTCAGCTGAGGTCATACAGTTGAGGCTCAGAAAATATGTTATGCCTGATGTGGTGAGCCTAGTCTGAGAATGTAGAGTGGGAAATTAGTCATTAAGAGTCAACGAAGAAAGATGAAGAGACAATAATATCGGCTTCACCATGTAAGTTTATTCCAAATAATTTCCTTGCAAGAAAATCCGTCTTCAAGGCCTGCACACACGGCTCCCGTCTGTACGAGTGCCATGGAGGTCAGCTTCTGTAGAGTTTAAATGCAGATAGCACAAACAGCCCAGCTGGCATGACGATTACAACATATCAGAGCACAAGGGCGACCTGTCCTGTGTTTTGGGTTACACAGAGTCATAATTGTAGTCAATAGTAAATATTAATTTCGGCCCCACTTGTATCACAGCATTTACGGAGTATCTTCACAAATTATACAGGGCTGTACATTGCATGCAAAGATAAAGAAAACTCATGCATCCAAAGGAGATAAAGAATTTGTTTTTTCCCGTGTTTTAAAACCCAAAACATGTTAATTGTAATTCCCGTCACAAGAGCTGAGCCTAACAAACTGACAAGAGGATTAACTTCCCTGTCACACCACCCTCAGGCCAGACTCTGACACTTTTGGTAAAGACCAGAAGTGTGAAAATATTTCATCCATCACTCAAGATATTTACAGCCTCACAGAGTCACTGGGGTCGTCTCAGACCATGTAAGGTTTTATTTAGTCAAGCTGCTGTAGCTACATTGTATTATTATATTTATTTATTTCATTATCTGTGTCACCAAGACTGGAGTAGTTGTTGAGTGTATGTCACGATGCTTATTCACAGCGGGGAGCTGAAGAGTCCAGCTGCACAGCCACAGTCATGTGCTGCTGCACAGAGACGAGCAGGTGATGAGTCCGACATGGATCACAGTAACTCAAACACGAGGTAGAGGGAGGGAACACTGGGGGGAAGAAGTGAAGGAAGAAAGCTTTTACTCACAGGTTTAATATAATATTCACAAACATTCATTTGTCTCAGAGAAGGAGAGGGAGCAGCGACGTGAGAGGGTGGCTTTTAATTGAAGTCTCCTCTATTAGTTACTTTGAAATTCGAGACGCATGTTCACACGTAGGAAGGCAGGGACCGGAGCGACTGACGGGAGACGAGAGAGGGATAGAGGGAGGCAGAAACACATGGACAAAAGAGTGGATGTGTGTGTGTGTGTGTGAGAGAGAGAGAGAGAAAGAGAGAGAGAGAGAGATTAAAAGGATGGACTAAAAGGTTATCTCATCCCCCCGCTGATGCTGTTGTACTGAGTGAGGTCATTTAACCTCAGACAAAAGGGCAGGGGGGACTGTTAGGAGAGAGGGGGAGAAATGCGAAAAGGGGAACGGTTTTATGTCTACGCTGCAGAGTTTACAATGAAAGAGTAGAGATAAAGGGAATGAGAAAGAGGAAGATGGAAAATGGGATTAGTTCTTGCCTGTCTCAGTTTCCCTCGTTCATTTATTTCCCCCTCTTTTCTCTTATCCCCGTCTTCCTCCTTGAGTCCTTTCATCCTTTTAGTCGGCATGACACTTTACTTATTTTTTGAAGTTCAGAGACAAGTGCTACGCCTTCTGCACGAGTTGTTATGGAGGAGGTACTGTCAGTTTACAGCTACAATAGCCAACAATGCTGTACCGTACAGTATTCAGCCGAAAGCCTAATAACAAAACACAAACAGTAGCCAGGGAAGGCTGCACCGAGAGAAAACAAAGGCCAGATGCACATATTTCTACTGATAAAAACGGTAAAGTTGTGTACAGTACATTTTGGGGATGCAAGATATGTATTTTTTTTGCAAGCGATGATAAATCCATAATCTTTATGCACACCTGGGGGTAAGAAAGACTAAGATGAAGTGACCATAGATGGAGGATTTAATGTTCTCTGACCTAACCAAACCTACTGACAACACTAGAAAATAAAGGACACTTCTGACTCTTCATATGTTCATTGTTTTTTTCTATACGATACCCGTATTGTATTGTTTGTCTGTGATTGGCCGTTATCTGTACTGATACTGTATGTCTTGTGCATCCCAGGTTAATTCTCATAAAACTGCGCACAAGCCATAGATGGATGTCATTAGATCCCTGTGTAACTTTGTTTCGATGTAAACCAGTCTGTTGTTGGTTTGATACCGGTGACGTATTCTATCAAACACCAAAGCAGTTTTTTTTACTCACGCTGGAACTAAATTACGATTGTAGAGATAAAAAAGTTCAGGCAAAGATTTCCCAATGACGCAACGATTTAGCCTCCAAATAAGATGTCAACCACATACTCAGGGACACATTAGTCTAATAAACAAAAGTGTCTGTTTAGAAGGTGCACACACATTCTCTGTGTGTGTGCATCATTGGCCTCTAGACTGTTCCAGTCCGTCTTTTAACTCTCACCCCTTTGGTATCTTAAAATCATCACAGACTGGGCACTTTTCCAAACACGTGTTTATTGCTGCTATTTGGAGCCGTGTACAAGGAAAATGGCCTTTTTTTTGTAGTTCATAGCAAAGATACTTGAATCTGGCCAACGATGAGGGTATACAGGGACCTAATTACTTTGAATTGAAGCCGTCACACACGCATGCACGCATTGACAAATTCACAGTTGTCCTGCCTTTGATACAAACAGATGAACGAAGGTATCTCTTTAATGTAGGATGCTTTCTGTTGAGACCTGTGGGATTCCCCTAAGAGTAAATTGAGGACTGAACATGATCGTATTGTCTCTAATCCTCTGTTTCACTTCTGACTTCTATTTTTTAGGACTTACAGAGGAGTGATAAAGGGTTTTAGGGAGGAAAGAGAGGAGAGGGAAGAGAGGATGAATACAGAGAGGAGAGGAGCAGACCGAGTGGGAAGGAGATAAAGTGTGGTGAAAAGGAGAGAGGCAAAAAAAAGAAAAAGAAGAAGAAAGAAGTTCTTTGAAGGTGAATTTTTTGGTTAAAATGATAATGTTTTCAGTGCAGGGAACAAGGTGCAGAGGCTGATGTGGAGGAGATGGCGGGGACAGCAGAGGAAATATGAAGGAAGAGATGTAATGAAAATAGAAAGTATTTCACTTGTAAGGCTGTTGTTCAGAATGAAAAACATCACGATTTGCTGATGTATTCAATCATTTGCACGGAATATATTACAGTACAGAGGTGTGCTGAAAGAAAGCTGCTGAAAAAAGCAGTTTGCGGGTAGTTTGGTGGACATATTATTATAATATATTCAATATATTAGTGTGACTCCTACTACTATACAATTTTACTGCTATCCCAAAGCAATTTCAGTCAAAAGCAACTGGACTTGGTTATTTACAGATGCGTACATGAACTGATGAAGCCTCTTGGATGAGAGGTGAAACGTCTTCCTAGACAAATAACCAAGTCCAGTTGCTTTTGACTGAAATTGCTTTGGGGATCACGATGACCTGGACAAATGAGAACATCCACGGGCTTATTGCCTTTACTGCTGTTACTGATTTTAGTACTGCTATAGACTTACTGCAATTAACATAATACTGCAAACAATATCACTATTTATTGATTGGTTTGTTTAATTTTCAGATTTCTTCCCGATGCAGAAAAAAATCACATGGCCTGCAGCATGATTTCCTCTTTGGACATGCACTACAAAACATTGTCTACAATATACAGAGCAGTTTTATATATAAATGTTATAAATTAGGTATGATATGGTACATACAGGTGGAAAAGGAGCCCTGTGTCAACTGGGTTTCTGGTTGGGTTCAAGGCAATGTCAGAATGAAGATGGAGTATCACAGCAAATAATTAATAATTTAATAATAATAATAGTTTTTCCCTTTGTGTCGCCCTCATTTAATTTTCTTGTGGTAGGCGGTACTTTAAGATGTGTCCCAGTGTCCCGTCCTCTTGTATCTTCACTTGCTCACATCAGTTTGTGTATCTCCTTTTGCGAAGAGGAGGCTGTTTTTTTGGGTGTGACTAATAAGATTAATGATGGCTTCATTCCATTTAGCTGCTTCAGGGTTTCAGGGTCTCAGTATCGTGCGTGCTGGCTCACTGTCACACTGTCACGGCTCACTGGGACGCTTGAATAGAACAGAGCCAGCATTAATTTCATTAATAACACCTGTGTTGAGCTGCCTTAAAATGGGTTTGAGCATCTTATAGTCTTGGATTGACGCTTGATTGAGCAATGAAACAAGATTTCCCCAGTTTAAGGTCCAATGCATTCAAACATGATCTCGTGCACGGCTACTGCTGCAACTCGAACAACACTACAGCTACGGTAAATGACTACCTGTCTTATTTTTCTGCTGTTGCTCCAACACTTCCGTCCACATAATATTACCGTCTTTATTTATTACCTTCTGCCTTTATTGCCTAAAGTTGCTCCTGAACCCCGGTTTCATCATGATGGTTAATGATATCAGTGTCCCGCAGAAACCGTATTCTGTATGTGCAAAGAGCTTTCACTAGTCCTACATTATATTATTATTATTATTGGGAATATTTTGGAGCATGGCTGCTTCATGCACAATTTAAGTGTTGTCAGATCTGTCCATCAGTATCATGTCGCTTGTTTCTAGTACTAAAAGAGGCCGGACGCAGAGTGCAGCAGTGAGCTAATGGGAGGATTAACAGCATGGATTTTCTTTAAATGAGGAAAGCCTATTTTTTCATTTGTAATAAACTCTTTGAATCCCTTGGATAGATTTGTACTTAGTAATTAAATAACTGCTCTATGTCTAACATATATCATTTTATACTGTATAAAGTTATCCAACTTTATACAAATTAGTACAAAATGTCAGCTCCACAGGTTAGACAGTATGTTTTTCTCCGTGTGAGAGGTCCTAAGCCTCAGTGGAACACAACATTATCATGTATAGAGGATTTATTCGTACATTTGCACCTTTATGTGAAAGATCCCGGTGAAGCTAGATTGTGAAAATTGGAGTCAGAGGGGTTGATGGCATGCCGGGATTTGAACTTGGACATTGTGCTTAAATGCGGTACATTGCTCACTTGAACCAGCAGAAGCAACGGGATACAAACGCTTCCCTTCAGTTGTCTTTATGTATAAGACATTACTCTCTGCTTCTCTCTCTCTCTCTCTCTCTCACACACGCACACACACACACACACACACACACACACACACACACACACACACACACACACACACACACACACACACACACACACACACACACACACACACACACACACACACACACACAGAGCAGCTTTTAAGTTCTGTGTAGGGTGCTCTGTGTATAATTCATAAGTCTGTGACTTCAGATCAAATATGCATTATTTTACCCGTGGAAATGGAAGGTTGTATTTGCTTGTGTGTATCAGAGAAAAGGACGGGGAGAGCATCGGAGGAAGAAGGGGGAATATCACAGAACTAGAGTTAGTGTGATACCATGAATTAGATCCAGGGAAATATAAATGAAGAAATGCATTGTTTCTATCACACTAGCTTTGTTTTAAGCCATTTTAAGTCATGCATCCAATATATTAACCCCAGCAAGCAATTACACACTGATCCACTTTCCCCAGTAGCTTTTGTATCTGGTACGTGGCTGAGCGTGGTGAATGTATTCCATCATATTTAATATATTGTTTATTTATTTAAACATGATAGATACCAGCTTCAAGCGGTGAGTGTTGTCGATTATATGTGAAGGTGTGTTTATAGCTGTTCTAAATGGCCACACACACGAGGTGGGGTGAAAATCCTGCTGTCTCAGAGAGTTGCAGCAATAATCACTGATTCATGATTAACTCGTTTGCACATACGAAAATGTCAAGGAAGAATTTGTTTGATGAATGACAAAAGAGGGCCAGAAAGAAAGTTCAAACTCTGCGTACTTTCTCGCCGGTTCATAAGGTTACAACAATTGTCGGACAGCTGATTGCTCTTTATGTCTGTGCAGGTAGCCTAGAGTGGGGTTTTGGAGCTTTTTGCCCAAGTAGGGCTGCTAAGAGCAATGAGAGTGAACCAAAACAGTATTTTTGCGGGCAGTAAAACCAACACAGTGAGCTCAAAGATGCTGAAAAGCTTGTTGTGGAAATGGATTCTTCAATAAAGATCAACAAACAGGATCAGCTTTTTCTCCGTGGTTTATTTTGCCAAAGCATTTTCCTCTGCAGACAAAAATACGTTCATCCCCACATCCTCACAAAGTTAGAGTCTAGTAGAAATGACGATGAGCCGAATCTCGCACAGTCTTTTAGGTGAAGAGACAGGACGCGAATAGCCTTGGTTGGGTGACGTCTTCAGACCAAACAAAAACATGCCTCAGACATTACAATTCTGAACACTCTGAACCTCTCTCATCACAAGGTCTCTAACACAGGGTACAGATGCACAAATATGCCATTATACCATCATGAGTTAGTTATTTGCATTATCCATTAAGAAGGTGAGACAGAGGAGACACTGAACTGTGTCTGACCTAACAAAACTATGATTATGAATTACCAATATCCAAAATTCCCACAACAACGTCCACAGAGCTTAAGGTAGCTGCATATACAATACATATATGGTTCTTCACTACACCCAACCCCTTCATGTTCATAAAAACACTGATAGTTTGTTTTATGATTTGATTCCATATTCGTTTTCAGAGAGGAATCTATAAAGAAGGTTATGTTTCAGCAGTTATCTTATGGCCGGTATCATGAACTGTATGTTTGTGTGTGTGCACTCTGACTCCATATACCCCATATGTTCTGTATTTAGTTGTTGTTCCACATCTGTTTTTGCTTTATTGCATTTCTGATGTAGATTCAAATGCAAAACCACTTTTCTTTGTTTGGTAATCATGATTGCATCTCATCGCAAACACTCTGGGTGAATTCTGGTTATTTCCCCCCTGCAGATATTGTTGTAACTGTGGTAACAAATGCTGTTGAATGACCACTGATCAAACACTCAGGCGCGGGTATACTGTCTGTACGTGAGAGGAATTTTTTCAGTAATTGCAGCTTTCAATCTAATGACGTTTGTTAACATTGAGGGGCACTTATGGTTATTGTAGTGTGTGTGCATGTGTGTGTGGCAGCGGGCGAACAGTCATTTGTCCCAAGTGAACCAATTATGGCAGACAGCCGGAGACATTACTGATGTTTCTCTCTGTCTCGCACTGTTCATGCTAATTGAGACAAATTCAATCCAGTCTCGTCCTCAAACCCACCCTGCCTCTCTCCGTCAGCGTGAAGACAAACTTGGCCTCGGCTCGTCCATGCTAAATCAAATCACGCATTCATTATTTATATTTCCACGCAGAACAGAGTCATTATTGTCACACTCTGATCGAGTTACATTGAACCGTCCTCTGATCTCTGTCAGAAAAGACTTATTCTGTATTTGGGAAGGAGCGCGCTTGCATCGCAAATTCTAATTCTGGTGAAGAAGAGGGTGGCAAACCCTTTAATATTTGTCCTTATTTTTCTTTTTACTTGGTAGCATGGTACTTAAAACTTAGCACTTTCAAATATTCTTGTATCTAAACCCAGCATCGACATGTTTAGAATCCTCATCATATTCAGGGCCATAAGATAATTTATGATCGTGAGGGTAAAGGACAATTTGCTGCCATCACATGATCCACGTTCCATGTATGGTTGGGTAATGATACAGGATGAATCACACAGACTCACTCACTCTGTCGTTTCCCTGAGTCATCGTTGGTGTCTCGCTATCTTGGTTTAAAACCCTTTAATCCAGTTGGGTTGAAGGAGCAGCAGCAGCCCCCAGGAGTCCTGCTTGAGGCTTTTAGACTTGTCCTGTTTAAATACATATAATTGTCTTTCTGAGATCTGGAGCACAAAATTTGATCTAGATACCTAGTGACAAATCAGATGTTGAAATGTGGGCCGCAGAACCACAGATGTTTGCTGCATATGGAAACTAATGTGCAAGATATAGTGTTTCTTTATCGTTTCTCTTCCTGATCGGAGATGCTTTACAAATGCTGTCAAATATACATAAAACCAAGCATAATATTCTCCTCATCCTCAGTTGTGGGTTTCAAAGATCACATCCACGTTCCTGTCCCAAAGTGCTCTGTTATGTTGACATCTAACTGTTAAAAGACACTGCTCAAGTCGCTGTCATGTTCCTTCACCTGGTCTGCAACAGTCTTTAGCTTCACTATGGTATTCAAATGATACTGCCAGGCCTCCTACATGTCAGTAAAACCCCTTATTAGAGTTACACCGTCTCTAGTCACGATGGAGTCATTGATTGTTGTTATTTATGCCAATTTTTCAACCCACCATCAGCATGTCAGAGCAGAAACCAGGATTGTGATCATCCTGTGTTTGTTTCGTCTCGTCTCATTATCTTCTTCTTAGCTTATCTGGCTCGGTCTTCTACTGCTGTCCATCTGCTTCATCCCATGAATAGTTGTTTGTTCTGGTGCTCAGCTCCACGTCACTGTTTCTACTGAGAGATGTTATCCGCAGACCGGCATCCCACCTGTTGGTAGGGATATATCTTGCCGTTCTCCTCTGATCTCCCTCATCAGGGAAGCATTTTTCCCCTGTGAATGTGGCAGCTAAATGGATCTTTTCTGGCTTTTTGCACGGTTGCTGGTGAACACCAGGCATTGTAGTCAGTGAGCAAATGTCTCTCAGACGGTTAAACTGATGTGTCTGACACCATCAATTCTTTGAACCGTATTTAGTGTACCATATATTGTACAGACGGACGACTTATTTAAAGAGAAACCAGAATGCAGATGCTTCCATACAAAGCACAAGGGGTGACTGAATGGTTTGATGAGTATACAATTGATATGAATAGTCAGATCTCAACCCAATTGAACACCTATCTCCACCACCGTTGCTGTACCATTGGAAGAATGGTGTTTCCAATGCTCCAAGAAGATTAATACATTCAGATTAATCTGAGAGAAAAAAAGGCTGCTGGAAATGCTGTGAAGGTCCTCAGATCTTTTCCTTATGTAAAAGTAGCAACATCACATTGTAAAATCACTCTTTCTTACAAATAAAGTCCTGCATTCAAAACATAACTAAAGTGAAATGACTCATTATGCAGAGTTGTTGATGTTTTTCCAAAAAAAAAGTTTTTTAAATTACATGTACTTGTGAGAAATCCAGAAACTGGTGAGCACAGGATGTCTCTTTGGGCACACTCACAATTAGCTCAGATGATCCGTGCCGTGCTTGAGCGGGGGTGTCGGTTTTGAAATCAACTCCGGGACACGAGGTCCCTGAGATGCGCCTGCAATTACATCTTACCACCAAAGCGGCCGCTAAAGGCAATGTATCTCAATTCTTACGGATTACAACTTTAAAGTTACTATACTTGATATTCAACATATTTAACAACATCAACATAGCAGCAAACAAGCACTCTCCCTCTGTATGTGTGTGTGTTGTAATTGAGTTTTTCTGTTGTTTGTTGTGATAGACGATCCAGGCGCATGTGCATGTTTGTGCATTTTCACTTTTTTTTGTCAGTATTTCCAGCAGAGCTCCCACAAGCACAGGACTAAAGAGCTCCGCACGGTCGGTGAAAAATTCTCTGTGAATTTGTCCCAACAAACGACTCTTTTCACATTAGATGTAATCATTTGATAGATTGTATCAATTTGCAGCCAACTGGTGGTCCTTTTACTTTAATCATATAAAAGAGCACTTTGGGTCTCTGTGTGTGTTTGTGTATCCTGTTGCCAATCTATAATGCAGCTGTTTAACGAGATCGAAGACCTACCAGCCCAATTAAGCCGGTCAAAGCAAGAAGGCATAAGGGACTCAAGGGCAGACTAGCTAGACAGGAAAGGAGAGAAACATCTGGTGCGACAGAGAGAGAATAAGGGAACGTGGAGAAGAAAGGATGAACGGTAGAGAGAGACAAGAAGAACAAAAAACAGCAAGAGAGACACAGATGGGAAGATGATATAGAGGGGGAGAGATGGCAATTAAAGAGAGAGAGAGAGAAAGAGAAGCAGACGATGCCCCGAGGTCATTCGTTTCAGCAGCACTAATTTAATTGGCTCGTTAAGAAGGATGTGGGATGCTTCCTCTTGATTGGTTGAGTAGGCAGATGATGCCTGCAGAGACAGGAAATACAGGAGGGGGCGTTTAAACTTTCAACACACACACACACACACACACACACACACACGCACACGCACACACAGAAGGAGCCGCACAGTTGAAAAAACACACACCAAGTTGTACTTATCCATAATAGAGATGCAGCACATTTGCTCACCGTTGCACACACACACATGCAAATTCCATGAATGTGTGTTTGTGTGTGAATTATTACGGTTAGTACACACATCCTTTTTCGGACATAATAAAAGACATGCGAACATACACAAAATTATAGTGACACTAAGTACACACACGGACATTTTATTTTTAACTCTCTGATTCACACACACACACACACACACACACACACACACACATACATACACACACACACACACACACACACACACAGATTAGCTTGTTCATGCATGCATTGTAGTTTATTAATGAGGACAGAGACCAAACATCTTCCTGCAGCGACTATGTGAGTGTGTGTGCAAGTGTGTGTGTGTGTGTGTGTGTGAGTGTGTGTGTGTGTGTGTGTGTGAGTCTGCTGCACGCCACAGTGTTTAGTACTTGTACATTGTGTGTGGTGAAGTAATGCAGACGAAAAGATGTGTGTGTTTACTGAAAAAGCTTTTAGTTTGCTGACTCTTCAGATAAGTTCCTCTCGGAGACTGCACACACACACACACACACACACACACACACACACACACACACACACACACAGCTAGTTGTGTGACCTCTCTGTCAATCTACCCATGCTTGCCTCGCTCTCTACCCATGGATGCATCCGTCCACGAGCCTCCAGAGTGTCTTAATTTCCAACGAGTCTCTCTTCCTCCTTGTTTCTCCGCTCCTTCTGTCCTTTCATCACCTGCAAACACATGAAACATCTAATCCAATGCAATAATTTTCTATTTCCCTCCTTACTCATTTAATATTTGTGCTGTATGTTCGATTGAAAGTGAAATGTATTTACTCAGACTACTCGTAGAAACCTCATGGTAGAAATTATTTTTGTTGAGGGTAGCTAAACTTTTCTGTCTAGCACAAAAATCCTATATAAAAGCTGGAGACACGGGATTCCCTCTTGTGTGTGTGTTGGAAGGACATTCAACAGGATAATCTGTTTAATTCGTTATACCAGAGTGAGAAATTGACTGATGGAAGAAGAGTGCTGTTGTGTGCCTGTTTGTCTGTCTTCATGCGTCTGTTGTCTTTTTGTCTTCATTCATACCTGGCATTTAAGGGGACTAAACAATTGAAAAAACTCACTTTCTCAGTGCTTGTTCACACACATTTCACTATGTGGCGCACCTGCCAGCTTACAAACTGTAAGAACAGGACGACACAGTGAGCTTTTTTGTGTGCTGCACCAAGTATCTCCGCCCACGGCTTGAGAACTACCTTGCAAAGGTACACGATGTTTTCTCACTACAATCAGACAGCTTAAAGAGACAGCCTCTAAAATGAAGTTTATACAGAAGGGGTATACAGATACAGAAATGTGTGTGTTGAATATTAAAGCATGAAACCCAAATTACAAGTATGATTTTGAAAATGGGCATAATATGCAATCTGTATATGTCTACATTTAATCATTGGCTGTAGCATTTACGCCCGTAGCAGAAGGAGATAGACAAAAGATTGCACTAACATAAACATGCTACAACAACAACTAAGAGACAGTTTCACGTATTCTCTCATTTGTACCTTTGTGAACTCATAATGGTTCTCTCATTAGCAGCCCTCTCCACCTGCGTGTCTGAGTAGCACTCAATGAAGAGGGTGTGAAATATTAAAACAGTCAGCCTCTAAGCTCACAGTTCATGCTCGAGCTCTCTGCTAGTTTCTACTGTCATGTCCTTACAAAGGAGGAAACATACAGAGAGAAGGGAGAATACTATGGGGAGAGAAGGAAGGGATCAGAGATGTACAGTAGAGAAACTGAGATAAAAAAAAAGCAATACATGAAGAGGGAATACATGAACTGGAGAGAAAAGGGCACAGGCAGTACAGGAAGAGAGGAAATAATTGAAAGGCAGAGAGGAGACGGGATGATGAAGGTGGGGACAGAGCGTGGGGAAAGCAAAAAAGACCATGAGAGAAAAGAAACTGATGGGTGGAGAAATAGAAAGACACAGACTGTATTTAGAAAGGAATATGGAGCAGATGCAAAGCCCACCGGTGACGCACCTGGTGCTGGCAGTATGTGTGTGTGTGTGTGTGTGTGTGTGTGTGTGTGTGTGCGTGCGTGCGTGTGTGCGTGCGTGCGTGTGTGTGTGTGTGTGTGTGTCATGAGCATCGCTGCGGAGGCCTTGGGTTTTCTATTAGACACCATTAAATCATTTTTATACATCCGTATATCATGGGCAGATGAATGTAATACTCAGACATAACTGCTCCAAGAGAAAATTCAACAGTTGGCAGCCTCCACCTCCACCTCCACCTGGATGGCTTCAGATATTAAAGAACTTATTCAAAGAGGATATATGTTTTTAAAAGGTTTTACTGAAGAGTTGGTATTTTGTTAATGTGGCCCGCGAAAGGGAAGTTTGGGGTCCCCTGCTAAAGCTGCTGCCCAACCAACCATGAGCAGTTGGAGATGAGATGAGATGAGATTCTTGGCATTTCACTTGGTCCTGCCTCTGACATCTCTTTTTGGCTTACAGTCTTTGCACAGCATGAACAGTGTGTCACTACAAACACAAGCAAAGTGGCAACACAATACTCATTATTTATTTGATTTATCTAATAGGGACAAGCACGTTAATGAACATCACTATAAAAATAAGACGTAAACACGCTGGAGCTGGCAAAACGCTGATTTACACCCTTAGTCCCGAGGCAGGTAACCAAAACACAAGATAAATATTATAATTTACAATATGTAGCTACAAATATGCAATGCACAATTAGAAAAGGGCGAAATACATTGTGTCAGGTTAGAAGAGATCACATTGTTGGTTTGCCTTAAGCTATTGTTGTAAGTGTGTGTAGGTTTTAGAAGTGCTGTAACATTTGTCAATTTTTAAGCCATTTTTGTGATTCAAAAGTTTATTCAATATTTAACAGTGTAAATGTTTTTACTTGCATAATGTGAGGAAGATAAGTCCTGCAGGGTGAGAGAGGTGCCTCTAGCTGAGCAGTCAAGACACCTTTGGAGGAGAAAACAAAGTTTTGATGTGATGAATGTAAATGAGTATTTATGTTTGTAACACTGATCTACTTTGCAGTGTTACTTACAGGTAATGATAATGTACCTTAGCAAATCCACACACTTTCTAAAACATCATCATCTATTGTATTTTATCGGTTCCTCGAATACTGCAAGTGACCCTGGCCACTACGATATTATTTCTCATTCCAGTAATACTAATTATGATAGGCAACTTAAAAAGACTGCACCCCTGTGTGTGAGAGGTGTCCTGTCTTGGGTTTTTTGTCTTGTGAAATTCATGTTTTATTATGAAAAGTAATCCTCCTCTTGTTTCAGGTCACTTGCCCTTCCTCCTGTGTCAGCGGTCTGCGTTGTACCCTGATTACCTGATTGTGTCATCCTCTCTCATGTGTTTATAATCCTCGTCTTGTTGCCAGAGTATCTCGTCAGTTTGTGTACTTCCAGCCATTACCGCAGCCTTGTCAAGAAATAAAGCCTGCATTTATCGTATCCTGACTGCATTTGAGTCCCCCTTTGCCCAGGCCTAACACTGTGAAGTTTGGAGACTTGAAAGAGACACATTAAAAAAGCGGGGTCAAAAATTGATGCAGTCAACCTCTCATATATTCTCACACCAGAGTAGAGTAGATCAGTGTGTTAGTCAAGCTGGAAATGTTCCAGCCTGGAAACCAGACAACTCAGTCGAGCTCACGTTTCATTTGTTATGGCAGGTATGTCTGGTCCCGCTCCCATTCAGACAGGTGTACAGCCGGTCAGATCGTGCGAAGCCAATCTCATCGTTTATCTCATGTTGAGCCAGGTTAGGTTGATGATGACTGACAGATGAGCGTCAAAGTTACTAACATAACTGGCATTCTCAGTCCAGCGCAGTTTACCAGGCTCACGAAACTCAGATCAAACTGTCAAACTAGGCAGTGATGATCAAATATGAATCAAGATTTTCTTATTGTACTTCCTATTTCTCTCCTAAAATTAATCTGAAAACACATTTTAGTGTACTGTTTCGCTGTAGTGTCAGAAAGTTTGGGAGTAGGCCGACATTTTTTTCCTGTTTCAAAACGGACCAAGCCCCCCGACCTGCATGTGTTGCTCGGTGCTACGGCTTTTCGTTGCTGTCGTTGGTCGTAGTTCTCTCCAGTTGCGTCCAGAGGTAATCTGGTCTGCACCAGTGAAAATGAACCGTGAAAATTAACTGAGAGGTTCCAGACAAATACGTATTTGTGAAATTACTCTGGCAGTGCCGGGCTAAGCACCTGCTCCTCTGTGAAGCAAAAGTAATTACATTTCCGTTATTCTTAAGAATAGGGTGAAAGTGAAGTCACTTAACTCAGTGCTGATTAGGAGTGAAGACTACAAGTTTTAAAATGAATTAAAAAAATGGGAGTGTAAAGTGAATAAGATGAAGCCCACTCCTCAAGTCTGCTTGAGGCACGAGGCTGCATTAGCATCTACAAGCGAAACAGCCAAATCCCTGGTTGCAATTTTGGGACATGAAGGCACCAGGTTTTAACAAAGGAGGGAAATGTGTGAAATGAAAAGACTGGTTCTATTATACTGGACTGTTTCTGGTTCTGCTGCATCTTTATTGTCAAACAATTTAAACTGTCCATCCTGAGCACAATAATGTTTTAGGCGTGTAACGCTGAATCAAAGGAGGACTCTTTCAAACTGCACATCTCCAGTATTTTAGGCTTTCTGTTTCAAAATATTTCCTAATGAGAAAGGTCAGGGGTAGTGCACCATAAATCCCATAATTCTGCTGGAAAGTGGCCAGAGCGTGGCACGTGCAGTAAAACAAACACAGTGTAACGAGTTTAGACACTAAAAGCCTTGAAGACGAAGCTGAAAAGGTCAAAGCCAGCTTTAAAACTTGAGAGCTAATACAACAGGATTATTTGCATAATTCTAGTATCGCTGAGTACACGTTGATCCTGCTTCCAGCATCACGTCGCCACAGTGCCGTGGAAGGAGTCTCCAGGCGTGCGTCTTACATTATTACTACAGCCTGAACGTGTGGGACCTCCTCTTTGCCTATATTTAGAACAGCATAGAAAATATTCATGAAGCATGCTACATCCTTCTTACTCTCCACCAAAGGAGACTGGATAAATCCAGGTCAAGTGCATCTGATAAATTGTGTTGACCTTATCTGATGTGTCCATTGTCACTGTGGAAGCAGCAGCCATCCCCAGGATTACAGCTCTGTTTTACTGCTTTGATTTTGAGGCACTACGTCTTTGGCTCGTCCTTACGTCCGTATATCCTATTCTTGCGTTCGCGATATTTCAGGAATCCCTTGAGGGAATTTTGTTTAAATGCGGTAAAAAATTAATGAATTGTTAGATTTGGAGGTCAAAGGTCAAGCGTTTCTCACAATTGTCTACTGGGATATTATGATGAAGTGATGACATTTTATACCCCAAAGGTCAACTTCACTCTGACATTATAACGCTCTGCGATTTGTTCTTTTCTGCTCATTATTCAGCGCCATAACTCAGGAACAGAAGTGGAGACGTTTTGGTCAGATTGGTGACACTGATCTTGATACTGCAGTGATTGTATAGATCTTTTGTGCTGACGCGTTGAAGTTGTGTGTGAAGCATACGCCAAAAATACACTTGATACATGCCTAATTCATGGCTTCATTCAATGCCCGGCTTTTATACGGGTTATTTTTATTTTTTTTAAAAACTCAGTTTGTGCGTGTGTACATGTGTGTGAGTGAGTTACACTTCAGGCAGGGGTCCAGAGCACATCTCGGGCTGCTATGGCAACTAGGCTGGCACCCCCTCTGCTGCCTCATGGCAAGTGCACAAACACACAGATAGACACACGGACACACGCTCGCACACTGGAGCTATCACCACAAGGCTCCTTCAGTGACACGCACTGCAGGAAGACTCAGTTTTCTGGTTAATTACACAAGATTCAGTGCAACGGGGATCGGCATGACATAAAGACGCCAAGGCATTGAGGTAATTTTAAAAACCATTACTGGCACGTTCAATCAGTGGAACCTGTTGCCACATTTAGGAAAATACCTTTGACAATAGAGATCCCCCCTTATTCCGTAGCATAAAAGCACTGAGGATAACTTCCTCCTCAACATCTGTTAGTGAGTGGAATGGAAGTGATTTAGACTAATCTACATTTCAATCGGTATGGTAATTGTACAACTTGCAGCACAGTTTGCTGCCTGGACTTTCAAGGAAAGAATGAATGAAAGCAGCGTGATAAAACAAACATTTATTGTTCCTTTCCTTGTCAGAAAATACGATTAATAGAAAGTTGACCCCTCTATAAACCGATATGTTAGCGACCGGATGACTCACTTCATTACTCATTCAGCAGTGCTCATCCCAAACCGTGATGTGTTGTTATTATCTGGCAGCTGTGCTAATGCAGTGCGCTCTCCAGGCAGCCGTTCTCCCCTGCTAATCTGCAAACCATTCAATACACCCTCCAGATGTGTTTATGGTAATTAGTTCGTTTATGAGCTGATTATTTTACTCAACTGCGCACATCTCTGCCGTTTATCACAATATGCAAACACACACGCACAAAAGAAAATACGTGCAAAATGAAACCCTGTTATTACAGCAAGATAGAGAGAATTAATGGATTCATGAAAAATCAATCCCTCCTCTGCCTCCTGTGACCGGGGAAAGCTTACCTGAGCCTCAGGTCTTCAAAGAAATTCTCTGCTATTGATGTGGATATAAATATGTGATCTGGGAGGATTTAATGATGGGTGATTTTCATGTTTGCCTGTGTGTATGCATCCTGGTGTGCACACGTTGGTGGAGTTATTACAGTCTCATATCTTCCTTCACAATGTTATTTTCTATATTCAATAATTTCTCATAATATTGGAGTTTTTTCATCACAGTTCATTTTTGAGTCCAGACTGACAGGTTCTTTGAGTGTGTTGAGACTTTCTGTGCAGCCGTAGCCAACAGCTCTTGTTCTGTTTATTCCAGACTGCTGTTGCTGCTTCGTGAAATGTGATAAGCACGTATTTTCTCAGAGAGAGCGACAGGAAAGCAGGTGTCTAGAACAGTAAATGTAAGTGTTTTCATGACATGAGTACAAATTCAATAATAACTGGTCCTTCGCAAGTTAAAGGACAAGGCTGTTATTCTATATTTTTTATATTGCAAACAAGCACCACTAAAAAAACAAAATCGACACTGTGTTTGTCTATTTCTCAATACTCTTTTTTATACCGTGTCTTTGGCATTCAGCTCCAAGCCCATTCGTTCCTACTGAAGACATCAGTCTTTAAACACTGGACACAAATATACAGTTTAATTTTTAGCCAAGGTAGCAGCATGCCTCTGGGGATGGAAATGTCAGTGTGTCAGTCTGTTGATTGAACCTTGGCATAGATATCCGTGGTTCCCAAAGGATGAATATTACTGACTTATGTGATTCCCTAACATTTCCTCTAGCGCCACCAGCATGTCAGAGTTTTCAAATATCTCGACACTATCGCTCCAGTCCATTGATAAAACATTTGTAGATACACCTGTTGTCTCATGTCAATTTGAAGAAAGACTGTGAGTCTCTCCGAAACAGACTCACACTCCCTCGGCTATCTGAAACGTGTGACCGAGGAGGTGAGAAGGCGCGAGCTGACTCTCTGTAACACATCGGCTTGCGATTGAACAAATGCCCAGATGATACCGAGCAATGGAGCACATTGATATGCCCTGCTGTACCTCAGAACAGGAAACTGAGATGTGGATGCACCACCTGTCGAAGCACCCAGGATTACCAAGAAGAGACACTTTAGATTCCCTGGATTTATTTCCGTGCACACAGCAAAACATTCGGAACATTTTGTTCAATTGCTTCCGTCATTCAGCCATCTGTCTCATCAAGAGATGCACTTAGCATTCAGAATGTAGTCAAAGGAAGTCCTGTATCCCAAGTGCCTTTGCCTATTTGACTATGATGCTGCATTCATAGAAAAAAAGACTCTAGGGTCATGATTGTCCAGGAAGACTTGGGCCAGTGTCAAACACTTTCAAACCGGTTTGATATTAAGCATAACACCGGACCGTACCAGTATACCGACTTTAACCACTAGGTGTTTTAGTGTTGGGATTCCAGTCCACTAGTTGGCAGTAATGCACCTCTAAACCATGACTATTTTCCTGCGGTGTTTACACTTTGCCCGTCTTTTTCAGCTCCTCCATGACCTCACCTCTTTCGTCGGCCTCAAATCCAAAATGTTGCCATATCGGTAGCACAGTTTGAGTTTCCTTCAGACTAACTCAGCCATAAATCGTCTTGTCTCCCCCCAAAAAGCGTGAACTTTGTAGTAAGTTACACAAACACAATGTGCGTTGTACGCCCCCTGCCCGCCACTGCTGAAATGCAACCTCCTTCATGGAATTGTGTGTAGCCCTACACTAGCAGCTCTGCTAGTCCTGTTAAAAACATGTTAATCATGTTGTCATATTGCTTATTAACAGTGTTGGAAGCTACTTGGAAAATGCAGTGAGCTAAACTAACAGTGACTCTACATTCAGCCAAAGAAAATTTAGCTAGTAGAGCTACAACAACACGGAAAAAGTAGTTTACTACATTGAAGCCTTTTTATTTAATGCATCCATGTAGACTACATATACACACACAAGCGTCCCTGTATGGTGGCAGCGTCACTGATCCTCCGCTGTTTTAGTTCAGCCAGCAGCAGAAAGCTCAGCTGTGTTTGGGGAAATGTAGCTTGTGTGGACACTACCACGCTACTTGATCAATAAAAGAGCTAGCTACTTAAAAGTTTATAAACCGCAAGAAAACATCGACACTACGGAGAAATTTAGTTAATCTAGTAACCCCGCTATATCACCTCACTGCCCAACAGGGCTTATTACTAATGCAGTACACGTTGGATTTAGCTCCATGATGCCGTCAACACAGGTTGCTGATGTCCACTCCTTTTTGATTTGCCAGAAGTTGTCGTAATGACAAATGCAGGTTAGTCGTTTTGCATAAAATCAAACTGGTTTGAGCCTGTGCATCGGACTGGACCAGCAAAACTGGAAATTGACCCAACTCCATTGTCCAGGTCTGTTTTTTTGACTGTAGAAGAGCTGTATTATAGTGTAATCCTGGCAACGAGATGCTCCAAAACTATGGGCTTAAAATAACATCACAGAGCGATGCACAAGTATTGCTTCAAAAAGACTTCAGCCTTTCATTTCCGAGCGATTTTAGTTTCTTAATGTTAACTGGATGCGACATCATCCATCTCTGCTGCCTAAATATGTTTCTTCCCTTCAGAAAGGTTTAGGATTTTCATCTGTGCCTCGGTGACAGAGAGGATTAGACAGTGTCAACAGCCTCCTGGTTTAGAAATGCATTGGAAGTGTGTGTAATTATGCTCTTGTGTGTCTGTATTTGCATTTGAGTAGGTATTATGTATGTATACGCTGTTAGTCAAATCATTGGTTCTTGCGTGTGTTGTGCACACAGCTGTGGATAATATGATAATTGACGATGAATCATGCAGACCTTTGCTTATTATTTTGCGTGCAGGGGACAAAGAGAGAAGGAGGAAGAAAGAGAGAAGGAGGGATTTGCGATTCATTTGGGGTAGTTGTGTTTTGGTGTGGGGTCAGATGGTGTAGTGATACATTAGTGTGTGTGTGTGCGTGTATGTGTGTGTGCGTGTGTGTGTTTGTATGTGTGCGTGTGTGTGTGTGTGTGCATTTACCCAGGAGATGCTGTTGCCTCTCACTGAACCCTGAGAAGAGCTCCTATGTGTGAATCCTTGTTTGTAAAACACACTCAGTAGAACAAAACACCTTTTCAGTGAAAATACAATTTATTTTTGACATCGACCCATTAACAGCTGGGAACCAGTTAATGAAGCTCTCTGGCAGGATTCCCGTACTCCTACAAAGGACTTTTTCAACACACGTTGATGTTTAATCAAACACATGTTGCAATAAAAGTAGCACAGAGGATGTTTTAACGACATTGATGGATTTGTTGAAAATGACAAAGGTAGCTGACCAGTGTTGGGCTCGTTACTCAAAAAATAATTATTTAATAGTCCATTACTTTAAAAAAAAATTATCTTATTAATTTACTTATTATTGTAATTCATTACACTACTTGTTATATTACTATTCGGCAACACCCAACGAAATTGGTAGTTGCGTTCTCTGTCATCAATATTCCAACTTTTCCAGCCTGCAGTGAATGTTTGCGTAGTCGCTTGTTCAACCAGTTCATGGACAAGATGTGTTTTCAGTTTTGTAACTTTTAGATAAGAAGGAGACTTTAGCAGGAGCGGGGTTTTGTTCAAGAGCAGATATGTACGCTGTAGCAGACCATAAAATGCTATTAATTCTTTTTGTTTAATTCATTTCTCATCTCATCTCTCTGTGAACTTTAATAATACAGGTTCCTGGGTTTATACAGATAGCACAAAATAAATGTGCACATGGGGTTTTTCTTGGTGGCTTGAGTGCAATGACGGTGCATCACACTCTCTTTATACACATTTTTGTTTCAATTCTTTTTTTAAAGCAAGAGCAGAGCCAAAAAATGGTCGATTTACATAAAATTAATGAATTTCAATGATCTTGTTCAATTTGAAACATTTATCACGTAGAAATGCCTCAGATGTGATTATTATTTGTTCCTATTTCTTGTTTTTTATAGAGAATCGATGGACTGGAAGGAATTACTAGTTACAGCCCTAATTCACAGTATCATACGTTTAGTCATACTCATGTTTATACATATTCAAATATAAGGGCTTTCTGTAATGCTGACCAGGTTTGTGAATAGGTTGACAAAAACCTATAAATTGATATCCTGAGTACTGGGTTAAGTCGATCAAGGACTGTTCTAGTGAAAAATGAACTATAATACCTCTTGCGGAGCCCATAGACGGTTTCTTTAGGTTTCGGTTGCGGACTTACAAACCTTCTCATGGTAGTTCTTGGTAAAGGGCTGCAATAATGCCACTACAGGACTGTTATTATATTTTGCAGCCTGTGGCATTTAACTCATATGTGCTGTAGTGTGTTGACATTATAGTTAGTGTTTTTTTGTCTGACTTGTGGCGATCTCTACATTTGTTATGGTCTGAGGATCAAACAGAGACACACAAACAAACATAAACCACCTTTGAAACAAATACTTTACCACTAATATCACTGTCTTTTGGACTTAAGAGTCACGTCCCTGCAGTATGCCGTTACCTATTGTTGTATTGGTTTACATCAGAGTATGAGTTCCAAGCTGACTGGAAAAGTGCCCGGACCAGCTTTATCAGTATCAGTCTCTGTCTCTACACAACCATATTAAGCACTTTGTAACTCAACACAAAGATCATCAATGTTTCTATTATTTTCTCAGAGCTCCTTCTTTTCTGATATTAAACTGGCCGTGCTCATTTCTCAGGTTGTGCCGAGACCTTGTTATGAAAGATCCTTTGTGTCACTGCCACCCACTGAGAAAAAACCCCGCTCAGAGCGCTTCTGGTGTCCTTGAGCTCCCCTGCAGCTGCTGGATTGAAATCCTGTAACACTTTAAGAATAACAATTTTTAAATCCTGTGTTATAATGACACAGTATCGATCCCAAAGAGTCCAGGGTTGAGATCCTGCTGAAACTTTATTAGAACTATTTTTGTATAAAGTAGACTGATGATACAGTGTGATTTATTTTTGTTGATGAAACTTCTCCCTCCACAGAAGTCACAGGTCAGGGTCAGATACACAGCACCTCTGGACTTGGTACAGTAGGCGTTTGGCGCCTTGCCTACAAGGCATGAACCTTCTGCTGCACAAAATGGTCCATTACTCATTACTCTCCATCCTGCTGCTTAAAATAAGTGTCTGTTAAACCATGTTTGAGTTTCCTCCCTCCAGGGGGCAGATGTTGAACTCATTAGTTCCCCCCTCACACAAATGCACTGTACACACATACAGTCTGGAGAGCAATTTACAGAACTGTCTAAAACTTTCAGCGTCTTCAGAATCGGGTCTCGGAGCTGCCCCTCTTCAGCGTGCTGCTGTTAAACTCGTCGTGCTCAAAACTCAGATTATTATGCGACCTGGATATCATTAGCAGCTTCTCCCGCTTACTGAAATCGCGCCTCTCTGTCGCAGACATTGACGCATCTAACAGCCGCTCCCCTTGCTCTTCCCTGTCCTCCAGCCGCGTGTAGCCTTTACTGCTGCCCCGATTGCCACTGTTACTACGGCTGCTGTTGCTACGGTCAAGGCGAGGCCAGCTGGGGTGCTTCCGCTGCTCCGGGTGCACGCTGAGCATGCTCTCCCCACGCTCCAGGTCCAGCGATTTGGAGTGGCTGCCGAGCATGTGCAAGGAGGAGTTGGAGCCAAAGTCACTCCTCGCTGCTCCCGGGGAGAGCCAGCAGCCTGAGGTAGAGGAGGGAGCAGGGGAGAGGGAGCAAGAGGAGACAGAGGAGCAGTGGGAGGAAGAGGAAGCAGAGTTACTCCGGTGTAAGCCCGGCGGTTTGGAGGCCTTGGCAACAGATGCGACAGGCACCACCAGAGACTCCATGGAGCTCAGAGGCTGTGACTTCTGTCCGTCTCTCCTCTCTCCTCCCCTCTCCTCCTCAGTAATCGCCTCCATCTCGGGTTCGTCAATAACGCAGTTGTTGAGTTTTATAACAGGGAGAGTAAACGCAGAGATAGAGGAGGAGACAATAGAGCGTGCATGGTGTCCTCCCTTCTCCCCATCTGCGTCCACCGACCACTGGTGGCGTACAGAATCCGAGCGAGCCAGCCCGAGCCCCGGGCCGCAGTAGGCGCGATCCTTGTAGAGCGGCGCCATCATCCCTGCGAAGCTACAATCCAACTTAGCCTGCCCCCTGTCCCTGTGTCTGTGAAACTCCTCGTCCCCTAACAGCACCTCCTCTTCTTCTGTAGACCCTCCCCCTCCGACGCGAGAGGAGAACGCCAGGGGGGAGTTGCTGGACAACCGTGCTGCGTTATGATCTCCAAAGGCTCGAAGATCTCCAACTTCTCTTGCATAGGTGCTGTTGCGATGATGCTGTTGTTTCTGCTCCTTCTGCCTGAGGCGGTGGATGTCAATGACGGTGGAGTACATGTCTCTCATGTGGATTATCTAGTGCAGAAGAGAAATATATCAGCAGTAGTATCTTTTGTTTACCTGGGAAAGATTCCATTATAACATACATTTCTATAGTTTCAACTTCCTGTGTGTCTGTATGTTTGTGATCTTAGAATCCATGTTTCTCACATGGATTACCTGGATGGGAGGAGGATTAATCAAATCAAGGGAGGGAAAGAGGGCATAAGAGCAGAGGAAATGTGATCAGGGGAAAATTGCAGAGTTAGGGATGGAAGGAGGTTGGCAGAAATGTGATTTGCATGTTGGTTGTGTAGAGATGATGAATATGGACGACTGCACTGTGCAGGCCCCTCATTTTGTAAGAGACTGGAGGAAGAACTGAAATAAGGATACAGAATTGGGGAAGAATATTAACTACATATTCCATTGACTCAGGCTTTTTGTTATATAATTGAAAAAACTGTTTGACATTGCCGTTCATGACCTTTTGTGGAACCAATTTCTGCAAAAAATCAGTGTTTCAAACAAGCATGAAATATCAGTTCTGTTAATATGACCCATTACAGCTCATTGGCTGGCATGTAGGCCCTTAAAGTCCACTGGTAAATCTAGTATTTGTTTAATGTACAGTATCTGGCTCCAGGTGATGCATGTTCTAGTGTTTGCTTGCGCCTGGATTTGCTGCTGGAGTTCAGTCCTACCTTAGTTTCTCTGTCTCTGTTTTCATGAAGAATGGCATTAGCACAGATGAAGATGAAAATCCCAATGCCCATGGTGAAGGGCCCGAACATCTTCATCCTCTCAGAGTGACGATGCTGTTCCAGGAACCGTGTCAGAGCTCCCCCGGTCTGCTTGGAGGACGTCCCTACATGCAGAGCACATGGACGGTATGAGCTATTTAATATAAGGAAGTGTTTTGAGAAAGTCCAGACAAACTAACTCAGTCCATTTAAAAAAAACAACCTTCAGGACCAATGTAATGAAACTGGTTCATTTTTCATTCCTTTGTTCATTTACCCTGCACGTTATGACTGGTGCTGGAGTTAGCCACGCCCCCATCTGTGGCGGCCATCTTGGCTCCATTTCCTTCATCTGTGACGGATGTTTTAGCTCCGCCGGCAGTTGCTGTGTCAGATCCCGCTCCGGCCGGCGATCTGGCCGAGGGCATGGTTTCACTGTGCGGCCAGTAACCCAGCGTTGCCATGCCGATCCCTACGGCCAAGACGACCAGTCCCAGGAGGAGGAAAAACCCGGAGGCAGAGTAGAGGCGGAGCCTACCTCGAACTATTACAACATCGGTGCGTCGTTTCCGCTTTCTAAATGAAAATCACAGAAATTATAGTATTTGGAGACTTATGTTGACATCACTACAGCCACCAAAGAAAGAAATATAGATTGCAAAGAATTTGCTTGGACCGTAACACCTGGCACACCTTATGTGTTTGTGAAATGTCAGCGCTAGCTTTTTGTAACATTAAAACCGGTGTTTCACTCGTGAATCACATAGAAATTAAACTGCTACCAGTTTCCTGTTGCCCACAGTAGTCGATGAAAAAGCAAGCACAGAAATTGCTTACCTTGGGGCAGCTTCTGGGGCGGAGTTTCCCAGGCCTGGCGACGTAGGTAAATTCCTGTTCTGAGAGCGGGCAGAGTCTTGACGTTTTAGCTTAGCCAAGCCTGTTAGCACACCTGCTGCAGCAGTCATACTTAACCTGCAGATACACATGCAGAGGCAATTTAGTACTGAGTTTAAATACACTGTACGCTCATCGTCTGTTGTGTGCATGTTTGTGCTGCCAGGTCACTAAACGAACACTGACGCACAGCTGTTGCAGACCAGATTGTTTGGTCTTTTATACACACACTCAAAAAGATGCAACTGAAAATAACAACTGGAAACATGCATTCGATAGAGACACAGATGCACATGTTCACATAAAGAAACAACATTAACAATATTTTAAAACAGCTCTAGTGAGACACATATGTATTTCAATATAGCCGCAGTCTCCGTAAAGGAGGTGTAAGACGCTTAATATTCAGAGTGCAGCATTTCTCACAATTGAGCAGCTCTATTTGCTGTCTCTTACGCAGGCAGGTCACCTCGCCGACAGCGGCGACTTTTCAAAAGCTGCCTGCAGGGGAGTTATTTTTTTGTGTTTGTGTGTGCATACTGTACGTAGTTATACATTTTCCCCTGCAGGATGTTTGTTTACTGAATTCTTCCTGTGCGTATGAAAGGGAAACACAGGAAACTGTGTTGATCAAAAGATAATACGAGATAGCAAGCGAACATACAGAGAGAGAGAAACAACACGGCCTCTGCTTTTTAATCGTGGATAGTTTTGATTAATTTCAATTAGAATCGGTCATTTATATTTGTATTTTTGGCGAAGTTATTAACGTTGTTGTTGCAGTTATAACGCCGGAGATAAAGTGGTGCACTTCATAATTTTGAAATGAATCATTGTCTCTCTGCTCACCAGCTGCTTAGATGTCTATTAATAGTTATTACAGAGAAGAGGGTTTAAAACAAACAGGCTTATTCTGGGAGCCTTCTTTTGTTCTTAAATGCCTGTTAATCTGGGCTCACGTGAACATTAGCATTGTCCTATTTAGGGATAAAAGAAGATAAACACACTTTATATGTTGAACCCCCGGTGAGCAGCCATGGACATTTGCAAGATTGCTTGAAATACCGCCTCAGCTTCAGTACCACCTCACATGGAATTATGCTGATTTTGTTGCCACTCACATTTAATATACTTAATCCAGACATTGTCTAAAGTTTTCCCTTTCACGCATGTTGCAAACAACAGGAGATTGTCTGTGTCAGAAGCCTTCACACTTACTGGAAATACACCACGGCCACGCAGCCAATATATAATTTGGTCATTAAAAAAACAAGTCTTTCCTTGAAATTGTCTAACGATTTCGGCGCCGGCCCTTACCAGCAAACATTCCCAAATCTCATCGTCTGTCCAGTTAGACATTTTCATTGCCGACTTTGTGTTAAACCCCCCAATTTCTTCAACTTTGGAGGTTTGTTTTCTTCCGAATTTGCGCCAGCTGCATGATTAAAACATATCAACGCACCCACTTGCTCACTGTGAATTTCCCTTCAAGGGCTCAATTAGAGACTGAGGCTACACAGACTTTGCATTTGGGAGCTGGCAGGGTAAAGTCTGTTTATTATCCAGTCCAACTGATTCGGACATTTGCGTTCTCACAGACAGCTCCTCCAGGTAATGTCTGCATAAGTTCAGGGTTGCAGAGCATTTGTGAAAGGGACTTGCTATCCCCAGAGATGTATAGCACCTTTTGTTCCACCTTCTTGAATGGCCATATAAATCTGCCATAGAGTACTTAAGGGGTGGCAGTAGCTCAGTCCATAGGTGACTCAGCTGCGAACCGGAGGGTCGCATCGAGTCCCTGAGTGAGACCATGAATGGAGCGTGGACTGGTGGCTGGAGAGGTGCCAGTTCATCTCCTGGGCACTGCCGAGGTGCTGTTGAGCAAGGCACCGAACCCCCAACTGCTCGGGGCGCTGAGCCATTGGCAGCCCCCTCGCTCTGACATCTCTCCATTAATTGCATGTATATAGGTCCTGTTTGTGCATGTGTGTATTTCGGGCCTGTGTGTGTGTGTGTGTGTGTGTAACCTGTATAATAATAATGTGAAAAAATTGATAACCCTTGCGGGATTAAAAAAAATCTTCTTCTTCTTCTTCTTCTTATTCTTCTTCTTTTTCTTCTTCATCTTCTTAAAGATAGTGTTCCCAGAAGGGTCACACTGGTAAATAACAGGTAGATGTCTGTATCTGCTTAAATTACAAAAAAAACTCACATGAAGGGCAAAATTGATTGATTGAAGAAGAAAAGTAGTACTGAGGTTTTTATTTGGTTACCCGTTTTCTGTGCTGTGTGCACGGTTGTGTGTACATGTGCATGTGTGTGTATACAAGAGGATAAAACAGATTTAGCATGGGAACAAGAACACACCCATGACCTTCTTCCGTCTATTTTTTAATTTCTCTCTCCCTCCTTCCTTCCACATCTCTGTCTACCTCTTTGTCTTCCTCCAAGAATGGACTATCTGTAAATCTCTTTCTCTCTTCTATTATTAATATTATTATTAGTTTATTTAAATTCTCACCCTCAGTCTGTGGACTAATGCATTCTGGTTGTGACCCTGAATGATTCTACCCCTTCCTTTACCTCCTTCTCCTCCGGCCCAGCTGACTTACTCATCCCTTCTCTCTCTCCGTTTGTCTTTCTCCTCCCTCTACCCTCTGTCCCCTCAGATCTATTTTAATCCGACTCTAATTTTAATTGTATTTTATTTTGTCTTTTTCCTCTTTCTCTCGCACTTCCTTTCTTTTCTTCTACATAACTCAAAGCAACAAAGCGTTTAGTATTCAAAGTAACTGTGAATCACACACAAGACCAGACGTTCTCTCCTCCTACCCTCTTTTCTCCTTCTCACATCTTAATGTATTTTTCATGTCAATCATCTTATTGGTAATACTGCTGGAGGAAAGTGCTTTACCACAGATGGTGAATAACACAAGGGCAAACACAGCCAGCCTCGTTTCTCTGTTTTTTTGCTGCGCTCCCTCTCTCTCCTTTCGCTCCTTGGTGTGTCAAATAAGAACCCACACAATGTTTCAAGATAAGGGGAAGAAATTTCCTCTGTTTACTCTGAGAGACTAGAAGGGTATGGATGGGAGCACTTATTCACATCAGCGCTACTAACATAGAAGGGCCAGACAATAAAGGAGAGTTTTTTTCCCGCCGGTGATGACAAGACAGAAACAGAAAACAAGCCAAGTGTATTCGTCTTTTTAACAAGGCGGGAGCACTAAATAAGCCGAGCACAGAGACCGAAATGCTGCCTTAACAGACACACCAGCAGCCTAATGACAAACCACTCAGACTCTGACACAACAAGTCTTACTACTGTGGAGAATGTGTCAGGACTTTTGCAGTGACCACATGAAACGACACGTCGGTATTCGGTAACATTGCTCTCATCCCAGTCGGCAGAATAAATTGCGTGACTTAAGTTTCGCATTCACTTTAACACGGGACACAAACGAGACACAAATGGGACACAAATGGGACACAAACGGGACACAAACGGGACACAAATGGGACACAAACGAGACACAAATGGGACACAAATGGGACACAAACGGGACACAAACGGGATACAAACAAGACACAAATGGGACAGACACGAGGCATATCAAGACACAAACGGGACACAAACGAGACACAAATGAGACACAAACGGACACAAGCGGGACAAAACCGGGACTCAAACGAGAAACAAACGGGACAAAACCGGGACACAAACGAGACACAAATGAGACACAAACGAGACACAAACGGGACACAAATGGGACAAAAACAGGATACAAACAAGACACAAATGGGACAGACACGAGGCATAAACGGACACTAGCGGGACAAAACCGGGACACAAACGAGAAACAAACAGGACACAAACAAGACACAAATGGGACAGAAACGAGGCATAAGTGAGACACAAACGAGACACCAACGGGACACAAACAAGACACAAATGGGACAAAAACAGGACACAAACAAGACACAAACGAGGCACAAATGGGACAAAAGCCGGACACACACGGGACACAAACGGGACAAAAACAGGACACACACGGGACACAAACGGGACAAAAACAGGACACACACGGGACACAAACGGGACAAAAACAGGACACAAACGGGACAAAAACAGGACACAAACGAGACACAAATGGGACACAAACGAGACACAAACAGGACACAAATGTGACACAAACGAGACACAAATGTGACACAAATGAGACACAAACTAGACACGAACCGTGATCTCCTTGGTGGTGGTCCGGTGTTCGTTGTACTACCTGACTTCCGGAGCACTTGCTCAAAGTGTGTAATATTTATCTGGATGTTTTTACATGTTTACATGCAGATGCTAAAGGAGGTCAAATATGTTTCTTATCAACGTGCCTGTGGTTTGCAGAAACATGCCAACATTTTTTTCCTGCCTGTTGCTCAACACCCGGCACAGAATCACACGGATGCATGTTGTTCATACTGTGTGTAAACCTCTTTTCCGCATTAAAATATATGGATAAAGAAATCATTCAGTATGTTACATTTGAGTCTTTTAAGGCGGAGACATTGGCTCAGTTTCCTGCAACAATATTGCATTTTAGTTTTGGTGAATACATACACACATACACAGACCAAATGAAGATTAATGTTATTTATTTTTATCAGATACAACTTATATAAACTTGCATAAACACTGCAAAATCCTCCCTAAATTAGTGTTTAATGAATCATTTATTAGCCTCCGTATGATCACCTTAATAATGAATTGCTCCTGCTGTTTACCTGTGCACGCTCACAGTACGGCAAGAAAACTGATACTCCTCAGCCCTCAGGGAGCAGATTTATTCTGTTCACTGGAGACATTGGAGCATTTACAGACTCTATAAGACAAGTTCAATTTTAATAACATCGTGTCTTTCAGAGCAGAGATTTCGCCCTCTACATTGTAACGCTTCCTCTCTGATATTATCTTTAGGAGCGGTCACGTGACGCTTTGTCCCTATAGCAACTACAATACATGTGCTGCTGCGAGGTGACATGTTTCTATAGCAACTGCCAGCTGTGTGCACAGGAATGACAGGTATATCGTAGTAGCGGTAAATCCTTTTAACAAAGGTGTGCATCTCGTGTCATTTTGATTTGTATTTTTTAATTTTGGGGGGAGAAACTAGCCTTTTATGTCACGGCACATGAGGTGGAATGATTTCACCCCACCTCTTCATCACTTTCAAAGAGGCGTGATTGAAAGGGGGGAGGAAAAGAGGAGATAATAAAAGACGATGGAGTAGAAATGAGGGGGGTTGGCAAGTGAGGTGAAATGAGAAGAGGAGGTGGTGAAAGGGAAAGACCAGGGATGAAGAGAGAGGATGGGAGCAACAGTGTTTGGCATTAAAGGCGCTCGCTTAAAATAAAAACATGTTAAGGGTGTTAATTACATCGCTTTTGCTGTTTGTGCTGAAGCTCTACAATCCTCAACACATTAGAGAGAAAACGATAAAGTGGAAGAGGAAAGAGAAGAGGACAGGTGAGATGGAAAGACGAACAGATGTAAGGTAGTAGGGAGAGTAAAGATGCAAGAAACAGCCAGAGGGGGAAGACAGGGAGAGAATAGAGAAGGTGCTTTGATCTACAGGAACTCTGCAGACTTTTTGGCTCTACAAGCACGCTGAGAAAAGTTTGTCTCAAATGTCTCAACTAAGTCAACTGTGTGCTTACACGTCATGGAGAAAGGCATCTCACGTGGACACAGAGTTAGAAGGAAAGCAGCAAGGGAGCAGGAGATGTTATAAGTCAGGAATGAACAGGAAGATGAAAACGGAGCACGGTAGGGAGAGAAAAAATATTGTCCATAATGTCTCCAATTATATTAATAATGTGTTTTTGTTTGAGAAGTAGAGTGTAGGTTAACTGAGGCCAAATTGCCCTATCGTTTAAAGAAAAGCAAACAAAAACACACTGCCAGTAGTCTTTTTTTCCCCTTGAGCTGAATTTAACAGACGGACCCCTGCTGCTGCAGTTAAGGTCATCTGCCATAATATCATAGAGGTGGGAGTCAAACATGGAAGACCGCCCTCACAACGACACCAGTGAGTTTGTTTCCTGAGTATCATGGCCAAATCTGAGTTTTGGAAAGGTTGTTGATGTTCATTACCTGCACGAGCAGGGCTGCCAACTCTCAATCATTGACTGGGAAAACTCCCATAGTTGACATTTTTCACACGCTCCCACACAAGGAAGAACAAACGCGGCCTATAACCGGGGACGTTGCAGCGAGAAAAGAAGACACGGACAGTTGAGACGGAGCAGCAGTGTGTAAAACACACATACCAAAATGTCAGCAAAGAAGTCCTTATTTAATAAAAAAAAACGTTTGTTATGTTCACCCTGACCATGACCATGTCAAATCCTAAGTAACTTAACTATCTCACTCCAAACTAAACTGAAAGGAGGGCACTTCCTTTGTGCATGAGTAAGAGCGAAAATGCAATATCTGATCATTTTACAACCTGTTCTTGACACCACACTTGAAGTCAAGAGACTGTCAAGCATTTCACTGCCCAGGTCAAACTTAAGTACTTCATTTCCATGTACGCCTACACCACTGCCAAGCACAGTCGGTTGTAGACAGAGGTTCAGGTTGGTGGAACGGAGCGTGTTCATAGACTGATTTCTATTTATAAGAATTAATTAAGTGCAATGTTTTCTTGTTGTTCAAGTAAACTCTCAAAACACACCACAATTTATTCAGTTGCACGCCTTTATGTTAGGTCAAATAAATGATAGTATATAATAGTACAGTTAAAGTATAGTAAAGTATAATATAGTATAAAATAGTATATAGTGTGATATAGTGTAATAAGGTATATAGTATATTATAGTGTAGTACAATATCGTATAACATATTATTGATGACTCTAAAATAATTGCCTGTAGGTGTGAATGGTTGCCTGTGATAGACTGGCGTCCTGTCCAGGGTGGACCCCGCCTCACGCCCGATGTCAGCTGGGATCGGCTCCAGCCCCTCCGCGACCCCAACAGGGACAAGTGGTTGACGATGGATGAATGAATGAATGAATATTATATCATAGTGTAGTTAAATATAAGATAGTAAACTAACTGACTAAGGACAGATTTGGTTGTTGTTTTTAGATCTGTGGCTCTGTGTTATAGGATTATACTGTTTTGCACGTTTCAGCCCGTTAACTACAAATTTTGTACACTTTATATGACATTAATCAGTAGATAATCACTTTACGAATGGAGTGCCGGGAGGATATGCGTTTAAAATCTTTGGAAATCCTCTTAAATTGTGCCATCCAAAACCCCCAAAGCATCCAGCTTTTATGGAAGAAGTTCACATGATCCCTTTTAAAATGTCCACCTTTGCCTTTTTTTGCGTCCCAGGTTTCATTTTTCAGACAAAACAGCTCTCACATGTGATTCTTTTTGGCAGCAGGTTGTGTGAATGTCACATGTCCCTGCAGCTTTCATGAACACACTAACATGAAGGAGTATTGGAAACTCACCCTTCTGCAATTACATTACAACACACTGTGATAATGCAACTTTAATAAAAGTAAGCTGTTTCCTGTGAAGGATAATCTAAGTGTGCACTCACACTGTCCATCCGTACCGTTCCCCAGGACGTTTCGCGGCTAAAGTCTAGTTCGTTTGACCAGTGTGAGTACCGCTCCTAGTTGCGGCACGCTTGCCTTCGGCCCGTTAGGGAGAGGTGGGCTTTTGTAAAGCATGTTTGCACATGTACGAGCACGAGCGTGCGCACATGTACGAGCACGAGCGTGCGCACATGTACGAGCACGAGCGTGCGCACATGTACGAGCACGAGCGTGCGCACATGTACGAGCACGAGGCCTACAGTGGTTCTGATGTCATTTTGTGTGCGCCTGTTCGGACATAGAAAAAATAAGGATGCACCATACACGGACATTTAAAACAATGGCGGCAAAAGGTTCACGTTGGTGTGATGCAGAGGTGGAGTGTTTTCTGCAGATTTGGTCGATGAAAAGATTCAAAAACAGTCGACAAGACGCACAAAAACTCTGAGGTCTATGGAAAGATTTGTAAACAAAGTGACGCATCGCGATGACGTCAATCAATGCGCGTGACGTGTTATGGCGTGATGACGTATGGACAGCAAGAAGCATTTGCCGAGGCCCCGGCAGTGTGAGTACAAACGGGCCTGGCCCTCGGGGGGAGAGGGAGGAGGGACAAGTACCCTAAAGCACCCTAAAGCACGGGGCATGGTACGAACGGACAGTGTGCGTGCGCCCTAAGGATGTTTCATTTCATCAAGTAGATTTTCATTTCTTACTTCTGTGAAATTCTTTTAAACTGACCAATAGCTGCCTAGAAAGTGGAAAGTTAAATTTAAGCTCCGGTTGTATGCTTGGGAAAACGGTTACAACCAACTAAGTAAGAAGTGTTAAAATGGGCTGCCGCATGAAAAACATTATTACTTTGATCATTCAGTGAGGACTTTATCTGCTTCACTCGGCAGTGTGTGACAGGAAAGGCATCGCAGAGAGATGAGATGATGTGACACAAAGCTGTGGCATGGATCCTCACACATGAAGGGCCTTACAGCATCCTTTTTTTTGTTTTTACTGCCACACGTTTCACACATTAACTTTGATGATCCCTGAAATGTAACTTGCAGTCTGCTTTTCCAGAAAGGCAAGGACATGAACCCTGACCAGCTCCACACCCGTGAACACAACAGGAAATGATAACAGGGTCTACAGTGGTGGGTGACTGTTTTTTAGCGTGCGTCTCTATAAGCAGTGATTTCTTATCTGCATTTTTGGGCAGTTTTACAAGTCTTTTATTAGATAGGACGGGCAGGAAATGGGGTGAGAGAGAGAGGGGGAGACATGCAGCAAAGGGCCGCAGGTCGGGGTCGAACCCGCAGCTGCTGCCTCGAGGACCTTCAGCTTCTTTATCGGCATCATTTTGAACAGCTGTCCATAAGTTCCTTTGTCCTATTTTAGACGTATAGTGCATGAATTGTAAGGTGGTTACTTAATTTGCCCTTTGTCTTTGTACTAAAAAGTTTATTTTGGGAAAAAAGGTCACACTCTTATGACTTCATGTTGTTGTCAAATGAAAATCCCTGCTAACGAAAGCTAACTTAAACATGTTTCATGCTTCTTGTGGTTGGCGATATTACGCAATTTTAGCCCGGGTGACTGACACAGGGTGAGAGCGTACACCAGTGGCTGAGAGGTCCGTTCTTGAGACACTCTGTCCGCATTCAGTATGAATGTGTGCACAAGATTGCTGTATTAATACTGTTTATAATAACTATAATAAAAAATGTATTTTTATTCAAGAAAGAGCACCTTGTTGCTGCTCATGGGGGAATTGATGGGTGTGGTCTTGACCTACTCTAAATGTAAAGTGTCTTGAAATAACTTTTGTTATGATTTGGCACTTTACATAAAACTGAATAGAATCAGACGTGCCAACCTCAAGAAGCAGAAAACAGACATGAAGTTAGCATAAAAAGATTTCCATTGCACACTCCATAGATTACAGCATGGCGTATGTTTTATAGTAGTTAAACCTGATATTTTTGGAAACTACAGTCCTACATTTGTCCTTACCCCATACTGAAAACGTTGCACAAGCAAATCTACATGATGACTAATGACACACAGATGTTTTCACTTATTCTGCTTGATTACCGTTGTGTTCACATGCACTTTGGCTGTTATTAGGCACGCTTATCTGCTTCAAATCAGTCAAATCTCAACTTTCCCGCTCGTACTTCTAACTTGAATGTTGACTTGTACACGATTTACAAATTAGAAACGTGTAAGTATGTGAACATGCCACTAGCTCTGCTCTCAAGCTGAATGTGGGTGAAACTATGCTTGGAGTTATGTGATGTCACCATATAGCTACGTAACATGTGCAACATAGCGTACAGGAAAGAGTGGGGGATGCCAGCTATGCTCAGTCTGTGCGCGCACACACACACACACACACGGACACACACACACGGACACACACACACAGTCACACACACACACACACACACTAGAGGTCTAAGCAGGCACAAGTGAAAACACCTGTGCAGGGGCTTATGTGACATACCCTGAACGTTGGTTCACAATGTTAAACAGCTTGTTTTCTACCGTGACACTGACCAGAACCGTCATAATCAATTTCTGTTGAATATGATCCCATTTATGTTTGGGTCTGAGTAATCATACCTCTGGATGAACCCGATACACTGTGTACGACCCCAACTTATGTCTGTCCTTAGTTCTTTAAAGGAGCAGGCTGTCATTTGATGTTTGATTTTTCTGTTTGGGGGAGGGGGGTGTCAACGTGTTTCATGTCCATATTATCTGATCGCTAAGCAGGAGCGAGGAATACGAATGAGCAAAAGATAAACAGATAGCGAGCGTGTGTTTATACATTGCTTTACTCCTTCAGACTGGCGGTCATTGGTGAGTCATCTGTCTGGAGAATGTGTCACTTTGCGTTTTCCCGCCGACCTTTCGGCTGCACATTTTCTGATGCAGCCACTTAAGTGTCAAGTCCTGCGCCCTCTTCACCATCGTGTTTGTTTTTTTATCTCCTCATTATCTTGATGATACATAGTGTGTATGTTTTTTGTAGAGTCTTGCATCCTTCACACCAAATCACTGTCACTGCTTCCTGTAATAAATTAAGCTCTACTCAAATGAATTAAGTTTTGGATTGAATCATCAGATGCTCCTGCCAGGCGCTCGTGTGTGTGTGTGTGTGTATGTGTGTGTGTGTGTGTGTGAGTGTTTGCATGCGTGTATGTGTGTGTGTGCTGGAGTTATCCCCTTGTTGATTCTAGCAAAGTGACTCATTCTGTCTCCCTCACAGTCCTGGTTTTCAGTCACCCACACTCATCCTGAGGCACGAGCTGTTCCCAACTGCCCTGCAGCAGTGCTATCCAAACTGGAGTCCTAGGAGTTTTGGGGGGGTCCATGTTTGTATTCTAGACCCCCACAATCCACAGCTTTGGAAATACTTTAATTGCAATAATGTTTAGTTTCTCCGTAAAGAGTTCTTATTTAATGTATCCTTTAGTAATTCTCAGCAGAGACATGAATTATGTCTTAAATCGGATAAACCTGAATATTTTCCTCTTCCTCTACGATGGACTCTTATTATCAGGTAGTGTGTTAACTCACACACACATGTATGGGAGTCTTTGGAGCGACAAAGTGAGGGAACTGCTAACCTCCCAGAGGGGTACTTAAACAGGATTATCCAGTTACTGGATATGTGTGAAGGAGGATTATCTGATATGTCGCCTGACTTTTTAATGATTCTCAAATTAAACTCTAGATGCATTTCTGCGTAAAGTGTTTGGCAGCAAACGATGTCTCACTCCGATCCATTTGGCTCAGTGAGTCACCCCTGTTTTTCAAACGGCTCTCAAGGTGACAGCTACTCCTAATTCACCGACATGTAAATCACACTAAAGACAATAAAACCAGCGCCAGAGCCTCTGTTGTTAAAGTCTCCTCCACTCACAAGTGTGTTTCGCTTACAGTTAATTCACCTCTTTGATGTGTGACCTTCACTGTGCAGAATGATGAATGTGCAGAGTGTGACACTAGAAGGCTGTTTTCACGTTGGTCACGTTTCTCTGTGCTCACCGTTAATCTGAGCGGACCTACAAGCAGAGTTTTGTAGAAGCCAGTCAAGTCCAATATGATATGTGAACAAGCAGTGAAAATGCACTTAACAGTAGAGTAAGAGATCTTGTTCCCATCAGTTTATGGATTTTTCAATGAGAGAGAAGGAGTCGGTGTCATCTCAATGTTTTTTCAAGGAGAAAACACAAAAATATTCTTCTAACCAGAGTATTTCATACGTTTTAAATGGATAGTTTTTGAACTTACATTTTTTGAGGTACAACAAATCACAGTTTACGTGTACGCTATACGCAAAACTGTCTATTCTTTTGGCCTGTATCCATGTCACTGTCACGCGACTGTTATTTCTGGTTGAAGTGTTAGTCATACGTTTATCCAAAACAGACAGGCAAACCTTTATTTCTCAGAATCGAAGGATAAATAGTTCCTAACTGATGGCCTTAACGTGAACCCATCGTATTGTTGAGTAAGTGAGGACACAACACAAAGACAGTGACTCCAAACAGCGTGCAGGCTACATGTAGCACAGCTTCCTTAGCAACCAGCATAGAAACGTTGCATTACTACAATTTTATGGCTTTGGCTGAAATACTCTTCATATTTACCAACAAGCAAGACTGTAAAAATAAAATGCAAATTTCTCTCTAGCAATGTTATTGAAACACCAAAAGTATGTTAATATATTTTCAACGATAACGAAACAAATATTGGCCATGTTTTTTGTATCAACAGACCCAATATAAATGGATAGACCTAAAAAACGTAGATATCTCACAATTTTAGAGCCATTGTTGTGAAATGCATACGTTTTTCACTGTGGACCAGCGCAGCTATTACACATTTTGGTCTAAGACTCGGTTGTCTACTGCTGCCACGATCAGTGAGTTTGTGTTAATGTGTGATTTGTGTGTTTTAAAGGGTTAGGAACTAACAATACAACCACACTTCAAAATATGAAAACTGTCCCTTTAAAACGTGTGCAGGGTTATGACTCAAGATACATTGGAAATGACCATTGACCCTTAAACCATGACCTTTGACCTACCTCTGAAGGTATGAATACTGACAGCATACCTCGTTAGGCTACTTTGAAGTTAATTATAATAAAGATAATCTCAACCTTGGCACAATTAACATATCATAGTTCCCCCTCCCCAATAAATCAATGCACACACACACACACACACACACACACACACACACAGGATCTTCATGCAATATGCTGGACTATTTCAGATCATATCAAAGCTTAAAACTCCATCAACTGAGAGACTAGAACATAATACCAGTATGTCAGGAGATGATGGCTCTTGTTAAACTTCCCTTTTCATCAAATATTTAAACAGAGCGCCGTTAAATATGGATGGGGATAAAAAAGATAGACTGTCAACTGGAATTGTTTAAAAGTTGTAGAAGCCAAATATAGCCCAGTTCTTCTTACCTTTGCAAAAAGCCGAGTTTTCCACTGTCACTGAGCCGTACATTAGGCGCGCAGGGGGGGAAGGCGGTATCCTGGGGGGAAGTAAAAAGCCATCTTCCACCTTGAAGGCTATTTCCACTGAAATGCCATGCCGGGGAGAAAAATGAGATGACAGGAGGCTGTTGAGCTCCCGGTCAGGGTTTGGGAACAGCTGCACAGTCCAGTTGGGTTTGCGAGCTTTTTCCGCGCGTGTCTCAGATGGTGAACACGTCCTCCGTCACATGGAGAGAATGTGCGCTCGGGACAATGAGGTAGGGCGCTCCTGATTACGACTCAAGGGAAGCCCTTAAAACATCCCGCCTATTCAAAGTCCTGAAATGATCCCTCGTTTTTTTGTTTTGTTGGGAAAGACCACAAAAGCCGCCGATGGGAAGTCCCTCCTGTCTCACCGGAACGCGTAAAACTCGCTCTGTCTCTGTCTCTTTCTCTCGCGTCCAAAAAAAACTTGATTTCACGTCAAAGGAGAAAAAGAGATGAGAACTTTTTTTGTTTTAGAAAATGTTGGCATTCAATTGCTGCGTTTTAAGAGAAACGTTGAGTGGAATAACGCGTGTTTTTTTATTCCTCTGAGCCACAAAGAGAGACGCGGCAGCTCCATCCAATTCCTCCAAAGCGCTTGTGGGAATGTGAGAGGCTTTCACTAAGGCGTGTGTGCGTATGCGTGTGCGCGCGTGCATGTGTGTGTGTGTGTGTGTGTGAGTGAGAGAGAGAGAGAGAGAGAGACAGATATGGAGTGAATGGTTTGTATGCGCGCAAGATGTATGCTGTTTGTGTGTGTGTGTGTGTGTGTGTGTGTGTGTGTGTGTGTGTGTGTGTGTGTGTGTGTGTGTGTGTGTGTGTGTGTGTTTATGGAGGGGAAACAAGGCACTGTGCCATGCCTTTCTTGCATGTGCAGGGCACTGACGATAAGGGGATGACTGGTGTTGAGGAAAGACAGAGGGAGAAACAAACCTCGGCGATGCTCAACAAGGGGACAACGGATCATGCATGCTTCTTGTAAATGCAATGTGTGTGTCCTACAGTCCAGTGTGTGGCAGCAGCAGTGATCTGAACACGGTATCAGAATGCAAAGCTCTAAAAAATACAACATTCCCTGCAGCAACAAATGCAGCGTGGAAAAGTGTGTTGTAAAATATTGAGTGCCTCCTTGAGTGTTCATGTGAGATATACAGCAGATGCCCAGAGGTTTGGAGTTATCAACACACACACACACACACACAAACACACACACACACACACACACACACACACACACAGAGCGCTGTTTTTGTTAAACTTTTTAGCTTTTCTGTCTTCACAAACTCAAGAGAGAAAGGGGCGGGTTGCAAAAACGTTGCAGATGTTGGCATGCGTGTCATTTCCGGTATTTACATGCTGGAGTTGATTCAATGAAAATACACCAGCTGGGGCGACGTGAAGAGAATGTAAGACAGACGGGGGCTGTAAATGTGTGTGTGTGTGTGTGTGTGTGTGTGTGAGAGAGAGGGGGGGGGGGGACCCACGGAAAGACCATTATTTGTTCAGATGGCTCCTGTGAAACCGAACACCCTGAGAGCAGAGTGGTAGCCCACAGCTGAACATACGCAATCATTAGGACCTTATGTCGGTCCTCGGGTGCTGTCCTTGACCTTAAAGCTGACCATGACACGCCTGATCCTGATCCTGACTGTAATCAAACACCCTCTCTTCACCACGCACACTCGAGCATCCTCACGTAGTGTTTTTATGGTGCTCTTGTGGAGACTTCTGGAGGCTGTAAGCTCACACAGGCATGACAGGACGAGTGTTGACTAGAGAATCCAATTTACAGTTATAGTTAGGTTTTCTGAGGATAAGGCAGGAGGTGATTAGGCATAGAATAGAAAGACAAGCAGTCAGGATATACGTGTATTGCTGTAATGAGGCCCCTGCTCCAAAAACCCACAGCACAGCTAGTTGAGATTCATGTCGAAGACGTATCCCTGGTGCAGTGGTCAGTCAGTTGCTGTATTTACATTCCATAATAGATGGAAATGAAAATACGCCGGGCTGCGGAGAGGGGCAGAGAGAAACCGAGCGGGAGGAAGACTGAGACGTGGAGAGAGTGCGAGAGAATAAGGAGAGGAAAAACAAAGCCTTACATTGTTCACTGTTGCATTTCTTGTTTACAAGCCCACGTGGGATTATGGGATTTAGAAAGACGTGTTGACTTTTTGAGTTATACTTATTGTAAGCAGCTGTGGACAGAAGTCTGTAGCTTAACAATTACAAGGGAAATTGAATTGAGGGGAATAGATATTTGGTCAAAGAAAAGCATGGGGGAGGAGGAAGTAGAGGAGATGGAATGAAGGGTAGGGTGAGGAGAGAAAAGGAGTGTAACAAAGAGAGGGGGGAGCAAAGAACTAGTCCTTTTTATCCTCTTTTTATCATTTCAAACGACAATAACGCAAAGTATGATTGACAGGTCGGGGAGTGGTGGAAGGGTTATTTTTCAGGGATGTGCACGATTAGTCGACTAGTCGTTTAAACGTTGATTCTCTCGCTTGCACGTTAAGATACCAGTGGTATAAGTAATAGCAAACCATGACTCTCTTTAGACGTTTCCCCAAATATTACACCACACACAAGGTTCGTGACGCGCATTCTTAACTCTGCAACCAGTGAGCGGATACTGGGGGCCTTATTGATTTCAGCTGCATTTTAAATACGATTTAATTATTGAGAAATGTCATAACGATTTTAAATGGCAATGGCTTTTGAAATTAGCGACTTCCTGTTAGATCCAATACGCAAGTGCCAAAAATGTCAGTTCTCCAAAGTGTCCACTAGGGGCAGGTTTCATAATAGGGCAGTTTCTCATTGACCCCCATGTTAAACAGGCCATTTTCCCAGCATCATTAAACCTGTTTAAGGCTGGTTCACAAAAACATTCAAGTCTGTATGTTTTGATCACATCTCCATGACAACACTGAAGGGGGGGGGGGGGGGGGTTATTTTATTGGAGGTTAAAGTTTATGAATAATTAGGGGCGTGGCCTCTTGAGTGACAGCTAGCCGCTGACCCTCTTTTCTCATCGGAGGCAAACGTCAGCCAGACGGACGTATCTCCCTCCCCCAAACGACACATAAATGCCCCTTGTTTGGTAAGAGGAAATGAGGCGGGTCGAAGTCTGACAAGATGGTGACTCCCATAGGCGAGGGCGGTTGGATCGAGTTGAGAGAACGGACCTCGACGTAGATGATACATCCACTTTTCATACAGTCTATGGTTCAACCTGATTCAGTTGTGCTTCATCGGGAGTGTATCTTACATTAAGACCAGCCCTCTGAGTTTAAACTTCTGTGTAACTTCAGGGAAATCAGTCGTTAGGATCATCTCTGGTTATATAAGGCTTGTGATTGAATTGGCCTAATTATCTGCGAGAGGGAGGGACGTGTGGATGGATGGTTTACATCAAAAACAAGCTGTTTTTTCCTTCATTGATTCATCTTTTTTTCTTCAAAATGTCAGAAAATATTTTTTTAATTACGATCACAACATCCCTCAGAGTGATGTCATTCGATCTTGTGTAAAAAAAAAAAGGCAATTATCAAAATCTCCCCTCCTCCTCTAGTTATGATGCATGAAACTGCGTTTGTGTGACGTCAAAATCGGTGCCAAACCCCCTGAATGATAATTACAACCTCTCTGCTCCTACAAAACACACACACACACACAAACACGCAAACACACACACACCCACGTTGACATGTAGGTCAATGAGCCACAGTTGTTCTCATCTCCCCCTCTCTGCGTGTTGAATTGATTTTCAGAAGAAGAATTTAAAAACGGAGAACAGAACAGCGGAGAAGCAGCGCGTGTTCATTTATCTGCTGCTGCGGATACGACACAGATTGTTTAAACTCACTCTCGTGTGGTGTAAACGCTCCTTTCAGATACACAAGCACTCTGTTGAATTGTCTCTGTCAGTCCCATTTTTCATCCTCATATTATATCTTGCTTCGTACTGATATCTTAATGTACTGCAACTGATTTGGTAAAAGTCTACCAGAATTATTGTTTGTTTTATCTTCACTGAGCTCCTTGAGAAAAAAAAAAAAGGCCAGTTGTAAGTCGTTTGAGGTTTTAGTATGGGTTTAATATTTCATAAGTGCCTTGAACTTCACCTACAATGCTTTTAAGCTTCAAACGTTCCAGTGTCCTTGTTATTTCAACCCGCCGAGTTTCAGCTGTGTTGGGCTTAAAACAAGGATTTAAGGATAAACTCGGTAATGTGTGTTTGAAATTGTCGAATTTAGATCACTGACCTGATGTTGAGGCTTTATGAACGTCAGTAAAGACACATTTCTATTCGCAGAACTGATTATTTGGTTATTTTTGCGTTCGCTTACGTACAGTACCTGCAGTTAGGAGCAACATGAGAAGATCAATACGGCTCCCATGTCTGTGCGGTAAATATGAAGCATCTAGTTAGCATGAAGACCAGACGCAGGGGGAAAGTTAGCCTGGCTCTGACCAAACTTATAAAATCGGCCTACCTACACCTCTTACTTCTATTGGTTTACAAAGCACTGAATGGTTTAGGACCAGATTACATTTCTGATCTTCTGCTCAGCTACGAACCATCGAGACATCTGCTCTATGTCCCCAGAGTCAGGACTGAACACGGAGAGGCAGCGTTCAGATTTTATGCGTCACATATGTGGAACAAACTTCAAGAAGACTGCAGGTCTGCTGCAACTCTTAGTGTTTTTTAAATCTAGACTGAGGACTTTTCTTTGCTGCTGATTTTCAGTAAACTGCACTGTAACTTCTGTAATCGTTTATATGTTTTAAATGACATTTGATGTGTTTTAAATCTTTTATATGTTTCATGTGTTTTCCAAATGCTTTTAATGTTTTATGTAAAGCACTTTGAATTACCTTGTTGTTGAATTGTGCTCTTCAAATTCAAGATTCAAGATTCAAGATGTTTATTGTCATATGTTCAGTTAAGACAGACATCCCACTGCACAATGAAATTCTAACTTTGCACAAGAATGTCATTGTGCAGTGTGACGTCTGTCTTAACTGAACATATGACAATAAACATCTTGAATCTTGAATCTTGAATTTGTAGAGCACAATTCAACAACAAGGTAATTCAAAGTGCTTTACATAAAACATTAAAAGCATTGGGAAGATTTAAAAAATAAATAAACTTGCCCTGCCTCTAAAGCTTAGAGCTTTACGGGGGTTTGCGTACCTTATTATTCTCTCAGTAGGTAGATTTTGTTACCTTCGGACAGAGCTAGCTGTTTTCTCCTGTTCCAAGTCTGTATGCTAAGCTAAACTAATCACCTGGTTGCAGTAGGTCGTAGTAGGTAACACTGGAGCGTGATCCATCTTTGCAAGAGAGTGAATGTGGAGCTAAAATCTCAGCTGATGAAGCTTATCTGCGATTGTCTACATTACTGTGGTTACGCACGATGAATGATAAAAAAGGGACAAAAGTTGCAGGGCAATCAAAATACTTTCACATCAGAACAAAATTGATCATACATGAAATTTCCATTGTTAATATTTTACAGTCATTGGACACATTGTAGAAATATCATAATGATATTAAAAACACACACACACACACAGGGATGAATAGGTATGACGCCTACCTTTCTCTACTTGCGCCCCCCTCCCACTTCCCTGCTCTGCATCACTATGGTTACAATGATGCAGGTTACCGTGGCAGCCAAGTCAACCCCACTCTCTCTCACACAAAGGCGCACGTGAGATGTTTGGCGCAAACACACATACATGCGTAGACTGTGACGCTGAAGAGCTGAGTTTCTTTGGCTATTTCTGGAGGGAGACGGGGATGTTCAACTGTCGTCATATCTGCCTCCGCACACTTCTCCATCACCACATCTTTGTTGTTTCATCCTCTTTTCTCTTTGAAATGTTCTCTCCAGAGCAGATGAAGACTCTGTTTTCAGTCAAAATCTCTAAGTTAAATAAAACATGGAGCAAAATGATTTGTGACACCATTATCAGTAGGAATCACAGACTGTATGGTATGAATGGTGCGTCAGGAAGCATCTTATGTGCGGTGCATGTTGCTGTTGTGTTGGTTCTTCATTGAGGGATCAAGTCCTCCCTGTGCGTGTGAGGCTATGCTGCCATCTAATGTTCAGCCTTAAAACTGCCGGACAAGATTGCAATTGTGTCTTCATACTAGGGCTGCAACCAACAACTGTTTTCATTCACAATTCATTCAGATGTTACTTTTTATTTTATCAATTAGCACAATTTCTCAAAGCCCAAGGTGACATATTCAAATTGTTTTGCCCTATTAAGAGTTGAAACTTAAAAATATTTAGTTACCTATAATAAAAAAAGACAAAGATCCAGCACATCCTCTTTGGAGCAACTGTAAATGTTTGGCGTTTTTGGTTAAAAAGTGAGTTAAATGATCCATCAATTATGAACATACAGGTAGTCAGCCATGTATTACTGTTCTGCTTTATATTTTAATTTTGGAATATTCATTTGAAGGAGGAGAAGCAATAAAGGACAAATGAAAGTGGGAGGAGAGGGTTCAGAATATGAGCAAATGAAGAAAACAAGACGGACACAAAGATGGAAAAGGAAAGAAAGATTTGAAGCAACAAAGTAAGTAAAAAAGAAACCAGTGGAAGTAAGAAAGGGATGAGGAAGGCAGCAGAATGTATGCAGGATTTACAAAACCAAAATTAATACTATAGTCCTTTATTTAAATCTGCGTGTGTAGCACTCTTTAAAGTATTTTGCCCACAAACAGCTTCCTTCTTTTGGTTTATGTATGTATGCACACATATACTAGAGTATGTTCACCTTTATCCCTTTTGGGATTTACTCAGACTTCTAAGTAGTAATCCCATTTCTTCTAATCCAATCCTCCCTCTTCCTTCTGAACATGCTCTCTCTCTCACACACACACACACACACACAAACACACACATGTAGCCTCTCATTCAGACCAGCAGCCATTCATGTTGTTGGACTACTGCTGTCGCTGTTTTGGATTCACACTCATAAAACGCCATGGAGCCCTCTCCCTCAAGACTACACCCAGTGATACCTTGGTAAGGACACTGTACGATGAGTGTGCTAGAACAGGGAGGAGAGTCTGTAAGGTGGGAGAGTCTCGGTGCACAGTGAGGCGTTTACAACATGAGCTAAATGCTACTTATAATCAAGTGTACTGCCTGTTTTCATATATTAGATTTTTAGCTTTCCAGCTTTACTGACTGGCATTTGAATTAAGTCATCCTCATTACAGTCATAATAGAAGCTTAATTGAGTTTATGAGGTGTGGTCCATACCTGCTCTGTAAAGTGTCCTGAGATAACTTTTGTTATGATCTGGCACTATAAATAAAATTGAATTGAATTGAATTGAATTGAATTAGGCGGTTGTTTACCCTTTTAAGTGTCCTTTTTATTCATCGACAGAAACTAATTTTTTAAGTCTCAAATCTGTTTTCTAGAGCAGTTTTTTTAAAGCACAGTCTAGTCTGCAGGTAACAAATAAACCAGACAAGCCGAGGTTTAGCCGTCTCTGAGGTATTAACATGAGCTCAGCCACTTTCCTGCCTCCACACTAACCCACATCCTTATGGCGAGAATAGAGAAACCACATGGTTTAGGTGGGCCACAATGAACTGAAATGTGGGTCAGTTTTTAAAAATACATCCTTTATATTTATAGACTCAAGATACAGACAGGAATTGCCCCTTACATGCCACATTGAAAATAGGAAGGACATGATAAAACTTTGGCACCTCAAATATCCACTAATAGATACATAAAAAGCTAGATAGATAGATATTAAACATCCACATGCATACAAGTGTGCAAATTGCAGTAACATGTGAAAAATAACTGTAATTTTATGTTTCAAGTTACAAAGATGTATTCAATTGTGCTAGACGTTATGGTAAATGTCTAAATAAAGTCCAATTAGCAAGTCCAGAAAGACCTCGGCATCCTCCCAGTCCACAAATGTCCAGACTGCAACAGAGCAGGGATGAGTTGAAGTTTGCCTCCAGCAGGAATGATCTCCTGTGCTTGTTGAGCCTGCTAGCGTCCCACGCCCCAGCAGCAACAGCACAAACGTTGAATCGTTAGGAAGTAGTGTCAGCTCTGGTCCTTCTTATGGAAGGCCCCTGTTTTCCCACCTGTCGTTCACTCTGAGGTATTTATAGGAGTGAACCACCTCGACATTCTCCCCCCTGGATGGATACAGGGGTCATAGGGTTAGTCCCATGGGAGTCCACAAACAGCTCCTTCTTCTTGCTTATGTAGAGCTGCAGATCGTTTAATCTGCACACCCAACCAAGTCAACAAGGCGGGGGAGAGGGCAGTGCCCTGGGAGACCCCTGAGTGCTCACCATAGTTCCTAACATGCAGTTCCTCAGTTTTACAAACAGTGGCCTGACCTGCTTTTCAGGTTTGTATTTTATTCTGTGGTGTGAAAAGATGAACATGATCCTCACTGTGGTACCTGCCTTGTCCAGGTGGAAGTTAGCCTGGTGTTGCAGGTGAATTATAGTGTTTTCCGCTGCAATGTTCTCCTGGTAGGCAAACTGCAGGTGCTGGTCTAATGATGATGTCATGCCAACAGGTACCCTCTAATCTACTGTAAATGTTATAGTCATTAGTGCTGAAGCAATTAGTCAATTACTGGCTCTAAGGCACAGTTCGTGCATGCGCCACGGATCCCACCTCCCCCCCTCGCACGTGTTACAATATCACAGGCACACGCCTCAAGCTAGGCATACGCTAAATGATGTTACCAGTTACTATTTCTGAGTAAGTTAGCCAGCCTACCTCCATGTGACGTGTACTCCATGCCGTTTATTGATGAGAGAAGACGCAGGCGCATTCACAGGAATCTGGTGCACGCGCACTGACGAGCACTCGATGGGAGAGAACAGAGGAGCTGGTGGTAGTGAGGGAAGGGCGTGAGAGTTGTAAACATTCAAAATTTGACTGAGTCAACTTGATCTGCCAGACTTGCCGACTGCAGCTTTAAGTCATTAATAAAAAAACAACAACCACCTGCTCAGGCACAGTGGCGCTTTAAGCTAAACGCTAACATCAGCATGCTGACATTCTCGCAGTGACAGAGTTAACAGGCTGATATTTAGAGAGTGTGTCCACCATCTTAGTTTAGCATGTTGGCATGCTAACATCTGCTAATTAGCACTAAGCACAGACTACATTTGAGGCTGATGCGAATGTCAGCGGTTTTGCAGGTATTTGGTCATAAACCAAAGTATCGGGATCAGCAAAGTCGACAGGATTCACCCTCTGGGGACCATGAATGTCTGTACAAACTTAGATGGTAATCCATTCAATGAACCACCATGATAGGTTGATCTTGGTCATCCTTATGTTCCTCAGGGTCCTCGTTGTAAGATACTGGTTACGTATATCTTTACAGTTCAACTTACAATGGAATGAAGGGAGATGGACGTTTTCAAATGCAGTTTGAATCGTAACAAACTGTTCAGTCACTGTGAAGATAACAATACAGTCAAGAAAACTGTCTGTCTGCACATTTGAGGGCATAAGTTTGAAGGATTTTACCATCAAAAGGCAATAAAGTGTGGGTGGGTGATTTCAACATACCTGCCCCAGGGAAACATACATTGGTCATTTGACAGAGGGATAAACATGGCTGAGAACATAAAACCATCTGAAAGGTATCCTTAAGGTGTCATGTTAAGATCAATAATGTTGAACTGAGGAACATAGGACCCTGGGAATATAAATACACGCTGAGTGGATCAACTAGCTGACACTGGATCTGCTCCTTTTCTCTGCTGTATAGTGCTATAAAATAAATATCTTTGGACTTTTATGCAGACAATACAAGCCATACCTTGGACTTTGGAAAATTGTAACAGGTGTATCTCACAATTTCCTGAAATTTTATAGACTGAAGGATTAATCAATAGTTAAAAAAATAAATAAATGACACATTCATCGTTAAATACAATTGTTAGTTGCAGCCTTTATAGTCATTATGCATTACAATAAAGATGCAACAAGATTCCTCTAGATTCAGACACATGTATATTCATTTAAACATAAAACATGTGCCATTATAAGCCGGTGAGCTAACATACAGGGCCTTGGCACCAGCTCAACTGATTGGAATGCAGCCCATTATTAATGTAATTAGTTACACGTGTGTTTGACAAGCCGACCTGTCAGCTCCGAGGTGTCGTGTAACCCGTTTCCTGTAAAGGCTGCAGTTAATCATCTATGAAAGGAGAATTTAGCAGGCAAGCAACCACTGCGGTCCTCATCACCAGTTTCTGGGTCATGATGAGGAAAAGGAGAACATGGAGAGGAACGGGAGAGGGATGTTTTTTGTTAGCTTTAGGACCATAGACTGTATATAAAAGGGTTTAGGACACACAAACGTGGATAAAATGAACAGTGGCGTGTTTCCAGGAAAGTCTTCCAAATGCAGAGCTTTTTTAGTCTCATAAAAACACTGACATAAAGGTTTATGTTTCTCTTGTTATTTCTCTGTTGCTGCCATCCGCAGATGGTCGATGGAAGATGTTTCAAAAGCCAAAAGGCATAGAATTTCATCCACTCAGTGATTAATGGCTATCATATATGCAATTGATGTTGGTGTTTAACCTCGCTCGAGGGTTGTAATTTCAGCTGTTTCAGCAGTCAAATGAAGGAAAAATGAAACAACTATGTAAACATGGTCCTCACTCTCCCTCTGCTGCTTTCAAATACACGGCAGAGTTCATTTTAAACTGTAACCCTTATACCCTCAGGACATTTATTAATATTTATTTCTCATCTTCTCTCTTTTCTCTCTCCATCCCATCAGGTTGTCCTGCAGAATCTGTTGATGTGCATGGTGTGCTTCTACTCTCTCTACTACATCGCCGTCAGTCTCTGCATCGGACTGCTCAGGTACACACACACACACAAACAAATACGGCAAAATAATGTAGGGTGAGGTCAGATAAGCATTGACGCTGTTTAAAAGTACATTTCAAACAGATTATAATAAGAATCAAAGCTGACTTTCACTGTTTGTTGTGTGTGCACCTTATTATCATCTCTAGGGTTCATGAGATCAACAGTTTGCTGACTCCATTTGACTACACAACACAACCGTCATGGCAGAACCCCAAGTACCTCGGTGAGTGTGTAACCAAGTACGTTTACTACATACATTTAAGATCCTGGTATTGTGCATCCTGGAAAAATCTAACTGCCAGAGCAGGCTCGGTACACAATGGAAAACTAAAAACGGGCACTTCATATCAGAAAGGTTCCCGGCCCCTGTTGTAAAGCATTAGAAAAAAAACTGAGTGCATCAATGTGATCATGTGTTGTGTTCCTTCTTCCTCCCTCCAGTTGGTGTAATTTCCACAGAAGTGACCTATGTTTTGGGAGGGCTGGTATTCGCCTGGATCGTAGAGGAGTGGGTTTGGGATTACGCCATAACTGTCACGCTGCTGCACGTCGCGATGACTGTAGCAGGTAAACACACACACACACACACACACACACACACACACACACACACACACACACACACACACACACACACACACACACACACACACACACACACACACACACGCACACACACACACACACAAAGTGGATCAATAGAGCGGAACAGCTGATGGGATTGGAGGCTCTGTTATGTAAGTGGATATAGGCTAGTGGCTGTAGTTCAGAAAATTAGGAGATAAAGAAAGAAACAAACATCCTCTTTTTTCTAAGTCTTTCCCGTGTAAATCAAGTGACTATGTGCAGTATGTTTTATGTGCAGGTATGTTTTATGAACAGGTATGTTTTATGTACGGGTGGTTTTTACATTTTGCACATGTTTCTGCAGTGATGTCAGACTTCCCTTCAGCTGAGCACTGGTGGATGGCTCTGGGTAAGATTTCCACCTTCTTTTGCTCCTCTCTACCCCTCCGTGAGTAGCCTTATCCGTCTCCAATCCCCTTTGCAGAACATGAAAATTCCCCTCTCCGGCTCCTTTCTTTTATCTGGCCAAGATCTTATTTTTGCCTCCCCGGACTCTCATAACTCTCCTCCCTTCAGATCCAGGATTCTTGAGGACAGCTGCTGGCTGCCAAACCTTCCTGTGATTGATCTCTTTTTCTTATTTGTTTAATCCCTCTCTGAGCAGGTTCAGGCCTGGTGATGATGATATTCGGAGGACAGCTCATGGCCTACAAACTCTTCAGAAGCAACTTCGTCTATCCGGCTGAACTGCAGAACTTCTAATCAACGCAACGAGGGAAAGCTTTTAACTGGTTTACTGGTTCATCTCAGGTCCGGATACATCTCAGTCGGATCACTTTTTAAAACCACAAAAACACTTTCTCTAGTTAACTTTGTCCTTTAGTCAGGTCCCTCCTTGTACAAAAGGCCCAACCGTGTCTGTTTTCTAAAGAATATTCTGTACAGTTTAAATATTGTTTTGTATTTCTTATTTACAAACTTAATACTATAAGCCAAAGGGAATAGAAGAGATTACGCCTGCAACATTCTGTAAAACATATATATATATATATATATATATATATATATATATATATATATATGTGTGTGTTTGTATACAGCTGCTAATTATAACCAAGTTAAAATCTACTGACTGATGTTTTTCCAATGGTGAGTTACGTAATGTTGCTGTTATATTAATGTGTCACATATGAGGTTTGTTGAGTGTCATAGTCGGAAAAAGAAAAGTATAACCTATATTTAAATGCTGGTTAGTTCAAAACTGGATTTACATTAAATACTTGAAGCAAAATGATTTTGTGTGTTTTTTTTGTGTCTGAAACTAGAAGAGCCGTCGTCAAAGTGGCACGTTGCCTGGGCAACAAAGACAGACAGACCCAAAGTCCACTGGCTGGAGATGTGAACACATATAAAAGACCAAACATGTGTTTAAAATCACATTTCAAACAGATACAACACTTTTTAGCGTGTTGTTGAGGGTGTGTGTCCTGTTTGATTATATGTGTTCTCTGCATTGATCGTTGCTATGGTTGCACTAGTTTTATTATTATAGGTCATATTTATGTAAAGCACATTGGATTGCTTTTTTTTGGATGCAATAATTAATTAGTTATAAGTTGAAGTCTCCTGAGATTTAGAAATCTCCCAAAGTCAAAGTGTCAGAGAGGAGGATGCTGGAGCTGCTTTAACCCATAATTATTATTTATTTATTATTTATATCTTCAGCTGTGCAATATGGACTAATGTGGGCAATAATCTGTGCTAAAGCTGCAATAATAATTCAACAATTTATTCTGGTTCACTTACATTAATACTGCTTTTATTTATTCCACTCAATAGTTCATTTTTCATTATTTACACTTTTATGGTAGTATTATACATACTTTACCTATTTCGTATCTCTATATTTCCATATATTACAGTATAATGCACACATTTTTTTTGGTCATTTTACATAGATATTCTTAATGCTGTTTTCCATATATAGTTGCATCATACTGTAGTACATGTATTTACCTATTTATTCCACTTTATTTTATTTGTTCTTATAATTTCTTTATATATTTCTACTCTAGAATAGAGCTCGTGTAACAAAACCTTAAATCTGGGGATCATTAAAGTCTGGATTCTGTACGTGAAAGGTCATTTGGGGCCTTTGAAGCACCCTATATTTAATTTGAAATGATTAATTGTGTGTTATTATTATTATGTTACATAAAACCATGTCAAACTGCAGGGAATAGCAGTCATTACACTTGACACATGCTTTCTGTACCCACTGTGCTGCCCACACTTGAGACCACATAGATATTAAAGTAAATAAACAAATATGCCTAATATGCTCACTTGCATGCTTGACACTCATTTGTTATCATCAGGGTCAAACCTCTTCTTCGTGGGCCGAACTTTATTATTGATTTACAAACTACACAGTGCTTCCAACCATATGATGAGCATCACTTTAATAACAATTGGATAACAAATAGACGTAACAACAGAATAAATACATAAATACAGAGAGAAAAAATAATAATGATACTTTTTAAAAAAGGAAAAAAGTAAGATACACCAGGGGACATGAGCAATTAAAATAAAAAAATTGAATGATTAAGTGGGAGCACAGATTTATAGTTTTGATAGCTTTCTTGTTATAAGCAGAGGATATTGACTTGAAACACACCTCCAGTTCTTTCATGAAAACACAAAAATAGGTTTTACTTTGGCGACATTTACACTTGTGGATGCAAAATCTTGTAAGTAATAGAATGAGATTAATTAATAAATATATTTTTTCAGCTGGAGTGTCAATCTGTACACAGCCAAAAAGGACATTTTTACAAGAGGAGCTCCAAATCACAGCAGATATGATCTAAAATGAATCTACAAATACCTTGCCACAGTTTACAGGTATATTCACATTTCCAAAACAGATGAATAACAGTCTGGGAGTCACAAAAGGCACACTTCATTTACAGATCAACATATTTGAATTTGATAAATTAGGATTTAACCAGGTAACACCATTTTTATTTTAAACTTTAAATGACACTTCTTTCTAATTATTAACCACAAAAACATACAACATAAGTATGTATATAGTATATAACAGGACAAACAAATAATATTACATTGGAAAAGAGCACCGGTCAAGCCCGTTACCTAGGCAACAGCGTTAAATGAGTCACGTGGCCCCGTCCGAACCTGAGCGCCAAAACAAAGTAAGGAAGTAACGTTACTTTGGAGCCACCTGTGAAACTGTGACACAAATAAACCAGGAATAAACAGTAGCGGTAACTTACCCACTAACTACAATGTCAGGGAACGGGCTAGTATCAAGTATCCGGATGTTAATGCGCGCTGAAGAGTCGCTGAGGACGAACACGGCGGTGAGTTAACGTGTTGACGTGGGTTAGCAGTTAGCATGGGTAGCTAATAAGCTAACTAGCTAAACTGATGTTTGTGTGACTGAAAATACACCAGTGTTTAAAATTCACATTACTGCAGCTCGACCACTTCAGTCGAGTTAATTATTGCTTAAAATTGGGAATGTAAATCAGCATCAGTCTTTTCTCAAGAGTTAAGAAATATTATAGTCTGATGCTAATGTGGCACCGCCATTTTTTTTTTTCAATCTTAAATTTTACGTGGGTCAATGACAAATAAAGCTTTTTAACAGGTATTTAAATACTTTTTTTATTACTAGAAATCATATTTTTGAAGTCGGAACAATGCTTTTCAGCAAGGGTTTTTCTTTTGTATTTATTTTTTTTTTTTACTGTATTTTCAACCTCAGCACCTGAAAATATTTGACACATTTTTGGGAAATATCTCTATTTTTCTTCTATTTATTGCAAGTGACATTTAAGGCAAGTATACCTTGGTTTGTCAACAGTGCCTGACACATTATCATTTTATGGATGAGGTTTGGATTAATAATAATCTAAGATTATTGCTTTCTATTTACCAGGAATACCATATTTTTGTAATCCAATTTTGAATTAAAAGATTTAAAAAAAACAGTTGTACAAATATGTAATATCTTAACTTGTTATTTTTTGGTTTAAACAATATTTTACCTGGTTGCACCACCTGATTATTCAGTTGTACCAACAGCATCAGATGTATTAATACCAGCAAAAAGTTTACCCAAAACCCATAACAATATAATAAAAGAGTAAGACAAGCACTGAGATTAATAATAAGATACAAAAAGGAAGAAAAACATTAATTCATTCATTCATTACATCATAAATAAATAATTCACCACGTATTTAGGGTATCATTCCAGTTACAGTCAAGCCTCACCACATATGATAAATAGAAATTTCAATAAATAATGATTTATTATTCAGGTATATATAGCCATCCTTTTCATCCCCACATCCTGGTCAGGTGAACAACACAAACGATACATTATTTACTGTCCACTATGTACACAGCCACAAGATGAAACATGAATGTTAAGGTCATCATGAGTTGAGATCATTGACGCACTGTTACCTGACAAAGAAAACTGAACTGCAAATCCAATACATGATTATATGAAGGTCTTCTGAAGCTGCCCAAGTGTAGAAATTATACATGTGTGCCACTGCCAAATAAAAATGATATAAATGTAACAATCCGTGCAGTACAGCCTCAGCCGTGCGACACAAATATCATAACAAATCACTGACAAAAGCAAAATCAATAATAAAACCTGACAAAATAATAAAAACCTGTTGTTGAGCTTTCCTTCTTGAGATCATAGTAGTTTCCTCATCAGGATGTTTACAACTTATGTAGATATTTCTAGATATATATTTCTGTTTATATCGAAGCTGTGCAGTGGAAAGAAAAATGCTTTGATAATAATTACAGATTCCACCAAACACACTAATAACTAATGCATTGGTTCATGCTTACCGGTGATTATTTCATGGCTTTTCTTGCCAACTGTAGAGTCCATTTGCTCAGCTACGCCAGCAGATGGATGATGTCTTGGGAGATGGAGGGATCCTGAAAGAAGTGATCCAACCCGGAGAGGGCACACCTGTACCCAAAGATGCTTCAGTATTGAGTAAATACAAGTGAAATTATATTCTTAAAAACTCTTGATGCCGTTTTCCAAATCATTTTCTTCCTACAGTTAACCTTTCCTCATTGTCCTTCTTCCACAGTCCATTACTCCGGTTTCCTGGAATATTCTGACCGGTCTTTTGAAACCACCACACACCTCAAGTACCCTCGGATGATGAAGTTAGGGAGAGGTCAGTAATTATTTGTGCCGATTCAATAGAAGTTCTCTCACTGATTTTAAAGATCACAAATGATCATTCAAACAGACGTGACCCTGGCTGGACTGGAGCTGGGTCTGATGACCATGAAGAAAGGAGAGTTCTCTCGTTTCCTCCTGCAGCCCCCGTATGCATACGGGGACATGGGATGTCCTCCGCTCATCCCCCCCGCTGCAGTGGTTCTGTACGAGGTTCAGATCATCGACTTCCTTGATTCGGGACAAGTGGACGACTTCATTGCAATGAGTCTGGTAGGGAGGCTTCAGATGTCCTGTGTTTGTCACCCAATGAGAAATAACGCAAATGCATGCTTATATCATGTTGCTTAGGGATTTACTTATATTTTTGTCCACTGACGCATGCATTTGCATACGTGCAGCTATGAAGAACTGAGTAATCTTGCTGTTGTTGCTTGATTATGAATATTATGCTCCAAGAAACTTAAACTTTGCTCTATAGCTTATACCATAGACTCTATAAAATATGGATGTAGTCTTTGTGACATCACCCATAGGTTTCTGAAGAGCCAAGAAAAGTTCAATGTGAGAGTCCACCTGCTCCTGGGTGATACAAAAATGGGCAAAGAGATGGAGCAAGGGTGGAGCTGAAGAGGCCCGAATGATTCACAGTCTGTGCTCAGCACCTGTGATTGCATTCAACTGGCTATCACAGGGTTGGAATTATTTTTATTACTCACCTGTTTAAATTAGATTAAGGCTTAAAGTTATAAATAATTAGGGGGGGGCTGCCTTTAGTGGCAGGTAGCTGACGTCACAGGATGCTAACATTAGCTGCTCTCTCTGCTCTGCTACCATCACGGCACCTCAGTTCTCAGCTGTTTGTGGTGATGGTGCATGGATGCTAAAGTGACGCATATGTTGGTGCTTTTTGGGGATTCATTGATGTAAATATTGGACTGGCTTTTTACTTTCTCTGTCTTCAGGAGGAGCAGAGCACAGTTCCTCTGTCCATGCTCCTCGAAGTTATCAATACACTACGCAGCTTTGGCAACCGTTGCTTTAACCAGAGCCGCTATGAAAACGCCAAAGATCGCTATAAACAGGTAAATCTTGAAGAGTGTATAAGGAAACCACACTTTATTTCCAGGTACTTGTTAACTTTATGTTTGTACTGCTGAAGGTAAAAATTTATTTTTTTAATGGATTCTTTGCTTTGCACAACAGGCAACAAATCTGCTGGGGAACAGGGAATCACATAGTGATGCAGAGACGGCGAGGATCAAGACAGCTCTGCTACCGCTCTATCTGAACCTTTCTCTCACTGAGCTCCGTCTGGACAGCCCTCACAAAGCCCTGAAATATGGCAACAAAGCCTTGGAGATAGACTCTGCCAACACAAAGGCTCTTTTTCGCTGCGGTCAGGTCAGACGGGGCTCTTTGTTGTTGTTGTCCCAAATCATCAGATGGTACAAATCCTCAGGCTCTTGGAGGTCTTTTAAGTCCCTGATATTAAATGTTTTGAAGTCTCCAAGGACATTGAAAATAGGGATGATGGCAGCAAAGGCAGCACATGATGCAATAGATGTTCAGTCTTTGCACGATTGTAATACATTTGTTATATTGAAGGAAAAACTTTTGTTTTGCTCTTTCACTATCAACCATAAATGCCACTAGTGATCCATGGGCCGCTTGTCCTTCAACTCCAGGGTCCTTATGCAGCTAGTTGCTTGCACTCTAAATCATTTATTGTTTGATTGTAGTAAGGTTATTGAGACTGATGTCCTTTCTGTTAGGCATATATGGAGCTGCATGAGTACGAGAACGCCCAGGGTTGCCTCATATCTGCTCAAGCAAAGAAGCCCTTTGACAATGACATTAACGACCTACTGAGAAAAGTGACAATGTAAGATGAACTTTTGTTGACTTATTCAGGAAGTTTCACTGTTGTCAAGGCAGAATGGCCCAAAAATTGCATTAGTTTTGAGCTAACTTAAATCATCAAGCTTGTAATTTACATATTTATGAGTTAAGAGGTTTGTTTTCAAAGATATCTTCCTTTTAATATATGATCCTACATCTTGTTGCTGTTTTTTGCACTGCACACAGAATCTATCAAACAGCTGTTTGTATATTAATTGTAAGAATGGCTTTTGGGAATTCCTCATATGACTAATGAGAGGGAATATTTCGATTTGTTTTACACAATGGTCTCGTGTTTCATCCATCAGCCGTCAGTGTCGCCGTTTCTCATTTCTCCTGTTTCTTTGCGTACGCCTTGGTCAGAGCGTGCTTAGAGGACCGCACATTCTCCCGTCAAGTTAGGTTTCTATAAATCCAAAAGTGTGCGTACGCCACCTTTTGATAAACGAGGCCCCTGGAAATGGTGATCAATCAGAGCACAGTGGGCTTTTTCAGCGGGAGGGGCTTAAAGACATGGGCGAGATGGGTGTTTCAAACAGAGGGTGAATACACAGTATGAGAAAAAAAAGGTGTTTTTTGAATATTAACATGTAAACATGTTGTAGTAGAAACCCAGGAAATGTGTATAATATGGGATTTTAAGATATGTCATCACATACGCTTATTATATGTCTTGTTATTTTAGTTTAAAATGGCAGTACTACCCTAAGCCACAAATCCCTGAACATTTTCTGTGTTTATATCATTTCCATGTTCCAGGTGCTATAAAGCAACCTTGGACAGAGAGAAAGACATGTACTCCAAGATGTTCAGGGCCAAGTGAAGATGTAAAGATGAGTTAAAAGGTAAGAATTCCCGTCTACCTGTGAGGAGGTCATTAATGTTTATCTGGTTTCCTTATTCTTTTATTATTTGAACCAAAATACAACAATTGTTATGTCTGCATTCCACAACTACAGCTACCATGAGTCTTAGCAATAGGCACACAATTGAAGTATCATTGGACCAGTAGCTTTTGTGAGCGAACGTGGCACTGGTTTTGTGATGAAAATAATCAGGAGCTTAAATTTTACTGCCCAGTACAAAATTAGAGAGACTGATCTCATTGATAAAATGTGTGTGTTGCAGATGACCGTGTAAAGAACAAACTTCAAGGTTCAACGGAACATTTTCTCTCCAGTACTACGAATTTAGAAAGTGTTTATGTCATGAAAGGAATAAAAAAGTAGCTAAAATCAGTAGCTAAAAAGATATTTTCTCATTAAAATCCATCTCTGTCGTGGCAATGTGGGCAGTGTGTGCAGATGAACGGTGTTTGGCTTCCCTCTGTGGCAGCAGTGCACATTTAACGTCATCCAGCAGATCTTTACGGATCACGGCGGCCTTCCACTGCTACGCCACGAAGGGAAGCCAAACATTGTTTATCAGCACATTGCCAACAATGATATGACATAGAGCTAGGTTAAATTTGTAAAATGTCCCTTTAAGTTCTTTAAAACTCTTCAAATGTTTGTTAATAATGAATCTCCAGCTTGTTTGTTTCTCTTTGAGGTTACGCCTCGCTGATTTTGTTTTCACCACCAATGACTAAATATGAAGGCTGGTAGAAGATTTGCATGAACAATCACAGGGAACCTTGAGTTGCTACCTCTGCCTCAATTCTGTTCTATAATCCTGCGTTTGCTTGGGTGTTTAATGTTTGCATGGGGTCTGATCACTCTTGGGGTGATAATAATAAAAAGATAAAAACCATGTTTTCACTTCTAAGACATCTTGTCTTTGTTTTAGATGAATCAGAAATGATCTGTTCTTAAAATGAATACCGACGGCTGTTTCATTTAGAAGATAATTTTATTTTTTTACTAAATTTATGTCAGTGTGAAATATGTAAATCATCCCAGCGGTACAAATTATGATTTCTAGTGTGTATTGCTAAGTTCAGGTGATGACAAACAAATGTGTGTAAATCAAGTCACTGATTGGCAAAACAAATCAGAGGACGTAGTTGCTAAGTGTCTTTACAGTTTGGGCTTTTAACATGCTGACTTTAACGTGTGTATAATGTTTAACTGTGGTGAACGTAAGTCTTTTTTGTTCCTTCTGAGCTTGCAGTATGGCAAAAACAACTGAGCACAGTGTGACAGTGCTGCCAGTGTCAGAGAATCCGCACTGGTCGGGTTAAGTATTGGGATTTAAGGGCTACTATTTGTGAAATAAAAACCAGGGGGCAACTTGCTCTGTGATAAAATGTGAAAGAAAAATGAGAAAGTGTAAAGCTGAAGTTGAAATCAAGCTTTGGAAGCCACAAAAAGAAATTCAAATACAACTAAGATGTGAGATATAAACAGGGTTTGTACGGGTGCTTTAAATCCTTGAAAATGATGCATTTCAATGTTGTTTTTGAAAAGAGCTTGATTTTTAGATAAAGGGCTTGGATATAATTGAAATTGTATCCAGGTTACTTTCACAACACATTGCTAAAGAATAGAAATTAAATTAAATTGCATATCCTTCTGGTATTACAAAACAATTTTAGTTGTTTTTAGTATAATACCGTGCCTTTTAACGTGATTTTTTTATGAAAAAAAAGTGAAATAATTTCAATATCTATGTATTTGTAGAAATATAAAATTTTCCACAGCTGTAGGGTGCTGAAAAATGCTTGAAAATTGACCTTGAAAGTGTTTGAAAAGTGCATGAATTTGAACTTAGAAACCCTGGACCCTGAATACAGCATTATACAGACATTAAGATTAAAAAAATTGAATGTGAAAAGTTAAATGTCTAATAGGAATAGACTGTAGGCATTCTTAAATTTGTTTTAATTTTTCCAGATCAACCTCCTTGTCCTTGTGGCAGCCTATTCTAACAATAACTGTGTTACTGCCCCCATCACATGCATTAAAACATGCTGTCTTATTATGTGAGTAGTCAGAGAGGGAAGGGAGTGATTTGTAGTAACTGGACGGACGAGTAGTGGGGGTGGGTAAGATGACGTGGATCAAAAGTGTGGAGAGGCAGATGGAGGAGCAGAAAAGTCTGATTGACCTCTGGCTAATCTGCTTGTCACAGTGGGTGAGTGTTTTACCATTACCTCCCAGCATATGGCCAGTAGGTCTGCTCCGTTAAAGACTGCGTGACTGGACGCAGACACAGACGGACACAATGGTCTCCAGATTTGCCTGCTACCTTCATCTCAGGTGAGGAACAAGTAGTAGAGACAGCATCTCTGTGCGTAATCCTGATTTGTATGATGCTGTTTGAGCACCCCCTCCCCCGCGACCCCGACCCCGGGATAAGCGGTTGACGATGAATGAATGAATGTTTGACTGTGCATGTTTCAGACCCTTACAAAATGGCATTTGTTGCACATTCAGTCTCCTTTACCGTCACTAATACTAATACTGTAACTAACAACTTAAACTGTCAGCAGCTCCTGGACATTATGTAGTTTCAAATATTGAGATTTCATTGTTTTATGTCGCGCCTATGTAGAAACATTTTGATCTAAAGAATGATTTACCCTGCTATAAGTGAGCTGTGATGACGATGCTGAATACCAACCACAGCTTTGGTTTCAAAAGAAGAGGCGTAGTAATTTGAAAACATAATTCTCGTGTCAAACTCCGCACATACGCCATTCTGCACATTAAAGCGTAATTCTGGTGTAAAATCATCCCAATGTATGAACGATTAACGGAGAAGTCTGGTAGGGTCGCTAACAGCCGGACGTGGCTAACATTGATTAGCTTTGGGCAGTACTGTGAAGGCATTAAAACGTCTTTTTTAACCACTAATGCTGCTGAAAATAACAGCAAACCACTGCAGCAGCATGGGAAGAGTCCCTACACGTAAAACATAGCACCAATGGGCTAAAAATTCAATATCAAATACATAAAGAGATGCAGTATGTTAGTATTGACAAAATGATGTGGTGTGTTGATTCTTTATGAAAATGTCCTCCAAATACACTCAGCGGCCACTTTATTAGGCACACGGGTGCTTAATAAAGTGTCAGTGTGGTCTGCTGTTCCCTCTCTGCTAGAAAGTAGGTGTTGTGTGTTCACAGATGCTCTCCTGCATTCCTCTGTTGGAACCAGTGGATATTTGAGTTACTGTTGCCTTTCTATCAGCTCCAACCAGTCTGGACATTCTCCTCTGACCTCTGGCATCAACAAGGCATTTGCGCCCACAGAACTGCCACTCACTGGATCTTTTCTCTTTGGGACCATTCTCTGTAAAAACCCTAGAGATGGTTGTGCATGAAAATCCCAAAAATCAGCAGTTTCTGAAATACTCAGAGCAGCCCGCTTGGCACCAACAACCATGCCACGTTCAAAGTCACTTAAATCACCTTTCTTCCCTGTTCTGATGCTCGCTTTGAATTGCAGCACATCCTCTTCACCATGTCTACATGCCTAAATGCATTGGGTTGCTGCCATGTGATTGGCTGCGTTAAAGAGCAGTTGGACAGGTGCACCTAATAAAGTGGCCGTTGAGGGCATGCTTCTTTTTTAAAGCCTTCACTGCAGCATTGCTCCAGGAAGTATCAGCAGTCATACACGCATCGTGCAGCAGGGGCCGCCACCACCTATGAGATATTCCCAGCCAATCCCTGTGCTGCATGCATCCGTAACCCAGCCCCTGTCCTGCCCTCCTGCCTCACAAACACACTGACAAGTCGTGGAGAAAGACGAGAAGTAGGAGGGTGACGGAGGGAAAGAATAAGGAGGAGAGTTTTGATGTCAGAATGAGTCGGCGGCATAACAGTCCAGCCATGGAAAGCACTGACAGATAGAAGGACTTTATATTTATAGGTGGATCACACATCAGTTAGTGAGTGGAGGTCAGCTGTGTGTGTGTGTGTGTGTGTGAAGCACGAGAAGAAAGAAGAAAAGGAGGAGAAACATGAGTCGGCAGCAGCAGCAGTCCCAGGGAGTGGTTTTAACGGGTTACCACAGCAACGCGGAACTGTTGCCCAAAACTGGACCGTGCGCCTCGAGCTGTGCGTCAGCCCAGGACCACGAGACCTCCGTGAACAGGTGGGACACATGGGGGAGTGTGTTTAGTTGGGACATGGCGCTTTAAAACGAGGGCAGCAGCAGCAGCTAAATGTGTGTGAATGCAAGCGAGCAAAGGTCACATGGACAGAGTTGTTCACTTCATTCTTTACCTTTATGCGCACAGTAAGTTCTCCATCCTTCTGTGTGTTTGACGCATCCTGCAACTGCACAGCAGAACTCGCTTCACTGCAGCTTTGCACTGTTTGTTGCCACGATGACTCCCAACTCCGCCCTCCTTTGGCCTTGGGTTATGTTTTTCCTTTACCACATTCCTAATCAGCAGGTTAACCTTGACTTTGTACCACCAGACCAGATTTTTTTTTTTTTTTTTTTTTTTGCAAGGTTGCCTTTCTAACTCCTTAACCCACCACAGTTGCATGATCCTCTTTTCTCCTGGATTATGCAGTGTAACAAACAATATTGCTCTGAATCAGTGTGTTTGCAATATGAAGTAGCCACTCGTCGTTGGACCATGGTTGAAAGTACAGTATGCAGAGCTGTAGATTAGTCAGTTAATCAGTCAATCAACATAAAAGTTATCAGCAACTATTATAATCAATCAGTCATTTAGGCTATGTCATTCTCAACAGGAAATAAGATCAGATGATCCTTTATTAGTCCCACAAGGGGGAGATTTCCTTATTACAGCAGCAAAGTTGATAGCAAACATAGAAGCATCAATAATAAACAATACATTGTAACAAACAAGATAAAGAAGGACATATAGAAAAATATGAACAATGTAAACACAGGGAAATATAAAATATAAGAATAATAGGAACAATATTTGCCAACTATTTGATGGTCCCTGCTCCTGTATGTGAGGATTTGCCACTTTCTTCCATTTTTGCACATTATTGATTGTGGAAATAATCAACAGAGTAATCAATATTCAAAACATAGCTTTACTTTCAACCCTTACGCGGAAAACAACTGTAAGGAAGGTTAAAAGAAGTTTTAAGTGATTGATGTCACTCAATGCAGTATAATATAATGTTCCAGGGCTTCAAGTGGACCTACTTCTTATTTTCATTTGAATGCAATTAATCATTTAGTCTATTAAAATAGTGAAAAATACACATCATTGCACATTCTCACAGCCCAATGTGTCATCCTGAGATGTCTACCCTCCAAAACCTTCAAGATTTTGCAGTTTTGAGTGAAATAAAACAAAGTCATCACATTACAGAAGCTAAAACCAGCAAATGTTCAGCTTTTTTTTACTTAAACGATCAACTTATCATTTAATGTGTAGTATAATGTATAATATTGTGGCAGGAAAATGTACAGATGGGTATAAATAAAAGAAAAAAGTAAGTTTCTTAATACGGCGTTAGGCCACTTGGAGCATCCATAACGGAACAGCACCAATGCTTTAGATTCTCAGGAACTGTAGCGTTGGGATGAACCCCATTCTTCCAAAAGACACTCCCTCATTTGGTGTTTTTCTGACGGTGGTGGAAGGACGTGACACTCCTGAAACTGTTCAGTGAACCCTGAGCGTTATAGAAGCATCTTCATTTGTTAGGTTTCTCCATTTCATTAATGACGACACTGAGGAAACACCGAATGGGAACTTGGCTCACCTGGAAACCCTATAATTACAGTGTTTTATTTATAACAGAGCACACTTGTTTATTCGTCCAGGGCGAGCTGGCCGTGTGTGTGTCCTGCACATGTTTAGATCAGCAAACAGCTGTTGTCAACAACCGTGGTGTGGTGAAAGTAAGCAACTCACAGAGCAACAGTCCAGCTGGCATTCAGACGTACACACCTACCTCTGTGTGTGTATATACAGTATATGCATGCGTGTGTGTGTGTGTGTGTGTTCCAGATGGCTTGTCCAGCTAACTAGAAAATAACAGCATCATGTTACAGCCTCTCTTTGTCTCACCTCCCATGGCAGAGTGTGTGTGTGTCCTGTCTAGGTTGATGTGAAGGCTTAGTTTTGTGGTCATTGTTTCCCCCTAGTTAGGAAATGAGAGACAGAGAGACACAGACAGACAGACAGACGGATGGACTGAAAGCTTCTGGCTTGTTACCAGCAGTGGACATCCGACCTAATGAGCCTTAGGTTACGTCTCGCATATTGTCGTTTAGGCGTTCTGAGAAAGAGAAGTGCAGCTTTTAGCTAAAGGGAAGCATGCTCCTGTTGTTTTTCCATTGTTGTGTAGTAACCACCGCTTCCCCGAGCAATTATACGAGTGTGACTTCTAGTCAGGGGATAGACATGGTTCAAATGAACTCGCTCTGGGATGCAACAGACAGCCTGACCCCACAGCAGAAATACAATCCTGCACAGGAAATTACATCTGCAGAAAGGAAGACAAGCTGTGAAAGATTACAAGATGCAAGACCAGCATGGGCCGCAACCAAACAATCATCGAGTAAAGCTGACGACTATAAATGAGCAGAAAAAGAACAGAGAAACAGAGGGCAAGACAGACAGACCCTAAACATTAGAAATGTGGTGCCTGACAGGGATGGAGGCAGAACGATCTATAAAATGATTCATCACTCAACGCGGATGATTTATTCAACCAGTTGGTCATTGCTGAGACCAGTGACTGTGAGAGAGGGGGAACAGAGGCAGCCTCTGTTTTTCACAGAGGGCAGCTGGCACCTGTGGATATGAATGGGCGTCAAACACACACACACAGACACACACACACACACACACACAATTGTCATCCTTTTCCCCTTCTTATGTTGGCTGAAAAACATCCTCAGCTGCCCATTGTTCACTTTATGATGCTGCCAAATCAAAACAAATATCAAAACGCTGAATCCACTGATAAATGGACACATATTCAGAAACTATGCCAGCGTCAGGACATTTGTGCGTTTGTTATATCACAACTGTACTATATATAGTTAGAAAGTACCGCTACAGCGCCGCTACAGTCATTCCCCAGCTGCAGCGCAGATGTGGAAGACCACACATGACCAATTAAAGCAATCATTGGACATTAAATCATGTAAATATGTTCTAGTAGAAACACAAATTACAGTTATGAACCAGAAAATGAGCATAATATGCACTGTGTAATAGGATTCTTTTTTTACATTTTGGGAAATTTCTGAGCACACTCTGTTACTGAGCGTTAGATGAGAGGATTGATACAGCTCACTCATGTCTGTTTAATATACAGTATATAAAGCTGCCTGTTCATTTGACAACTACTACAAACATTTTGGTTTGGTTCTTCAAACAAAAGTGAGATTTTAGAGGCGCTGATGGACTGATTTGTTACCTCTGGACAGAGCCAGACTAGATGTTTACCTTGCTTCCAATCTTTGTGCTAAGCTAGGCTATGCAGCTGCTGTCTGTAGCTTAATATTTACCACACAGACATGAGTGTTATTAATCAAAAAATACTTTTTTACAACATGGGACCTTTAACTGAATGGCATTTTAGTTGGCATCTTTATCAATGAGTGGTGCTCTATAAACAGACTCCGGTCATGTGTGCTTGAATAGTCGACTGAGTTCACTTCCTCTGATCTTGACTCATATTCAACTCATCAGTGCTCAACTTGTTCTTTTCTGATTAATACCCCCCCCCCCACACACACACACACACACACTCACACTCACACACACTCCCTCTTTCTATGTTGACAGCTCTAAGCAGGTGATAAAAGGTATGCGGATAAAGGTACAAAGAGTAGAACAATTACACGGCTGCAGCACTGTTTCCTTTTGAAGGTCATTTGTGCACGTAGAGTATGTGTGAAAGTGTGCCACAGTGAGAATATGTTTGTTTTACTCACAAGGGCAGCTCACCTGACCTCTGTGAGTGTGTGTATAAGAGAGCTAAGTCATGTGTACTATTGTGTGTAGGGCTTTGAATAATTTGTTTGCATAATTGTGCGTGTTTTTCTGCACTTCTGTAACTCATTAACTGCTGTAGCCACACTCCAGAAACACACACAAACCTCAGCATCATGACCACTTCACTCAGAGGAAGCATGGCTGTCTTGCTTTTGAGGTCGACAAATCGCTGAGTGTTCAACAATTACTTAACAGCTTGCAGGCTTAATTTTTAACATGGTTGTAAATATTTTTCTACTGCAGGATCGTACAGTAGTTTTATTAAAAATGAGAGGTCACAGTCTTCTGTCTCCAATCAATAGCTACACCTAGTTCTTGTCAGCTTTGGATCTTTGTGGTATATAAGACATAGACTATTTGGACTATATTTGAATATATTTACAAAAACACAAACTACCAGTAAACTACAGCATGTAAACCATCCATGGTTCTGAAAAAAGGACAGTTTACAGTCATGCTAGCAGCTCTGTGAGGCAGTGCTGCAGGGTCGAGGATTAAAAAAAAAAAAGCTCTGTATGTAAACATTTTACTACTTACTTTTGTTCAGCAAGATAATCTTCACAGAAGAGAACTTTTGCGATTTTTAAAGCAAAAATGCAATCGACAGAAGTAGAAAGCTAACGTGAGGCAATAAACGAGCTACATCACTTGGGCATTACACGGAACCCCAAATTGCTCCTTGTGCTATGCATGGGAATGGTTAGATTAGATGCTGGGCATCTGTGTGAATGGATGAATGTGACAAGTAGTGGAAAAGCGCCTTGAGTAGTCAGAAAACTAGAAAGGCGCTAGTACAAATACAGTGACCTTTACGTCACCACCTTAAGCTACTGACTGATTTCGCTTTCATTTGCTGTGATTTGGGGGCGGTCTGGTGCAGGGATTTCCTTCAGAATGAATAAAGTTCTGTCTTATCTCTTATTTAGCTGCTTGTTAGCAACCACCTTTTTAAAGATTCATTTTGTGCCATGGAACAAATCGGAAAATTCTGTACTTGGGTGGTATTGCCTCCACACGGCTCTAAATGTTCACAATACGTAAAATAACCTGAAACAAATTACTAATGTACTAACTCTACGTTACGTTACGCTCTACGTATACTTAGACACAGTTGGCTTTGAGCCAAATGCTGATGCTAGCATGGTTACCATGTTCACCATTTTAGTTTAGCGTGTTAGCATTAGAACATTTACTAATTAGCACTACACACAAGTACAGGTGAGGCTGATGCAAATCACTTTGGCAAGTTTTTGTCATAAACCAAATTATTGGGCGGATAAAAGTTTTGACCTGATGATGGTGCTAGAGGAAAAATTGATTTAAAGTGATTACAACTGGTCATGAGGGTGACATCAGTTTGTGCACCAAATTTAATTCATTTATTTACTATCCATCCAATAATAATATTACTCAAAACCCCAAATGTCAACCTCAAACTGGCAGTCATGTCTGTATAAAACGTTAATCCATGCAAGAGTTGTTGAGATAGTTCAGTGTAGGTCCAACCAACAGGAGCACGTGGTCACCCCATTAACATGGCTGAAAATAGTTCAATGTAGAATCAGTGTGAACACGTAGATACAAAGTTCCATACTTTACCCACTTGCAAATATACTGTAGCTGAATGAATAAACCACTGCTTAATCTCTTCAATAATTTGAACTCCCACCACTGACAAACTCATAGTATGTTTGTGTGTGTGTGTGTGTATGTGTGTGTGTTTGCTGATCTTTGATTTATGGTTTCGTCAAACTGTTCCTCATACTGTAGCTCTGGATGAAGGTAAATGATTAACTCATCCTATGAGTTCATGTGTGTGTGTGCCAGGGTTTAAATCTGCTTCCAAGTTAAACAAATCTTCTGAAGTATATCAGAAAACAAGGAATGTTTGCCATTCCTCCCAAATGAAAACGTTTCAATAGATGAGGCTGTCGTAGGGCAGTGGACATACGTCAGGGGAATGACCTGCTAAGTTTGCTATTTTTTAAAACAAAGAGAGACAGAGCGGAGACTAATGGAAGGAGGATGTGGTATCATAAGAAGAGTGAGGTATAGGAAAACGAGTAAAATACCAAAGACCAGAAGGAGAAGGAAAGTCCCAGGCGAAGTGTAGGAGGAGAGGAAATGGATGAGGAGGAGGAGAGGGAAAGAAAGGAGATTGGTGGAAGGAAGGAAAGGATTGTCAATTGTTGTTAAAATACCCAATGTTCTTTGTTATAACCAGATCAAAGTGAGTGTCTATATTTACCTGTGTTTTTTTTTATGGCATTATAACTACGTACAGTGTGCAAACGTATGTGTGTGACAGGAAGTCTGCTGCGGTATGTGGCGTCCACTCAGTGTGAACCCTCAGGGTAATGCTGCGTGATAATTCCAAACTAATTAATTTGAAACATCAAGTCTGGTGAGCCTGACTTCCCTGTCAGCCTCACAGGGTCATTTATTTCCTTTCATCACAGCTGGACTTACTTGTTACTGGGGGAAGGCTCAACTTTTCAACAGTCCCCCCGACAAATATGCAGCTGTGTTTTGGAAAAGTGAGCCTTACTGGTGATTACCAGTGTTGACAGTGGGTTAACTACAGATAGAGACAGATAACTAGTGGAGCTGCTCTCTCCATAATAACTCTATCGCTTCAAGTGGAAGAGAAACGGAGAGAGAGAGAGAGAGAGAGAGAATGTGCTGTGTCAGATGTAACTTCCTGTCACAACAAAGGGGACATTCAGTCGGACATCAGCAAAGCCAATGCAATAAGACACGTATTAAAACACACACATGTTTTTTTGTTATGATTTTCCGACAGCCTCACTTTATATTTTAATGGCACTTCTATTGTTCATATCGTGGACAACTGTGGCAAATGCCCTGAGGTAATGCATTTCGAACAGTTTGTTTACGTCACTCTTTCGAATGTTGTTAAAATACTATGACAATACAAAGTACAGTAGAAGGAGGAGTCCTACTAAAGGCAGTGTTGGCAACAGCAGCCGTGTGTTTGTGTTGTGGAGCAAGAGGTCGGCAACGTTGGGCACACGCTAGCTTAACCGATGGCACACTAGCAATAAGTGTGCAAGAGAGTTTTTTGGAAATGCTGAAGTGATCTCATGACCTCCATATGCCAGGTGACCTCTTTCACATCTGCAATATGCAAAGAATGGCTGGTACTCATTGAAATTTTTACAGAATGCAGCACGGGTGGGGGGAAAGTAACACTGTCTGAGCAGATTTGGCAGAGCAGGGGTCTGAAAGAGAGACGAAGCAGGGACCCCTTCTACAAATATTGTATTAAATTGAGTTGCATATTAAACTGGGCCTACCATCTAGGATGGACTAAAGCCTATACACACAGCTTTTTATGGTGCATACAATAGATTTTACAATGATCATTATTAACATATTCATATATTTCTACACCATATGTTAATGTTAAACATAGACTTGGAAGGCACATTGAATCCTTCAGCTCAATTGTATCTGTGCATGGCTACCTTAGTGGCTACCTAAGTGCCTATAAGCCAGTAAACCTATCATCAGGTATTTGTAAATGTATTTATTTACTCTTTCACAAATGTATCTTTGCTAAAAAGTAACGTTGCATTCATGTCAATGTATATTTTCAGACATATTTTTGGGTAAAAAAACGCTGGAAAGATCATCAAACAATTAGGCGGACCTGCAGTAACTCTGAGGACCCCCTGTTGAAGATCTCTGGGGTAGAGGATGGCAAGCTTACTGTTATTTTCACTTAATATCAAAAAGGCTGCCAACCTCTGCTGTACAGATTAAATGAATTAGGCTAGATAGTCATTAATCACAGCTGGACGGCCTCCTTGAGCTCATCCTAATTGTATATCAACTGGCACTAATGGTTCACACTACCTTAGCCAGGCTAAACAACACTGGTATACTGTGTGCTGAGATGAGCTGGCTGTGTGAGAGCTGCTATTCTTAGTTCCTGCTAATGTCATCCTCATTAGCTGACTGCCGGGAATCCAACATGCTGCTGGGTCATCTGGGAGCCTGACTCACTGACCGTTTGTGTCAAAAGCTGTCTCTGTCTCTGCCACTGCAAGATAAATATAAATCAACAGCGAAGATACATGCTGCATACACACCTCCTCACTGAGCACAACACAACTGGTTGTCAGATGATCTCAACATTAATAATCTAGTAATATTTTTATGATAGGTGCTGGTATGAGGCATCTTTCATAACCTCACATGCACAGCTATAAGTGAGGCCATTATGGCAACTTCTAAATAAAGATTCAAAGTTTTGTTTGGGGATATCGGACAAGTTTTGAGGATCAATTGATCACCAGATTTTGAATCTTTCTAAGTGTCTGATTTACATGTCTGTGTCGCCCGTAGCCGCAGAACTGGCCAGTACACTGTTCAACAGAACCAGAACACACAGCCTGGAGACAGATCTGGACCTTCCACTACCACCAGCGCTACAAAAACCGCCAGCGCTGACCCACCGTCACTACTCAACCCGAGCGTTCCCGCTTGCTCCCGGGCCCAGCCTTACTCCAGCCCGAAGCTAGGCTCCAGCCCCAGGCAAAGTCCCAATTCCAGGTCTAGGCCGCGGCCGCCATGTCAGCGCTGCAACTCTCAGGTAGGCTTGGGAATGATGAGCCATGAAATGTGTCACTTGTGAGCAGATTTTCTTAAAAGAGGTGCAAAAGAGGTCATTGAGTGTTTCTGCACTGTACACGATGGTTCTGTGTAACAAGGGTGAGGCTTAAAGAGACCACCTAAAGCATGGGTGTCAAGTTGATCCAGTAAAGGGCCGTGTGGCTGCAGGTTTTCATTCCAACCAATCAAAAAACACCTGGTCCAACAAATCAACTGTGTGAAGACAGTTCAGGTGATTGAGTAAGTCGAGTCAGGTGTGTTCTTGCTTGGCTGGACTGAAAACCTGCAGCCACACGGCCCTTTACTGGATCAGTTTGACACCCATGACTTAAAGCACTAAAACTGAGTGTTTCGGGCAGAGGGAGAATAAAGGTATATTCAGACAGACAGTATGAGAAAATAACCTCTTATTGAACATTAAAGCATGTAAATATGTTCTAGTAGAAACCCCCCAAAAATTCAAACATGAACCTGAAAATGAACATAATTATGGGACCAAATAATATCGTCCCATTAAATAAACGACATATTTTCTGACTATATCGTTTGCCTTCCATAAATAGTAATGCCTGTATGTTAATTATCAACCCAGCCGTTTTTTGCCTTTCACTTCACACTATCAGTGGTGGTGGGATTCACCGGCAACAACCTTTTCTCCTGGATAAGAATGTCTGCTATAAATGTCTTAATCGTGACTGTTAAAATTTTACAGGGGGTTCGGTTGGCAGGCATCCAATTGTTGTCCCTCGTACGTTTTCAGTAATTTACAGCTGTCGGGGAGGCTGTACTTTTAGTCTCAATGGTGAAAGCTCTGAGAAATGAGGGTTGGCTCAACAACAGCATGGAGACTCAGTAATAATCCAACAACTGAACTCAAAAGAAATGCCTTTTTTGGAAAAGCAGAGAGAACGGGAGAAACATGATCTGATGTCTGTTTCAGATGGGGTTTTTTGTGAAGTGTGTGTGTGTGTGTGTGTGCGAGTGTCTGAGAGAAGCTGCACAGCCACTTCTGAGACTTGTTCAAACCGGCTGTAAATCTTGTTTTTTGTTTCCTGTGCATCATATCTGATCAACAAAACTGTTCAGCATAGGAAAGATATGAAACAGGAACGGGAACTTGAAACTAAATGGTGACATTCTCATCTGTATATATATATGTATCTTTGTGTACCGTCACGTCCCGTAGGACTCTCTGGACGAGTTGGAGATGGACGACTATTGGAAGGAGGTGGAGAACATCTCTCGCTCAGGCGGAGGAGCAGGGAGGGGAGAGGGTGGAGGAGAAGGGGAGGTGCAAGAGGAGGAGCAGCAGAAAATTCCTGAGGGTAGGATACACCGTGTCCATGGATGGACCTGAAAGAGACGCACATTTTTCCTTTTATTTCATCTGTTAGTGTCCACAGACAGACATTTCACATTGTATATTTTTACTTTTCATTTTTTTTTAACTAGAATTCTGCTCACAGAAAAGAAAATGTAGCGGCAGGGATTGATCACAGGCTAGTTTGGGCATGTGTCTGGTTCCAGACATGCATGGACTGTGAGGCAGTGGGCCCCTGGGCGCAGACATGTACAAAAATATGCTCCCCACCCCTCCTACATATGAGAAAGATACTCAGACTTTGGTCACTTTGCGTCCTTGTCTACATAACTTAAAGCAATTCTTACCTTTCTTGCATGTCTCACAGCGCTTCCCTTGAAAGTCCCACCATCTTCCCCCTGCCTGACCACTGACCCTTCTTCCTCCCCGACACGTGCGGTGAGAGAGTAATGCTGCGTGGTTCCAGTGCCATGGGAAGTCTAAAGTTTCTGACCTCCAACTAGGCAAAGTGCACTGGAATGCCTGTCAAAGTGGAATCTCCTAATAGCGAATTTGAGGGAAATCGATCCACCCCTAATTTGATTGAAGAAGGTTCTACTTTGACAGACGTTACAGTGCACTTTGCTTAGTTGGAGGTCCCAAACTTCGGACTTCCCATGACACTGGAATGCAGCATGAGCAGCGCAAGTGAAACAGAGCGACGGATGACAGGCAGGAAGCGTGGCAAATACTTTTATTCAGATCTAATAAAATGATTGGTCAGACTTTTATCAGAAATAAAAGAAAATTTAATATTTTTGCACCTGGTGGATTATTTTACATTTTAGTGTTCCATACGCTTATTATGAGCATTTTAAGTATACAAAAGAAAAGTGTAAAAATTCCAGGAATGTAAGAATTGCTTTAAATTGTAGTAGTATTTTAGTGTCACATGTTTTGAAGTGAGAGCTGGCTATGAAATGTAGAGGGTGTTTCTCAAAAATCAGCCAGCTTAGACTCTTACGGACGAGCTCTGTGTCTCCTTTTATAAATGCAGCTCTTGTGTGTATGTCTGTGAGTCTTATTTAGCCTGTTTATGAAGACAATTGTTCTCTGGAGCAAACACACACTTCCTGTATAGTGCAGTATGTTTGTCCTGCTCTTTATGGGGTTACACTTCCCTTTCCTGCACCTGTAGAAGTTTTACATGGAGATACAGAGAGGCTTCTGTATCTGCCCATATCTATCTCCACCTTTCCCTCATTTTGAGTCACACAGTTCAAATAATCAAATTCCTTTATCCTTTTTGTTTTTCCCTCTCGTTTTCTCTTTCAGAAGGCGAACAGGAGGAGGCGTGGCTTACAGAGGCGGGGCTAGCACGGCTGTTTGATGATTCACTAGCAGCTGACCAGGATCAGGTGTCAATCATCTATCCCATTATTTAAATAGTTAGTCTAGGTTGAGTCATAGTTTATCAGTTTCATATTTGCAGTTCACATTTTTCAGTGAGCATGAACTATTTACTTATGCCATGCTTTGCAGCCTTCTTATATGAGTAAGAATGTGTTTGATGAAGAGACGAAGAAGGCATTACTTAGGTGGAGGGATACACTGTATGGATATGATACCATATATTGACTCCTGCTTGTGTGTGATTGACTCATTGACAGGAAGAAGACAGCGCGGTGTTCCTGTCCACACTCACCAGATCTCAGGCGGCTGCTGTAGAACGTCGCGTGACATCACTACAGCAGACTTTGCTACGGCGACGAAACCGGCAACACGTTCCTGATGTTAGGGATATATTCAGACCTCCTGAAAAGGTTAGGAGAGGCACACACGCATATGAACGCAAACACATTTTATTTAATCAACGTGAAAGAATATCTGAGAGAATAAACTTTATAGGTCAGAGAAATTACATTTACAAGTGTTCAGCTACTTTGCTTCATTTGCTGTAAACGGTGACGCTGGTTAAAATCAATCACTTTTCAAACATGATAATATGTGTAACTCACTAAGACATAATTAAAAAAAATTGTTATACATTTTGGAAAATGTGCTTGTTCACCTTGCTAAGAATTAATTGAAAAGATTGATACCACTCGTGCTAAATATGAAGGTAGAGCTAACAGCAGTTTAGCTTAGCTTAGCATAGAGACTGGACACAGGGTCATCCCTATGTTCCCCGGGTTTTATGTTCCCCGGTGGCATAAGCCTCAGCTGATTTAATTTAGCATTTTGTTAGGGTTAGAGGTTATGGTTAGGGTCAGGTTTAGGGGGTAGTGATAGGGTCTACATAAGCCTATTTGCAGGGAAATTCGGCACTGATTGTGGAAAAAATAACCAACCGGGGAACAAAGGCCCTCTGTAAAAAGCGGGGAACATTGATCTGACCTTTTTTTTTTTAAAAAAAAGGGTCCTTTGTTCCTCGGTCACATACAAAGCGGGGAACATAAGACCAGGGGAACATAAGTACGCTCCCTGGAACAGCTAGCTTGGCTGTGTCCAAAGTGACAAAATCCAACCTCTAGCTCACTGGACACTATTGTTAAGGCGTAGTCTTTATGCTAAGCTAAGCTAACCAGCTGCTGGTTGTAACCTCACTGTATATGTACTGGATAGACATTTGCGTATTATTGTTTTTCTCAGCAAGAAAGCAATTACATGTAGTTCCAATTTTCCCCAAAACTTATTTTCAGAACTGCGTAAATTGAGGCCTGTCTCTATCTGTAACCGTAAGCGAGACAGGAAATCATGTCGGATAAGTGACGAAAAAAAGAAATTGATATGGCATTGCTACAGTTTTTTTCTTTTATGAACTCTTCCTCCTTCGATAGCATGAAGGGAACATCCCACCACAACACACAGATGAGACATATCCTTTTTTTTAACCACAAAGGAAGTGGTCACAACTTTGCTGGATGTGCATTTGTTGTTACTTCTCAAGTATGGTGGAAAATAAGTTACCAATCACCAAGCACTTTTTCTTTTACACTGCCAAATCCTACTCCATGAGTGCAAAATCAGCTCCCTTCAATTCACCGGATTCATATTCAATAATTTGAAAATATATGTGTATTGGTTTGGGTAGAAGCAAAAGGTGCTACTGCTGCCCTGGACTACTCTGGTCAGCAGAATAAACTGTTTCGAACCAAGAGTCTTGCACATTTTTCACTTGGACGCACAGTTTGTCTACTAATTAACAGACAAGATAATATGTAACATGAAAAATGAAACAGAGAGGGGGAGCTCTGTGTGCATTTGTGACTGTTGAACATTACGCTGTGTTCTGTACACTTAACTGTATCTGTCTCTGCGTTCTGCAGGATGGGGAGCCTAGTAAACTCAAAGGGGGAAGTGAGAATGGACAAAAAGATGTGGCTTCAGCTGGTGTGTGCAAAAAACTCCTACACACACACACACACACACATACACACACACACACATACACGTATAGTATGAGTCACCATGGAGAATGACAAACTGTGGCCCAAATAAATTTCTGACTAGCATCTCACAGATACACACACACACACACACACACACACACACACACACACACACACACACACACACACACACACACACACACACACACACACACACACAGCCTCCCATTCCTCTGACCTAAGCACTGTGTTATTAACTACAGAAAAGCACATTTTTATTGTCAGCCTTCGCGTATACACGACTGCACTATGCCGACATAAACACATTTGTGCTTCTCTACTTGTGCGGTCTTATCTTTTATTTCTTTGTGTGTTTCAGCAGAAACCGAGACAGAACTGAACGTTGAAGTGGCGTTTTCAGAGCAGGCGCTCAGTTACAGGGACAACCATCAAAACTTAAAGGTCACCACTAGCCCTAACTCACCTGACGACAAACTACCGGTGAGTCACACACCTGTGTACACACAAACACACACACACACACACACACACACACACACACACACACACACACACTACTGTATGTGCACATCCACGTCCTCAGCTTTTTGTTTCTTTACTGATGCACTGAGCCAGTGGTGTAGCTAGAGTGAATAAAGTGCACGCAGTAAATTAACGCCACTTTGAATAAGCTCTCTTACCGTTTGCATTCTTTAGTGAAGCATTATTTTAGAGCTTGTATAACTTATTAATAGTTGTAGGTCAATGATTACCAGAGATAGCAGAGACAGACACCTGACAACAGTCATTTAAGCACCTTACTGCGCAGGATTTCTTTGTTTTACTGCTCACTTTGCACTTTTAGGTGTGACAAAATGCCTTTGTTGCACCTGAATGTAATGCAATCAGATTACTTCTGAAAATAGTTGGATCCTACAGAGGCATTGGATGTTTTACAGTTTTACAACAAGAGATGTATCTTCTTCATGAGCACATGTTTTACATTTTTATGTTCTGTCGTGGGTCTACATGGCTACAGCTTGTGCTGAAAATATATATAATAGGTTGTTTTATTGTGTTGCTATGTCAACATTTGGCCTGTAAGGCGATTAAAACGGGATATAGAGCAGAGAATGAAATGTATATGTGCAATCCAACAACATACACGTAGAATATCATATGTATAGTTAGTGATACTTACTTAGACTTTGACTCATGCATTATGGCATAGTGTTGGTTGGTTGGTTGGTTGTGTTGCATGTCAGCAGAAAGCTGTGTGTGTGTGTGTGTGTGTGTGTGTGTGTGTGTGTGTGTGTGTGTGTGTGTGTGTGTGTGTGTGTGTGTGTGTGTGTGTGTGTGTGTGTGTGTGTGTGTGTGTGTGTGTGTGTGTGTGTGTGTGTGTGTGTGTGTGTGTGTGTGTGTGTGTGTGTGTGTGTGTGTGTGTGTGTGTGTGTGTGTGTGTGTGTGTGTGTGTGTGTGTGTGTGTGTGTGTGCGAGCGAGCGGTTTGAGCGCTGGTCTGTAGTGCCGTCTGGTGGTTGAAGCTGGTATAACAGATTCAAGTCCACTGTGCTTTGTCATAAAAGGTGTATAGTCACAGCCCACATTCAGAGTTGAATAAAGAAGTAAATTCAGTTAGGAATATATTTTGTTAACTTTGTTTTTCCTCTCCAGAACTTTAAGCTGCTCCGAGATAAAACGGGTCAGACCAGAATAGGAGATCTGTCTCCTCTGGATATGAAAAAGGTAAGTATAGCAAATGCGTTATATGATGTACAGATGCATGTACGTCTCTGTTTATGTCATGATTTATATTGATATGATAGCTTCATGAGAAAAATTGCCCTATAAGAGATCAGTTAGTTAGGTTATTCCTACAAAACATGTCATATTTAACATCTGTCTTCTGTTTCTGTTTGTAATGTACGATCAGGTGCGCAGATTGGTGCTTGTGGAGTCGACCGCTCTGTTTGACACTGCTGGGATAGACCTGAAGGCGTACAAAGCTGTCAAAGTAAAGACTAAAGGTACACACACACACACACACACACACACACACACACACACACACACACACACACACACACACACACACACTCACTGATTTAACACAGATGTACATTTCCTCTAAATAAAAAATGTTTTTTCACCACACAAAAATTGGCACACTCGGATGTGAACAGGGACACAAACTAAGAAGAGAAAAGTAAAAACAACAAATACGAGGATTTACACACACACACACACACACACACACACACACGTACTGAGGCATACGTATACACACAACATCACTAGAAATAGCCAATACAAATTGGTATTTTTTTCCAGGTAAACATGTACAGTTAATGGACTTTATGAAGATATTTCTGTTTCACTAAATATTTGTGTGTGTGCAGAAAGTGGTCTATTTGGGGTTCCCCTTGCCACTTTATTGGATCAGGACCAGAGGCGGGCTCCTGGGACCAAAGTGCCATTCATACTACAGAGGGTGAGTGAGCACTTCAGCCGGTCACATCGTCAGTCTGAAACATGGACAACTCAACATTACAGCTATGATATGTGGGAATATTATAATAGTTACTGATCAAACAACAGCGATATATCAATGCATCTTACTGAATGTCACAATTTGAATTACACACACACAGTGCCACCTGAATCTGAAGTGACTGACTTTACCTTCTCTACCTTTATGTCCCTCTCTCTTACTCCTAGTTAATTAGTCACATTGAGGAGGAGGGATTAGACACAGAGGGGCTGCTACGGATCCCTGGAGCGGCCACCAGAGTCAAGGTGAGTTAAAGCATTCGACTGACACATTGTAAAATGTGTTTGCATGGTAAAAAAAAAAAGTTGATACCAGCTAACTCTTACTCCATCTTATCATCATGTTTTGTTGAGATTACATGACTTGTCCTTGAGGTTGATAAAGTAGTGAAACAAGCTTGCTCATGTGCACCTGTCCCAAATCCAGTCACTGTGCCAGGAGCTCGAGTCCTCTTTCTATGACGGGGTGTTTCCATGGCAACATCTGAAGCAGCACGATGCTGCTAGCCTTTTGAAACTGTTCATCAGGGAGTTACCCCATCCGTTGCTCACTGTGGAGTATCTCAATGCATTTATTGCCGTCAACAGTAAGTATATCTGTTCATGGAGTATTCTGCTTAAACACAAGAGCTTTAGAGACGCATTTACTTGATATAAGTGATTCTGTGTGTGCGTGTGTTTTTTAAAGAGCTCCCCACAAAGAAGCAGCAGCTGCAAGCTTTAAACCTGCTGGTCCTTTTGTTACCTGAGGCCAACCGGGATACTTTGAAGGTAAATGCATCAGTTTGAAAGGTGCTCCATGTTTCGCTTCAGTAAATGAGAAACCTTTGACTATTTCTACGGTCAATGTGGTTTCTGTTTGTTCCGCCAGGCACTGGTGGAGTTTTTCCAGCGTGTGAGCGACCACCAGGCCAAGAATAAAATGACTCTCAACAATGTCTCCGTTGTCATGGCGCCCAACATCTTCATGTTCAAAGGCTTTCGCTCCAAGGTCACAGAACAACAGGAGTTCTCCATGGCAACCAGCACAGCCAACATCGTCCGGCTGCTGATTCGATACCAGAATCTTCTGTGGACAGTAAGGATAACAACTTTTTTTTAATATCTATTATTTGGTGATGCATTCTGATGAGGCAGACATACATACAAATAATTTAGATTTTTCTTTTTTCTAAGTATGGAAGCTGGCACGGTGTGTACCAAGTTTATAAAAGCTCCCTTTTTCATGTGTGCGTGTCTTATCTCCAGATTCCCAAGTTCATTATGACCCAGGTCAGACATCAAAACATGGAAAGTCATCGGAAGCAAAATAAAGAGAGAGCTGTGAGAAAGCTGCTGAAGAAGATGACCACCGACAAACCATCTGATAAAGCCGTCCCTGAGGTAGGAGTTTTAACGATGTGGGTATGTAGCTGCCAGCGACCTATTGATACTGATAATGATAATGAACTGGAATATCCAGCTTGTTTCAGCGTGGAGCACCGACTGTATACCTCAACTTCATTATCGCCAGTAAACAACCAGTAAAGGTGTCAGAGCCACAGCAAAAGTGTCCCTTAATCTTTTAATAATGACCATATATGGTAGTGCTAGATGATAAATTAAAGCTAAAATTGAAATAGTAAGACACAATCAAGTACCTTAGTAGTCACAGTTTGATCCCAACATATTATCTAATGGTAATAGTGTGTGAGTAGAGCAGCACTATTCTCAATAGAGTCTATTGAGGAATGGTGAAGGAATGTTCCTCTGTGGGTATATTTCAGTTTCCATTGTGCAGCTTGTGAGGATCTGGAGCCAACAATGGTGCAATGGTTGCTATGGAGAAAGGAAGGGCTGTCAAAATAAATAAATTAATTAATTAACAAGCCATTACATGCACCAAAAATATTAAAATAAGTGTAAGCATGAATAAATTAATTGATAAAATGTGACTTCAATTTATATTTCTGTCTTAATTTGCTTCTTTATTTACCTTTGTATGAATTTCCCCATTAACTTTCCTTTCCTTGTTAATTTTCCCTTTTATTTGTTTTGATTAATGGTTGCATTTATTTTTAAAGTACTTAAAAATATATGTATTCATTTTATAAATGTATTTATTTACTTAATGTATTATACATTTAGTCAATTAGGGATATTAATGTCTACATGGTATATTTAAAGGCTTTTTAGTTGATTTATTGAGTCAGTTTTATATTTTTTCATTAATAGTTTTCACCCTTCCATACATTAAATTTGTATGGAAGGGTATTAAAAGTGTATGTATTTAGTAATATCTAATGGATTTAAAAATATCTGAAAATATCACACACACCGTACACACTTGACAATATAGTTATGGGCGAGTAACCACGGCAACACTTGACCCTGCATGCTCAGCTGAGTGCTGAGCATGACCAAATAGTGTTACGAGTTTATTAAACAGTAGAGCAGGGATATATCCAAGTCCACACTCTTGTTGTATGGAAGTCCCTGTTTCATGTGGTCGTGTGTGTCATGAGGACAGTGTTTCATTGTAAAGTGTTTACGCGGTGTGACTGACTCTATGTTTCTCTTTCTCCCTCTCTGTTTGTCTGACTTCACAACCAGGAGAGTTCGCAGGGATTCATTCGAGTTCAAGCACCACAGTTCAGTAAAGTGTCCATGGCAGTTCAGCTGACTGCAGAGTTGCAGGCTGCTGATGTATTAACACGCTTCCTCAGCCAGGACAGGTAATGTGTATAATAAAGTGCTCGTACAAATACACACACAGTTTTTTTCCTGGCTATAGAAGATCCGTCTTCTCTGTATGTCTCCTTATAATGAAATTCCGGCGTAAAATCATCCAAGGGTCTTTTTCGGAAAATACACACGTCAAATAAGCCATAGAGACAGTTTTTTCCGTGTACCAACTATTAACCAAGAAATCCTGGATAGTCACTAACAGCAGAATGCGGCTAACTCTGATTAGCTCGGGGCAGTACGATGAAGGCATTAAAACGGCTTTTCTAACCACTGATACTGCTCAAAATAACACCAAACCTCTGCAGTAGCATGAAAAGAGACCCTACACATTAACTGAAGCATCAATGGGCTCCTTCCTTTTGGATTGACTTTGGTAAATGATTTGAATGAACTTTACTATGAGGAGCTGCTACCTGGGCCAGTTGGTAAGTATTTAAAAACACTCTTTTATAAACTCTGGGTTCACTAACTACGTTGTTGGTGCTTTGTTTTATGTGTAGGGACTCTTCTCGTGCTACTGCAGAGGGTTGGTGTTAAAAAAGCTGTTTTAATGCGTTCAATTCAATTCAATTCCATTTTATTTACAGTGCCAAATCATGACAAAAGTTATCTCAGGACACTTTACAGACTAGGTATAGACCACACTCTATGACTTATTTATGATTTACATCATGCTGCCCCGAGCACATCCGGCTGTTAGCGACTGTCTGGGATTTCTCCGTAATTGGTTGTTACATGAAAAAAAAACTGTCTCTATTGTCTTTATTTGCCGACAAAGACCCTGTGATGATTTTACGTCATAGTTTCACTTAAATCCTTGCTCTTACTTTCTTTGTCCTCCCAGTTCAGTGGCAGTAAAACGAGAAGAGCTGTGTCTCTATGAGATTGGTGGAAACATCAGTAAGTCCCGCTCCTACTAAAAATCAGATGAATTAAATTGTTCAGAATGTATAATATCCGCTCCTAACCCAGCTACAGAAGTGAGCCAGCAGTTTTAATGTTGAAAAAATAAAATGTATATGCTGTTATGGGTCTAAAGGCCATAGACGAGCGCAGTAATCCATTATAGTTATTGTAATTACATCATGCATCTCTCTCTGCTCCACTCCCCTCTCCTCTTCATCTGCTGTCCCCCAGAGGAGAGATGTCTAGATGGGGAAACGTTCATGAAAGACCTCTTCCAGCTGAACCCTGCAGCAGAATGGGTCATCAAAGCTGCGCAGCGATAAACTCATTCCTACCATCGTGACCTGTCAGATAATGGACTGCTCCAGATTTTCACCACTTTGTGCACCTGAGAGGAGATGTCACCCAGTTCTTGTTGATTTTTGAACGCAGGTGGTTGGCTTCCACGCAAATGATTTGCCCGGAAAACAGCCAAAAATACAAAATAGTCCAATGAAACCCTTCTGGGGAAATCTGTGTTGCTTCTGTTTTCTTCACTTAATTGAGCAACGAGATTGTCAAACAAGAAAAAAGAGAGGAAAAAGATGTGTTGGACTGACGACAACACAAACTTTTCCATTCTTCTCCACCCTGCCTTGTGCTACATGTTGGGATTGTGACAGGTGTTCAGGTGAAAGAAAACCACTTTTTCTTTTTTTAGAAGACCTCATCGCTGGAGTCCTGACAGACGAGGAGATATATCACTTCTCCTAGTTTGTCTCAGCACCTGAGCCACAACATTGTGATTCTTAATATTATGCGATACTCTAAAGTGTCGCGGTTGTACACTGTGATTTATTACCACTAATCACTTTGTTGTGTCTGCAGTGATAAGCTGAAATGATATAGTTAAAAATCATGAATCGGTTACATGAGACATTGAGAATATAGGCTTTTACTTATTTATATTTTATTATTAAAAGCCCTCAAAAGTAAATATGTGGTCACAATATATAATGTGAATGTATGAAAGCGCTTCACTGTAACCAGGAGGGAATGAACGTTGGAGTGAATGGGTGGCCGTAAGGGGGTCCGTGGCTGGTTGGTGACGTCAGAGAGAGAAGAGGTGATGAAGCACCGTACTGTAAGTTATACGTAAGGGAGGGTCGTAAGGGGGTCCCCTCAAGACTAAAGCCTCAACGACGGCTGACCACGACACGCAATGATGACATCGCCATTTTCCATGGTACATTAATGCATCTGTACATTTGTTTTAAACGGTTGATGTTGGAGTGTGTTAATGTGTGATCCGTCTTCAAAAACTGCTTCTTGCCAGTACACAAATGGGAACAAACACATCTTATATAGCCTACATTTTTAGCTCACATGAAATTTATAAATTGCCTGACAAGTTTTATACCAAAGACTTCATTTTAAAAATATGTCGGACTCGTACGTGATCATTTTAAATAAGCAAATTGCTGACTGTTTAAATGCCTTTCTTCAATGATACACTCTCACATGATAGGTTCCCAAAGTACCTGGACACTAATACTTTTAGCTTTTGTCGTTTGGATCTTTGGCTCTGTGCCCTTCACAGTCTGGATATCAGTGGATGTAGTAGACTGGTGAAAGTTGTATTAATCCAGAGATAAAAACATGTCGTCTAATCTGACTCTGCCTGGTTTCTCTCTTGTGCAGGATCAGAGCTGCACAACAGCGTCAAACATCGTAGATATTTCTCTTGCGGAAAGCTGTGATGTACAAATAATGTGTCACTGTTTGAAAATGTTTTCACCCGAGTCACTCCTGCCTTGTATTATTTTGTGTACTGTGAACTTTTTATTTTATTTTATTCCAAATAATGATGTCTTTGTCTTATTACTGCCTCTAAAATGACCACTAATGCAGCCTGTAAATAAACATGCATTATGAATTACCACATCGGCTAGTATGAGTGCTTATGTATCTAAAGGACCGATCGGTTTGGTGACTTTTAAAACAATTGTGGGGTTTTTTTGTGTGTCACACGAACTCACTATCAATCAATCAATATCAATATCCTTTATTTGACCGGGTAAAAAACATATTGAGATTAAAAACCTTTTCCAAGAGTGACCTGGCCAAGACGGCCGCACAAAAGCAGCATGGTTACACACAAAACACAAATAAAATACTATTACACAACTACAATTAAAAAGAGGAAGTGGAATTACAAGATTTCATAGTGCAATGACAAAATCCGATTGAGTTTATTTCTCTGTTTTTTTTAATTTTTAGAATGGTCTTGAACTCCCTCAGAGTTACGAGATGGGTCAATTTCAAGTCCTTCTGCACGTCGTTCCAGGAAGACCATTCTAATAAAAGTCGGTCAGTGAGAGAGTCTACTCATACACTAATCTCTACAGTTAAAATGTGCAGACCTCCTTACAGTAACTTCCCCCCTCCATCAGGTATCTGACAGCTCTGATCATTTCCTGTGAGAATTAATGGCCCCAGCCAGTCAAACGTTCACAGTGCTAATGGTTTTAGTGGGGCTTACAGGGACTGAGCCAAAGTGCACTGGTTTACTTGCCATGGGTCAGAGACAGACACCAGAGGGGACAAAGCAGTCACCTCTCCATGTGGTATAATGTAAAGTCGATCCAGATAATATCCGAGAGTGGTTGTAAAGTGTTTTGGATGTGGAAACTATTACTCTGAAGCTGCTGAAACCATTACGCAACAGAAGAACATTACAACTAATTCAGAAAGGACATCTACTAAAAATAAACTCACATGATGCAAGTTTTTTATGCTTTACTTGATGCAAGGCCTTCCAGTCCACCAACTGAAAACAGTGGTATAAGTTTGAAATAGCAGCTTTACTAGTATACTTTTGTTAGAAGGGCTGACACATACAGTTGACTGTTTGACATAATCTGAAGTACTCACAAAAGAAAACATTTGACTATCTGAAATACAGGAAATATATCATATATATAATATAATATGTATAGATTATAGGAAAGAAAATATGTAATCGCCACTGGGTTTTTTTGCATAATCTGAAGTACTCACAAAATAAAACACTTGTTTGTTCATTATAGCGGTGGGATACATTGTGTGGCAGGTTGAGACTGCACTCTGACACAACGTGTATCCCCCCATTGCATTAACTGAAATACAGGAAAAATAATACACTTGGTTTCAGGGCATCTTGTATGGATTCTAGAGAGGAGATTAAGAAAAATACCTGGAGATTTTCTTTAGATTTCTACTTTTGTAGACAGTGATTGCAAGGAGACAGTCCCCTCTCTCTCTCTTTAACTTAATATGTTTTTTTATTTCTATTTTGACAACAAAAAAGATGTTTTTTCACGTTTTTTTTTTCGTTTTTGAATTACAAATGTTTTTTTTAAAAAGATTTAAAGATTTAAGCAAACCCCTTCAGGGCAGTAAAAGCCGTTTCAGTTGTAATAAGAAAGACAAATAACGCAGCTGCAGGATTGACAAACTCCATTTCACCCAGTGCCAGCCTACAGTAGCTGCACCCAACAACAGACAACCCTGGCAACCTGCAACGCCCAACGCTATTGGCTGGTGCAATGTAAACAGAGCGTGACAGGAAGTCATTGTCAAACCTGTCAAAAAAAAAGGATTAATTCAGACTAAATATTTTTCTTTTTTATGGAAAACCATTACTTTCATTCTGTACCAGTCAAAAAATGCCACATGGGTGTATTATTATTATTATTATTATTATTTAAATATAGCTTTTAATAAAGATTCTACATATCCAACCTTTAATCGTATATTTCCGATTGTTTTGAATCCAAACAATACATTCTTCCAATGTAAACCCAGAAGCCATCAAACCGTCCCCGGACCCTTCTTCTAGAGGTGATCATAATCTCCATAACGTGGTTTGGTGTCGTGGACAAACCCGTCAACCAGAAACACATTTGTGTTCGCACCTGATTGGCTGGCACATCTTTGCAGCACGCTCATTGGCTGCTGTCAAACTAAACGCGCTGCCATTGGTCGAATTGCGAGAACAGGGAAGTGGCTCATCATCAGTAGGGTTTAACATGGGCAGCTAAGTAGTATCTGGTTAATATAACTGTTACATCAAAGGACACAGCTTTTGCATGTCGCTGTTAAACTTTTACAGTACCAAGAGGTACTCGGTAGCCATTTTGAGGCAGAGGAGTCATTTATCTTGCAAACATTGAGCTGTTTGGTGATTTTTTGTGCGGATATGTAACACTAGCTTGTTAGCTAGCTAACGTTAAACGTCATTCAGTAGCTTTTCATTGGTATTTGCTAAGGAGCTAAAATCAGCCTAGTTGTTATCGAGAGTGTGTGTGTGTATGTGTCTCTGTGTGTGTGAGAGAGAGAGTTTATTTATGCTACTTATAATTGTGTGACTGAACTGTAATTTAATGTTTGGCGATAGAAACAGCAGCAGCTACAGCTAGCAGATTGTTAGCTTGTCAACATCAACAACAATGGGCTATAAGAGGAATTTAAAGACGGCGAGGACGTTTTACTTGGTGACCATTCTGCTGATAGCTTTCGTCAAAGGAATAACAGCTGGTGAGTGTGATTTATAACTGGTTACCTGAAGTGTCTACGTTTCTAAGTGCTGCAGCTGTTGATATCTAGTGAACTTTGGCCGTCTCAAGTTCACACTGTGTTTACTCCTGCCATATTAATACTTTTCAGATGAAGAGCAACTCGGGAACGACGGACCAGAGCTAAAGGTACGTGATGAAATATGTGTGATATTGGTCTTCAAGGCTACTTGAAGACTTGTAGTTGCCTACATATGCAAAGTCACTTTAAGTAGGCAAGGTATATTGGGAAAACTGTGTTTTGGCTTTCATTGAGGTTAACTTTAAAATTCTAATTTTAGTCTGATCATTGATGTGCCAGCTAGTTCTTACGCTTTAGGGAATATATTACTGTTGTGCAGTGCCTTTGGGGGGTATTCAGAAGAATACATTTCTCACATTTTATATTTGATAGCAACCCTGAGAGTGAACGAGGGATTTCTGTTTGAGATGTAGTTGTGATGGGAAGCAGATTACTATGCAAACTATTCCTTGGTTATCTGCTACCCAGTGTCTTTAAGGGGTTGAGTCTGACCTGTTTTACTGCCTAAGCAGTGGTGGAGGAATTCCTCAGACCTCTTACTTAAGTAAAAGTAGTAATATCTCACTGTAGAAATACTCAAGTTACAAGTAAAAGCCCTGAATTCAAAATGTTACTTCAAAAAAGTACAAAAGTATTAGCATCAAAATGCTCATTATGTACAAAAAGTAAAAGTAATAATTATGCAGAATGCCCCACACCAGGATATTATATAATCAGATTACCCCGGGATAAGCGGTTGAAGATGAATGAATGAATGATACTTTAATGTTGCATCTCATAAAGGTTGGGCTCAGTTATTTACCACAGTTTCGCTTAGTCTATAGCAATGTTATTTCATTTGTTAATAATATTTTATATTATTAATCTTAATCTGTAAAGTAACTAGTAACTAAAGTTACCAAATAAATGTAGTGGAGTAAAAAGTACCACATTTTCTCTGAAATGTAGCGGAGTAGAAGTATAAATATAGACCTCAAGTACCTCAAAACTTCAACCTATTTCTAATATACAATGTGATTCCCCTCTTTAATCTGTGCCTCTAACATAACTTCTTGTTTATGTCTCCAGTCTTACCATGACCCAGACTCTGAAGAAGAAGATGTTCGTCTGTCATCAGGAATTGTGGCTGGTGCTACTGTGACGCCCGGTCAAGGAGTCTCACAGCCAGAAGAGGAGAAACCGTTACCTGGGGATGGATTGGAGGGAGAGGAGAAGGAGGACTTGCCTGAGCAACCTCCTCCAGTTGAGGAGAAACCCAAAGAGGGTAAGGACTAAAAATGATATGATCAACAGTGAGCTGTAAACACTTCATGCAGTGGATAGTTAACTTTGCACTCAGCCCAGTCAGCTACTGGAAATCCTTAAAGATATCTTATTGTTGGGTTTCATGTGTTTAATGTTCTGAAATTGGTTTCAAGCATCTTTTGTTTTGTTTTAACTTCCCAACACATGCTCTGCTTTTTCTGGACTCCAAAGGTTTGTGTGAGGAAGATCTTAAGATGGCATTTTCTGTCACTGGTAGCAGACTGACATTTGAGTAAAGTGTTTTTTGCCAAAAATTGATGGAATATTGGTAAAGCTTTGAGACTTAACACTAAAAAATGTGGCTCCAGCAGCATGCACACTAGGACACCCCTAAAATATCATGATAATTGTGCATGATAGCTGATTATTTCAGTCGTTTATCCTGTAAGGCTTCACATGAAGTGAGATATGAGGTTGAGGCTTATTTAAATGCTTTGACATTTTAAAAAAGAATAGAGAGTTTTGCTCCATATGAGTTTGATGTGTTGGGTGGTGGGTGTTAATGGTATATTTCAGCAACCTCTACAATTAAGCTCCTATATAAGCGTTCACGGCTAATGCGGCAAGCCTGTTTCAGTGACAGTCGGTAGCTTAGCTGACTCCCCAATGCCATGTGTGTTAAGTCACACCTGTTTTTGAAAATTAAGACTTTCCTGTCTGATTTTCTGAGCTTTGTTGAGTCTCGACATGTTCATTTGTTTTCATTTCCGCTGACTCTGAGCAAAGACGTGTGTGGTTTCAGGGCAGCGCCAGGTTGCTGAAACGGTTAAACCCCATGAGAAATTAACAGTGCCTTGCACCTGTGGCTCCTCTTGCAGTCAGTTTCATCATTTTACTTGGAGGTTGTTAGCATCTCCTGCTTTAAACTTGCACAAGCTTGTATGAAGATGGACATAATTTACATTTGTTAGAATTAACAGACTTTGTATGTTTAATATGACGTTGTAAATCTGTGACTGTTGTTTCATGGCATGCATATCACTAGAGATGCACCGATCAGACACCTGCATCGTATATCTGCTCCGATACGGACTAATTAGCTGGAGTGGATATCGGATGAATGCGGCCGATCCAGCATTCAGATCCATTCTTTTTTTTTTTTTTAATTAATAAGAAACGCAGCAATACAGTTACAGCGATCTAGTTACTTCAATTCAATATTTGCGACACCGATTACGGTTTTATATTACATTTTCAAATATCTGTTTGCAGTGCACTTTACATGGACGTTATTGGACATAACATAATAGTTATATGGAATCTTATTTTTTATTATTATTATTATTATTATTATTTTATTTTATTTATTACACTTTTATTTGTTAATACATAATAAGTACATTTACCATTTTAAACAAGGTTAAATGTTTATGTAAAGCCTGATGCCTTCACTCACATGGCAAGGTATACGGTTCATTCATTCAACAGTAGAATCGGATCGGTATCGAGTATCGGCCGATACGCTTAGCCCAGGCATCGTAACGGATTGGATTGGAAAAAACTGGATTGGTGCATCTCTACATATCATACATATCATACTGTATCCAGGTATTATAAGTTTGTTATTATTTTAGTTTAGTTGTCTATTCTAATGATATTATTTCATTATACAGTTCCTGTGGTGAATGGAGGCACAGACCATGGAGAGCCCTGCATCTTTCCATTCCTCTTCCAGGGGAGGGAGTATTTCGACTGTACCACTGATGGACGGGGAGATGGGCGGCTGTGGTGCGCCACAACCTACGACTACGACCGGGAGAAGAAGTGGGGTTTCTGTGAGAGTAAGTCTTCAAATTAGTACCTCAGCTGACCCTACGGTGAACACTTCTCCAAATCAAAAGTGACAAACTTATCAATACATTCAGTGTCTTATTTTGAAGCCAAAATAAAAATGAATTGTTGTAGAATTTTTCCCTGATCATTATTTATTTTATTTTTTTTATCAAATTAAAAGTCTTTGTAAAGCTCAACAGCTTCTGAAGCTCAGGATGGATTCCACCCTGACAGCACATTATGGTTTCATTTCCAGAATTGCTATTGCCGCCTCTGCTGCCAAAGTTTTATAAATCCTCTTATGCCATTGTCTCCCCCCCTCTTTCCCTTAGCGGATGAACAGGCAGAGCAGAGAATGCAGGCAGAGGAGGCTGAGGAGCAGTATCAGACTGTCCTGCAAATGCTCAATGCCACCACCAGGAGGACCCAGAAGAAAGAGTGAGTTCTATCTGGCGGTCATCCAGGATTCATAGAACCATAGTTATATTTGTAACTTTCGTTTCTTCCCTCTGATTGTTTGGTTTTTATCAACCTGCTTTTGAATCTTCTGTCTTGAAGACAGGAGGCATTTGGATTTGTTTATTGCAAATAGTGTGACCAAAAATGGTGTCATTTTCATTCTGGTATACCTCTCAGACAACATTACATTTTGTAAAGTTTTGGTATGGATGTATCTATTTTGTGTGCTTTATGAACTTGTGACTTTGCTTAGCGCGTCATTATTTGATTTAGATCTCATGTCAGTACTGTGTCTTATGTACACATCATTTTTATTTAGTTGTGTCAGTCTGATCTCACTCCACCTTTGCTTATCCAACCCCTCTTTCAGATTATATGAAAAGCTGCTGAAAGTAGCAGAGAAAGGCCACCAGAAAGCCATGGAGAAGGTGGCGTACGCCATGCTGTTCGGAGACTACATGAACCAGAACGTGACCAAGGCCAAAGAAATGTTTGAGAAGCTTGCCATTGAGGGCTCGCCTAAAGCCCAGACGGTAAACATCTCTGCCAAAATGCTAATGTGTCACTTGTGTTTAAATGCTTAGAGGCCATTTCTCCCCTGACATTTGATCAAATATGGGGATCATTTGTGCTAAGAGAATCAGTTGTGTAACATTGTGCTTTATTTACTTTTCCATAGGCTCTTGGGTTTCTGTACGCTGCAGGACTTGGAGTTAACTCGAGTCAGGCTAAGGTACTTTTATCTAATTCTGAATGGTTGAAGTTATGAAAATGCACTCTTTGTAAGTTACTTTGGACAAAAGAAAGAAAATAATGTTATTTAATGGCTGATAGTAATACATTCTCCCTTTGTCAGGCTCTGGTTTACTACACCTTTGGCGCACTGGGTGGAAACTTGATAGCTCATATGATCCTGGTGAGTTGATGTCAGTGGAGCAATGACACAGTCATATTATTTCATAAGTATAAAAAAAATGACATTTCCTCCTTATTATATTAGGGATACAGATACTGGGGAGGTGTGGGTGTTCCTCAGAGCTGTGAGTCAGCACTAACACATTACAGGCTTGTGGCAAATCAAGGTGAGCATTTACTGCATTTAATATATATATATGATACTCAAGTGGGAAGTTCTGTTGTTCTTGGGGCAAATAACCTGATCAAAACTCTTTCTTTTCCATCTGCTTTTGTTCTCCACTCTACTCTCCGTCACCACCTCCAGTGGCCAGTGACGTGTCCCTGACAGGGGGCTCAGCGGTGCAGAGAATCCGGCTGCTGGATGAGGTGGAGAACCCGGGATCGACCAGCGGGATGTTGGAGGAGGACTTGATCCAATACTATCAGTTCCTGGCTGAGAAAGGGGATGTACAGGCTCAGGTGAATTACTTTCATCATCAATAAGTGTTTGTTGTTCAATGCAGCAACATTTTCTTTCATCACACACAACCCATTTCTGCACTGATAGCACGAGTGTGAATCCCTGACTTATACAGTACATGGATCCAGTGTATAACGTATCAATCTGAAATGTAATCTTCATATTTGTTATACTAATTGTGCATCATTGAAGTTAACCAGGTTGTTGTCTTCTGCTGATAGGTTGGATTAGGTCAGCTACACCTGCATGGAGGACGTGGAGTAGAACAGAATCATCAGGTGACATTTATTTCCCCTTAACTTTAAGTATTGTGTTCTTGTGATTGTTTTTTGCACCAGTAAATGTATTTCTGATGCTTCTTATCCAACAGAGGGCGTACGACTACTTCACCCAAGCAGCAAATGCAGGGAATACACACGCTATGGCTTTCCTCGGCAAGGTGGGTGAGATATCTGCCATGCCCTTCGTCGGTGGATTTATTTATTGGTATTGAGACAGCTTTATTATAGGTCTTTCGTTTTACACCGACAAGCTTGCAAACTGTATTCGAATCAGTTGTTTTTACCCATCTGTTTCAACTTCTGTGTTTGTAAACATTATAAATATGTAACTCCTACTGTGTGAGAACTCGGGAGAAGCAGTCAAGCAAGTTGGAGAGCAAAGAAATTGGTCTAAATTGGATCCAAAATAAATAAAGCCAAGGGCAGTGCATTTGTATTTGAGGCGCTGCATCGAGTGTTTTATTTTCTAAGTGATGTCAAGCCTCCTGTCCTTTTTTAGATGTACTCAGAAGGCAGCGAGTATCTCCCTCAGAACAATGAGACAGCCCTGCAGTACTTTAAGAAGGCCTCCGACTTGGTAAGAACAAATATGGTATCTGTTTATCTTCAGTGTTAGTCTTTAAGAGAAAGCAGCACTTCTATCACAACCTGACACCATTCTTTTAATTCAATTATTGATTTTTTTCCCTTTTCTTTTTACTTAATCCAGGGTAATCCAGTGGGGCAGAGTGGCCTGGGCATGGCCTACCTATATGGAAGAGGAGTCCCAGTGGTAAGAAACCTGGCAGCTACAGTTTTTGACACTAAGAATGGGTGAAATTTAAATGTCAGTAAAGTTGTTTGGGTATACGAGGTTGATGGCAAGCTACCAGAGTGTCCCTCGTGCTGTAATCACAGCTGTCATTTAATGGTGGTGTGTGTTTGTGTCTTCAGAACTATGAGCTGGCACTGAAATACTTCCAGAAGGCCGCAGAGCAGGGTTGGGTGGACGGACAACTCCAGCTGGGCACCATGTATTACAGTGAGTGTTTAGAACTGAGTCCGCATGTGTATGTCCATTGCTTCTGTGCGTGGTGTGTGTGTGCTCGTGGTACACAATGTGTCATCATGGACTCCTGGCATAGATTGTCCTCGTTGCCTGTTTGGTAAATAATGTTACTGCATCTCAGGATTTGAATCTTTTGTTTCTTTTACCAGCCCACAATCTTTCTTATTCTTTATTCTCTTCACAGGATTTTTCATTTCTGTTCACTAGAATTCTTCTTTCTCCTCCATTCACTGTTTTTTCTTCCTCTTCTTCCTGCCGTTCCTCAGATGGCATCGGTGTGAAGCGTGATTACAAGCAGGCACTTAAATTCTTCAACCTGGCCTCGCAGGCAGGCCACATCCTGGCTTTCTACAACTTGGCCCAGATGCATGCTACTGGTACTGGTGTGATGCGCTCCTGCCACACTGCTGTAGAGGTGAAACACCCTGGAGCTGCTGCTCTGTTATTTGTTGATTGTGACAGAATTGTGTGCCACTGTTACACAGACCTGTGTTTTTGGCGTGTAACACCGTGCGTCTGTATCATCGTTGCAGCTTTTTAAGAATGTGTGTGAACGCGGTCGCTGGTCAGAGCGTCTCATGACGGCCTACGGCAGCTTTAAGGAGGGTGAGGCGGACGCCGCGCTGGTCCAGTATCTGCTTCTGGCTGAGCAGGGCTACGAAGTGGCCCAGAGCAACGTGGCCTTCATTCTGGACCAGAGTAAGAACAACCGTGACATTAGTATCATGACGGGAAGGAAAGAAAGTATGTTTAAGTGAAAAGCACACCAGTTTCAAATGCCAGGAAACAGTCAGGGTTTACATTTTTAAAAAGTAGTCTTAGCATCTTTATTAGAAAACTGTCTGAGATTAAGACTTCCTGGTAAAGAAAAGCCAATATGGCTTAATGAAACACATTTTGGGGGAAATGCTTGTTTGTTTTATTGTGCAAATTTCCCCAAAGTATTGCCAAACATTAAGAAAAGTATTATCCTAATCTTTGAACATTTTTTGTGTTTGGATTGTAACAAACAGAAGGAGTTAAGATCTTCACTGAGAATGAGACCTACCCTCGTGCTTTACTCCACTGGACAAGAGCTGCAGCACAAGGTAAGTCCACACACACACACACACAGTCCCTCATACATTTTACATCTGCGCTGGATTCATTTTTAGCATTTAGCATTTCTTCTTCATCGAGAATACATCTACGATTGGTTCACATAAAGAAAACCGAAAAGTTGACAGGTTTAATTCTCATTCCCAGGTTATACTGTGGCAAGGATAAAACTAGGGGACTACCACTTCTACGGCTACGGCACAGACGTGGACTATGAGACAGCTGTCATTCACTACAGACTGGCATCAGAGCAGCAGCACAGTGCCCAAGCCATGTTTAACCTAGGTTACATGCATGAGAAAGGCCTTGGCATCAAACAGGTGAGCACAGAGTTTCACTGGTGACTCTTCTCACATTGATTTATGAGTGTAGCAAATGCGGTCACTAGAATGATGTGTGATTGATAATTGTTTCGTGTGATTCTGCAGGACATCCATTTAGCCAAGCGTTTCTACGACATGGCCGCTGAAGCCAGTCCTGATGCCCAGGTCCCAGTTTTTCTGGCCCTGTGCAAGCTGGGCCTGGTTTACACTCTGCAGTACCTGCAGGATCTTAATGTGAGTACTTCATCCTAAGCTGTGAACAAAATGGCTTTGAATTAGAAAGTCAGAAGTGTAATTAAACCAAGTGACTTCATCAGAGAGAACTGAAATGAATCATATGCATCTTTGTCCTCCACCCTCTCCCCATTTGGCTGTCAGTTAAAGGAGCTGATTTCTCAGGTCGACCTGGACCAGCTTCTTGGCCCGGAGTGGGACCTCTACCTCATGACTGTCATCGCCCTGCTGTTAGGCACAGTCATCGCCTACAGACAGCGCCAACACCAAATCATAGTTCCCCCTCGCCCACCCATCCCCGCCCCAGCACCCCCTCCTAGACCACCTCAGGAACCGTCACAAGCCCAGGCCGAGCCCGAGGATCGGGAAGAAACACAAGCCCAGGGCGCGGCCCAGGAGGAAGAAGAGCAGCAGCAGTGAGAGGAAGCCAGACGGAGCGAGGGCAGTGAAAGACTAGACAAGAGGCTCTGCCAGTCCGCCCCACGGAGCAGCTGGTGCTTACTAGCTGAATAACTGCTAGCTTGAGCACTTCTTCTACTCTGCGTGCTAAAGAAGAACACTTAAGATGGCTGCTGCACTGTGCAGTCTCACAACTCCCTTTCTCCATTTAAAGTGTGCTGGTCTTGTGCTGAAGAAAGACGGGGGGTTGTTTATGGACAAGGCTACAGATAAGAGCGTTGACTTGGGACTTGCTAGTCTGTGACTCAGGATACTGCCAGAAGCACCCATGTCTTCACCATGGAAATAGCCCTGCGGTTGCCTGATTAAAGGCATTTTGGATTTTACTGATCAACATCGTCAGAATCTAATTTGTGCATTAGTTTCTTCTCACTTTCCCTTTTTGAGAAAAAGAAAACACTTCTGAGACTGCCTCAGTCCTAATTTAGGTATCTAGAAAAAAAAGAATCAGGCAGGAAAATGTGGATTCAGGTCATTTCATTTGCTAGCCCCGTTCTAGTTGGTAAAGGAAACCATGTTTTCGCATGTGTTCTGTGATCTTTTTGCAGACTTTTAATTTTAGGTACCTTTTTTTTCCAGATACATGAGAGCAAATTTTGCATTAATTAGGGATTTGTTTCATCGATACGTTGGGTAAGTGCGTTTTCATACCTGCAAGAGTCATTCATGTGCGTTCAACATTAGCAACAGTGCTAAAATGTACTTAAGTCATTAGTAGGAGAGCAAGAAAGCTGTTAAGCGATTTAATTTAACTGATAGAAAATCTATCTCTCGATGGATTATTTAATTTTGAGCACGCGGGCCGTTTTTTGTTACGTTTCCAAAATGGCAGACACAAAAAATGAGAAGCTGCTGAAGTCAAAAGTCACTAAGCTGTCAACGAATCCTTGTCCCTGATGCAGATCTTGTTTGAAGAGGGCGAGGCTTTTAAAACTTAAAAACAATCTAAATGTCAGAACAAAAGTTTGTTGGTTTAATAGTTTCCATAAAGAGGCTTTTGTTACATTCTAGTAGCTCATGCTCAATAGTTCCTTTCATCCCACATCCACCTTTTTGTTTGGTTTCTTCAGTCTTCAGTTAGCTGAAGCACAAATTGGAGCAGCCTTAAAGATGGCAGCGCCTCAAACTCTAGATTATTTCAACATTCGAGGAAGTGGATGAGTTTTTTTTGTGTGTGTGTGTGTGTATGTGTGTGTTTGGTTACACAACTTCATCTGTTGTGAGAATGTCCGCCCCCTCACCAAAAGTCCAAGTTGGAGCTCTGCCCACACTTTTCAGCTCGGATGGATCTAAACCTGAGAAATGAAACCACGGTTAGGCCGTACAATATTTATCGAAACAAACTAAGAAACTTCTCTTTTTCCACCTTTTTTTTCCTCCATTTTTTCCCGGTTCCACAGTTTGTGTTTGGTGTTAGAGTTATCGAGAAGTGATCTGCCAATACGTGCATGTAAAAAAGAAAACACTGGTCAAGACTGTCGAGAAGACTGCATTTTTACCATCACAAATACAAGTTTATAAAGAAAATAATAAATGATATATGGATATTTAATGGTTGTTTTGATGTTTTCTTTGTTGCTTAAAGGTCCCATATTGTAAAAATAGTATATTATATAGTATAGCGCACAGACAATATTCAGAAGCTTTGCCTTCGCATGAGTTCTGTACAGTTGTGACATCACAACTGTACGGAGGTCACGTACAGGTAATTTCAGGATGTCATTACTTTGCCAAGTAAGATGTTTGTAAGATTAACTTTATATATTGGAAGGTACCAATACCAACTCTAGATACCGGGCCTAGAGTATTGTTGCAGTGCTGTTACAGTCATTTCCCGACTGCCATGACTGCGCAGAGAAACACAACAACGCAAATGCAGAAGACCCAGAATCGCTGACCAATCAGAGCAGACTTGGCTTTTTTGAGAATGGGGGGGCTTAAAGGGACAGGTGCTAAAATGGAGAAAAATGTGTGTTTTTTTTTAACATTAAAGCATGTAAACATGTTCTAATAGTATGAACCTGAAAATTAGAATAATAATGGAGCTTTAAATTTCAATATCACAGGTTATTTGTACGTCACAACTTGTTGTGTAGAAAAGCTGTGTTATTGTGATGAGGTGTTGTATTGCTGACGGCTCTCACTGGACCCCGCAGGTTGTGACTCAGCTTCAGGGGGTGGGAGAGACAAAGTGACAGCCGTGTAAAGCAAAGCATCACATTGTGCAGTGTGTAGGGGTGACCCATTGACTGGCTCATACGCACTACTATGGAGTGGCTTTGGATCGCCGTGGCAACATGTATGCTCACGTCCTGCTCTGTCAAAGGTAAGTGCTAGAACAAGCAGGAGGGCAGAGCACACGTATTTATTGTTTATTTAACAGCCTCTGAAACAGGGCCTTTTTTGTTTACGGTGTGTATGATGTGTATGGCGTTATGATCTGATAACAAACACATTTATGTAAGTATTTATATGCTGATAAAAGAGCAAACAAGCACCTATGTTTGTGCCGTAAATGACTGTTAAAGGAACACTACTTGTTTAGTTGATAAAAACATGTTAAGAAGCGGCTTGTTGGGCAATTTTAAGAGTTTCAAAAGGACATTTTGGAAATAATTCTCCTCTTTAAGGCAACGACTGGTGGTGGGAGTATGAGGAGGGGATACGACACTACAGCAAGGAGGCCCTCAACAAGGTACTGTGCACACCTGGTTTTAGCACTGGGCATTAAAATGCTGTCATTGGTAGACTATAGATTATTTTGTAAGCTGGTTTTGTTTGAAACTTAAACAGGCGGCCTTTGACAAAAATGCCTTGAATGACAGATTTAATGAACAAGACACAAAAGGACAAATAAAAATAACAACAACAATATGAGTATATGACAATGGGTTACTTTTAACATAAGAGGCGGGTTACCATGGGTTGACAACTGACCCTATATACCATGGATCAGCAGGCGTCCGGAGTATGAGCTCAACAAGCACAGCTGTATCACATTACAGACACAGAGCAGAGCAAGGGTCAGGCTCTCCTTCTGTAAAGGACTGTCCCCCTTTAGGACACATATTCAGTCTGTACCTGAACATAAGGGATTTAAAAAGGTTTAGACCTGAGAGTGATGAGGTCTCTGAAAACAATGATCCCATTGGGCACAATAAAGCACCTAACTTAACCTAAGCAAAACCTTGTTTCTTTGTCAGGAGTTTCCAGAGAAAACTCGACCTGTGAGCTTCAAACATCCTCTGTTCCGGTGTCCAGACATGAGTCCTTCTCACCCCGTCCCCTCCTCAGGTCTGTCAAGGTTGCATCAAAATCAACATCAAACATGAATGTGTCATCCTTTGGATTCATTTCCTCTTTCTACTTCTTCCACTTTGATCTAGTTGAATTTGTGAAGGCGGCAGATATCAAAGTCATCGCTGCCCTGGGGGATTCACTGACAGTAGGTGCTATTGGTTGTTTTTCCGTATTAACTCATATAATATGCAATTTAGATGAGAATTGTAGCCAAATTACTATTCGTTACTGTTCTCAACTTGCTTTTTGTGCCTTTATGAGGCAAAAACATGAATGGCAGGTATCCATTGATTATAATTCTGTTCAAGGTAACACAAGTTTACAAAATAGGGGGCATTTAATTCAAAAGAATCATAATAAATGCATAGAAAAAATAATTAAAAATTAGAGAAATAAGTTTAACAAATAATAATAATACTGAAATTATATGAATTATAATGTTAGTGCAAAAAATATCTGTACATATTATGATAATAATGTGATAATGATAATATACTTAAATACTAAAATTGCTGTGTGCATTATGAAACTGTGAATGGTATCCTATAGTGCAATAATGCATTATACGCAGTATACATACATGAGTAGCTTCAGAATAAACATAGATGGACGAGGATACAAAACCTCTACAAAGTACATGGGACAATACCACAAATGCAATGGGTGTCTTATCTTCAAAGCACAAATGTACACGATCAAGATTTCCTCATTTCCACGGTGTCTCCATCATATTTTTCTCAGATGTTTTGTCTTTTCCTTTTCAGACGGCCATCGGTGCCAACGCCACCACGGTCCTCGGGATTCCTATTGAGTTTCGTCACGTGTCGTGGAGGTGACCCTGTGTGAAACCTGTGATGGACCGCTTGCACGGATAATAACCTGCATGTAGTCGCCATGTGATATACTAAATATTCACACGCATGCGTTTGTTACGTGAAATTGTTTCAAAATGATATTCAAATGTGTTTTTGCTCTGTTCATCTGCTTCGGATCCCGGCTGGGGCCTTCTGGGTGGAGTATGCATGTTCTCCCTGTATCTGCGTGGGTTCTCTCTGGGTTCTCCGGCTTCTGTCCAAAGACATGCACGTGTTAGGTTCATTGATGTCTCTTAATTGCCCGAAGGTGTGAGTGTGAGTGGTTGTCTGTCTCTGTTTGTCTCTATGTGCCCTGTGATAGACTGGCGTCCTGTCTGGGGTGTACCCCGCCTCACACCCGATGTCAGCTGGGATCGGCTCCAACCCTCCGCGACCCTAATAGGGACAAGCGATTGAAGATGAATATAAACCAACATAATTAGTTTTGGTACTAATGCTATTTTCTCTGACGTTTCTTCATCTTGCAGCATTGGAGGCTACGGGTCATTTCAGGATGTCATTACTTTGGCAAGTAAGATGTTTTAAACACTCAGATATCTCTTGAAATTACTGTGTTCCATATAAGCCGCAGTCAGCTACAGACAAAGTACATTGTCTTGACTTGTTTTTCCCCCACTTGTGCCTTTCAGATATCATCAAGCTGTTCAATCCCAATCTGCTTGGCGCTGCTCCTGGCAAGACGGTTCATGGGCTGCAGGCTCATATCAGCGAAACAGGCTTCAACCTGGCTGTAACTGGACAAAACACCTTGTAATGACTCACAAGTGTGACATCAACACTTTCCAATCTGCACAATGTGTGCTCTGTGACCTTCTGTTGCATTTGTTATTATTTATTATGCTGCTTTGACATGTGCTGTCGTTCTGTCTTTCTAGCAATCTCCCTGGCCAGACGAGACATTTGATTGACACACTGAGAGGTTATGCGGTACAGTAATGCCCCGGCTTCTTTGAAATGAAACAACAGAGAGATGAAGAAAGTTAATAGAGGTGGTTGTTAAAGTTCAGCAAATGGAATCCGACACATCCTGCAACAAGATGCTGTCCTTGAACCTGTTTTTATGCCTCCGCGCCAGCAATAGCTGTAGCCGGAGGCATAATGTTTTCAGGTTGTCAGTCTATCCGTCCAATTATTGTGAAGGCAATATTGGAGGAACGCCTGGAGGGATTTTCTTCAAATGTGGCACAAATGTCCACTTGGACTCAAAGATGAACTGATTTGATTTTTTTAAGGTCAAATGTCACTTAAAAAAAACAACATTTTTGGCCATAACTGAAGAATTCCTATGCTAATTTTGACAACATTAAACACAAACCTTTTACATCCAAAAGGTCGAAGGTCAACTCCACTGTGACATCGTAATGCTTTTGCCAAGTATACGCCTATAACCCAGGAACAGAAGGGCAGACATTTTGTCAGTTTTGTTGAAAATGTGAAAATCTGATTGTATAGATCTTCTCTGCTGCCTGGTTGAAGAAGTGTGTGAATCTTTCACGTTTCCCCAAAAGAATACACTTAATACCTCTAATTAAATCCCTTCAAAGTCTTCACCACATATAATATATAAGTCTGGACAGTTTGAGTGTAAACTGCAACTTGACTGGTTAGTGGAGGCATACAACTGCAATGTGTATTTCTAGTTTATGCACCAAATATACTCTCTGACCCCTCTGTTGTCTCTTTCTTTAGGGTCTGAACTTTGAGGAGGACTGGAAGCTTTTGACCATTCTCATGGGCATGAATGACATCTGCGATTACTGCAAAGATAAGGTCTGCCTGCATTTTTTTCTTTTGTCCAATAGAAGTAGCTTTTTACACAATGACAAATATGTCATTAATGTCTGCAGAGTCTGCGTCTTCTCTCTAGGCTCTATTTTCAGTGGATAACTACATTCACTATATGACCGTCTCCTTGGAAATGCTTATGAATGAGGTAAAGTGAAAGAAGAGGAAGCGAGACATTTTTGGTCTCATTGAGGCTTCGGTATTGTGTTGGAATTCACTGCAGCGTGGGCGTCTTCTCCATGCTGTGCTTCAGGTTCCACGCATGATCGTTAATGTCGTTCAGATCCTGCCCATGCAGACTCTGAGGGAGGTGCAGAAGCCCACCCCGGGGTGCCTTCTCCAAAGGTGAGCCACTTATTCTGACCATGAACATTTACATGAGCCTTAAAGCCGCCCCCCCCCCCCACGCACAAAAAATATGTGGTGTTTATTGTTACTTCACTGTGACGATTGACCTGCACTCTGAAGAATTTGACACTTGAAGGTTGTTTTCACATTCATCTGCTGCAGAGGGAAGGTGTCTCTGTGCTCACCTTCAATCCCAGTTTAAGGCATGGGATCTGGGTTTTTTGTGACATCACAACTAGCCTGTAAGGGGGCGGCAGTAGCTCAGTCCATAGGTGACTTGGCTAGGAACCGGAGGGTTGCCGGTTTGAGTTGGAGCATGGACTGGTGGCTGGAGAGGTGCCAGTTCATCTCCTGGGCACTGCCGAGGCGTTGTTGAGCAAGGCACCGAACCCCCAACTGCTCGGGACGCTGAGCCACACTGGCAGCCCCCTCGCTCTGACATCTCTCCATTAATTGCATGTATATAGGTCCTGTCTGTGCTGTGTGTAACCTGTATAATAGGGATTTTAAATATATAGATATAGATATAGATATATAGAATAAAGGATTTTATTAAGTCAATCCCTCATGTTATATTTTTCAGTGTTTATGTATTTGCATATTCCTAGATCCGGATTGTTCAGTGAGGGATAAAGAGAAGACTTGGGTGTCTTTATGTACTTGATATAGTGCCCTGGTTTCTTTCTGTGCTCTTAATTTCACAATGTTTGGTATTAGAAATTCAATCAGAGTAAGTTCATACCTTGATTGGTTGACATGTCATCCTCCCATTTGTCCTTTTGTTTTTTACTCTAATGTAGGTCTTTCTGCTCGTGCCTCATAGAGCCGGCAGCCAATTCTCCTGAACTTCAGGAGCTGGTAGAAGTTAATCTGGAGTTCCAGGTACAGGTTATACCTCTCAATTAATGGCATATGCATATTAATCCATAATGGGAAACCACATCTTTAAATCATATCAACCATCTTATTATAAATTGATTTTGGTACGACTTTCATCCACAGAAAAGACTTGAGTCGTTGCTGTTCAGCGACCGTTTCTTCAAGGACGACTTCGCCGTCATTCTTCAGCCCTTTCTGAAACACGCCAACCCTCCCCGCCTCCCGGTAATCTATCCTCACCACAAAGGTCACAACAATATCAGCGTGGCAGAGGTGTCTGCTCTCAGGAGATGAATCAGTGAGAAACACTGCGAAGTAATGATTGAATCATTTAGATCCCCAATGTGACAGCTGTAGCTTTTAGTTTTTGTTAACACCAGTTACATTTCACTGAACAACACACTCCATCAGTAAATCTACACCAGTGTATGTTGTGTCTCTCCGAGCAGAACGGAAAGATCGATATGACCTTCTTCACTCACGACTGCTTCCACTTCACCATAAAGGGGCACGAAGAGCTGGCCAAGGGACTGTGGAACAACATGGTGAACAATGAATGACACTGCTTGTGTTTTAATGATACGGGAGGTTAAAGGTCAACTAGGGTTAAGGATTTATTGTGTAAAGATATGTCACAAAAGGATAAAATATCATGAGTAATCTAATAGGAATAAGATCTAGATCACAAGCGTAGGGCAATGAAAGGCACAGCTTTTTTTGAGTATCGTTCAGGGAAAAAAAAACTCAAAATGTTTTAAGATACACAACATATTATTTTGTGTTGCAACAAATGAATTCCTCGTCATCTCTGTCTTCTGCTCACAGTTTCAGCCTGAGGGGGGGAAGATGGTTGTGAGCAGCTTCTCTGACCCTATCAGTCTCATCTGTCCACCTATGGTAAGACACTTCTCTATATGACAATCTTGCTGCATATTTACCCTGAAAGTTTCAGGAATCTTTGATAAAACAGCTTAAACAAGAACAAACTGACCTTTACCTTTACTCTTAAAAAACAGACTAGCCAGATGAACACATTTCCCAAAGGATGTTATTGGTTTTTACAGTAATTTCATACCTTTGAGGGGACAAATTGATTTTACTAATTCCAACAACGAAAAGAGAGCTGAGCCGGAAGGCAAAGCTCTCGATCTACCGGTCAATCTTGGTTCCTACCCTCACCTATGGTCATGAAAGCTGGGTCATGACCGAAAGAACAAGGTCGCGCCTGAAATGTGTTTTCTCAGGAGGGTGGCTGGAGTCTCCCTTGGAGATCGGGTGAGAAGTTCAGCCATCCGTAAGGAACTCAGAGTAGAGCCGCTGCTCCTTTTCGTTGAAAGGAGCCAGTTGAGGTGGTTCAGGATCATCTGGTAAGGATGCCCCCTGGGCGCCTCCCTAGGGAGGTGTTCCAGCCACGTCCAGCTGGGAGGAGGCCTCGGGGAAGACCAAGGACTAGGTAGGGAGATTATATCTCCACACTGGCCTGGGAACGCCTCGGGATCCCCGAGTTAGAGTTGGTAAATGTGGCCCGGGAAGGGGAAGTTTGGGGTCCCCTGCTAGAGCTGCTGCCCCCGCGACCCGACCCCGGATAGACCCCGGATAAGCGGTTGAAGATGAGATGAGATGAGATAATACCAACATGCAAACAATCTTGCAGTGGTGCAACCTTCTTAAGATAAAGTATAATAAGTCTTGGTTTAGATTTTATAGCCAGTTTTGTTTTGCCAAAGTTGTGCTAACACAGCAAGCAGAGACAGTACTGAAATGTTTCTCTGTAACTGTGTTCAATGAAGCTCAGGCCTCTTTAGAGTTAAAAGTCCCATATTATAAAAACTGAGATTTGTCTGTTTTTGTTATAAATCAGGTCCAGGTGCTATTTAAATACTGTAGAAGTATCAAAACTCATGATCAGCAGAGAAATGCACACCACCCATATTCAGAAACTGTGCCTTTAAACGAGCCCTCAGGACTTCTGTACCGTTGTGTTGTCACAATTATACTATATATGGGTAGAAAGTGCTGCCACAGTGCAGTCACAGTCATTCCCCTGCTGCAATGATGGGCGGAGACACAGAGACAAGAACCAGAAATGCTGACCAATCAGAGCAGACTGGATTTTTCAGGAGGGGGTCTTAAAGAGACAGGCGCTAAAACAGAGGGTTTCAGACAGAGGGTGAATACGGGTATATTCAGACTGACAGTATGAGAAAAATAATGTGTTTTCTGAACAGTAAAGCATGTAAACATGTTCTAGTAGAAACCCCAAATACAAGTATGAACCCAGATATTAGCATAATATGGGACCTTTTTAATAAATTAAATATTACTATGACTGTAAATCAATATAAAACTGTGTCTTGCTTTGAGAAGTGTTGCTCAGGGATGTGTAATAAAAGAGCTATATGATCATTTATATGCTTTTCGATGCAACACAAAGTGCTTATAACAACCCATATTCTCCATGTCCCATCCGCAGGAACACCCGTACATCTTCACCAGACCGATAGCAGCCAGGTCCGGTCAGCCCCCACTGCGGGCTAACACTCTGTCACAGGCAGCCGTCTTCCTGCTGCCCCTGCTCCTGCTCCTCCAGGGTTTGGCATGTCTCGAACTTGTGTAGCTTTCACTTTGCTGAACTATTTAACAAGCATGCCACTGCTAAGTTTGTTACTGTTGAGGTGATACAGCATATCACCTGCAAAGGAGAGTCTGTGAGCCACTCTTTGAAGCGATGCATGTCTGAGCGTATCATATAGCAGCATACAGGAAATGACTGCGGTTTTAAGCTCTGATATCCCGAAAATGTGACAGTGAACCCTGCAACCTGAATATCTCGTCTTTAGAGGCAGCTGGAGGTGGAGGTGGTTGTTGGTGCTTCTCGTAGCAGAACGTTTTATATTTTGCTTTTAAATTTGAATGAATCATCCCTAAATTAAGATGATTGACCTGCTCTGACCACACAACACCTGTGGGAAGGGGTCAATCTTCTATGTTTCCCCCACATTTGTGATTAGAATAATTTACTGTAGGTGTAAATTTAAGGAAAAGTCTTGCCAGGAGCTGTTTTAACGACATTGTATAACCAGTTTTTGTAACAACTGGAGCATGACCTAACGATTTTGTGACATTTGTACATAAAACATTAAACTAATTAGACTTTGCCCCAAATTGATACAAAAGTCTGTTCAATGTTTTCTTTGAGAAACTCTTGACTATTCCAAATTTTCAGGGCGTCGTCTTTGAAGTGCATTTGTGTGTCCAATGTCCCATATTGTGCAGCGACATGTCCATGTTTTTTTTATTTTTATTCTAGAGGAGGTTTAGTTGCTATAAAAATATTGTAAAAATATGACAACGCTCACTCCACAGGGAAATGCATACAGCCCATATTCACACACTGTGCCTTTAAACATGCTGTTAGGACTTATGTACTGTTGTGATGTCACAAATTATACTATATAAAGGTAGAAAGTGTCGCTACAGTGCAATTAGATTCATTTTCCGGCTACAGTAACGGTGATGAGACGCTGAGGCCGCAGAAGTGGGAGACCTGGAAAGGCCGACCAATCAGAGCAGACTGGGCTTTTTCAGGAGTTCACGTCACACAAAAATGTATCGTGTCAGGCTCCAGGTAATGCGTGTGTGTTCAGGATGACAATAATGCGGACACGAGAGGTGACTGCTCATTCAAACCAACAATGGTGGCTCCTAAAGAGGTTAGCTTAGATGCAATAGCATCCGTTTTTGATCACAAAGAAGAGAACGGCACTGAAGGCTTCGCTTGATGAAAAAGATGATTCCACTTTTCCTCTGATTGACTTCCGCGAGAGTTTGATAGACAGATGGTTTATCCAATCACCTGAAAGGTATTTTTTGAAAGTGCCTGCCCTTTCCCAAGCAGTTTTAAATGAGGCCTTCTCAGATGGTTCTGTGAAACAAACCATCTGACGGGTCAGGTAAGGCTTAAAGAGACAGGCGCTAAAATGGAGCATTTCAAGAGGGTGAGTACAGGTATATTCAGACAGACAGTGTGAGAATAACAATGTGTTTTTTGAACATTAAAGCATGTATATGTTATCTAGTAAAAATACAAGTATGAACCTGAAAAGAAGCATAAGATGGGACCTTTAAATTCCCATTTCCAACATCGTGCAGTGTGCATTCACAGACACACAGAGGAGCCTTAATAAAGTCAATGAGCTGACTGAAATGATTAAAAGACAGGAAAAGATTTATACACATTTATATATTTATATAAATTACCCACAGTAAATGTTACCAGAAAGCTGTGACTTCAAACCAGAGAGCATTTAGTCACAGGTCTGTTCCTCACATCTCCAGGCAGCTGCTGGCCCACTTTCACTCCTCTGTCCTCCAGCTGCATTATTACGAGCCAAGCAGCAGAAGAGTTAAAGGTAATCCACCACACTGAACAAAAAACACAACTGATCTCCGTTCAACGTAAGCTTTAGTATATGATCATCCACTACAGATGAGCTCCCTATTCACCTGCTTTGTATGTAGTTAAGAGCGCACAGTACACTTTGTATTGCCTCTGTTTAATTAGTGTGATTACAAGGGCAGGTGGAAGCTAAATTAGGCGCAGCTCAGGTTCACTCAAATGTTCATTGAGCTCTTGAAAGGAAATGAAAACCACGCAGTGTGTACACAGCATAGTAGGGTTGAGTTGCATGGAGAATGGGGCGGCTTTCTAAAACTCGTCAACATGTCTTACATAATGCAGGCAAAGCCGTTTCAATGTGTTTATTTAGTGAAGCCTTTCCAGTATGTTGTTGACCATACACTTTAGGATGTAAAATATATATTTTCCATGTCCCCATCTCTCTACCTGGGATGTTGCAGTGGGCTGAGTTTTAATCAGCCCTCGTACCTGTTGGATGTCATAACGGCCGGATTAGTGCATTTAAAGAAAACCATCTTCATGTTTAAACAAGGCCATCGCTGGTTTATGTGGGACTGATACGCAACTGACGGAAATTGGCCTTCATTGTCTCTGTGAAAGCTGGTGCGATAGGAAATTTGAAACAGCAAACAGCCCAACCCACAGCTCGGACGACTCTTTGTCCGTTTTTAATGAATGCGTCAGTAACAAAAGAGAATATTACCTCAAAGGCTCACGTACATCTGGGACACAGCGCTTATGAGGTAGAAGAGAGCAAACAACTTTAGGATGTTCTGTAGGTCGGAGTCTGTTCCAAGTAAATGCACCTTTATATAACGACTCTGTAGAACATAAAACTCACCTGTACATTATGAGTTTTGTTTAATTTAAAACCGATTACTGCAGGTAATCTAGTACAGTGAGACCTCTTATTGCATGGCTTTGGTGAAGACTAACTCTGATTGGTTGATTATAGCATTCTCATCTCATCTCATCTCATCTCATCTTCATCCGCTAATCCGGGGTCGGGTCGAGGGGGCAGCAGCTCCAGCAGGGGACCCCAAACTTCCCTTTTCCGGGCCACATTAACCAGCTCCAACTGGGGGATCCCGAGGCGTTCCCAGGCCAGTGTGGAGATCTAATCTCTCCACCTAGTCCTGGGTCTTCCCCGAGGCCTCCTCCCAGCTGGACGTGCCTGGAACACCTCCCTAGGAAGGCGCCCAGGGGGGCATCCTTACTAGATGCACGAACCACCTCAACTGGCTGACATTTAGGAATAACAGACCGCTTATATGGATGCAGGTCCGATCATAGACTCTGAAAGACCCTTTTTAAATCATATCTCATATATATCTCAGAGCATTTTAGATGCAAACATATAAACGATGCTGTGTGACCCAACGATTCCTGTTAAAACATCTAAACCCAATCTTTCCTTGAACTTTGTCTTAGTGCACCATCCTCTCATGTGCTACAATTCTTTTAAAAACACAAATAAAATATAAAAATATAAATAAAAACTTGTCTGCCGTCCTTTAGCTTTTAAATGTGACACAAACACACCTGTTGCATTACCTTTGGGTGCCAGACCGACTGATCAAATGCATGTTCCTGAAACACATCATTTATGTAACTGTAACTAGTTTCCACTGCATTTGGTGGCGTATTGAAATAGATGTATGAAATAATTGGGAATTTACTTTCCTTCACCGATGACCCTTTAAGTGTGCACTCATCAGATAAAAAAAATCAAAGTGATCTGATAATTTATTAATGATGAGTAACAGGAATTAATGACACATCCTACATTAATTCACTGCATCGCTTAACTATGTTTAGCCTCATTATAAAGTGCCAGCTGCACATTTGAATCTGAAATGGTCCAACAATCACATCATGTCAGCTCACTATGTCAGACATTAGATAAACTACTACACTAAGGGTTGATCAACTCATATTTAATGTTATTATTTATGTAATTATGAAGATACACTGTATATTTTTATATTATATCACACATTTTAAATTCAGGTCTCATTTTGTCTCTGTTAAGAAGAATAAATGCAGCATTGTCTTCGGTTATGAAATGTGTACAAGGTATTTCCTTTTTTTATTTAAATGATCCATTCAAGCCAACTGCTCACATGATCAGAGTCTGTAGCAGCCAAGAGAACAATCATTTTCAATAAACCATCGCCTAGCAACGCGTTGGGGTTGTCAAGAGACAACATCAGCAAATACAGCATGATGACAGCACTTCGTCCACTAACACAATGAAGACAGTGACAGGAAATCTAGATTTACACCCATACTTGATCGTATTCAAAGGCGTATTACAGTGATATACATGTATTTTTTGTTTCTTTAAGGTTTTGTTTTATAAGCAGGGTCAATGCAGGATGGATGGACCAAAACCTTTATAAAATAAAAATAAAAATATGCTGAAATCTCATATTTTTTACTCAGTATATATACTTCCATAGCTATAAGGCTGCTCTCAACCTGTGCCCTTCCTAACAACCCTGACCGAGGTATGATCAGGTTAGATAGTAGACTAATCATTTGCCTCAGGATGATGTCACTTCCTCTCTCCACTATCGTCCTATATAAGCGGGCTCTGTTGCGGAGAGGTGTCGGTGGAGAGACCGGAGAGGACGGAGGCTGCCGGGTCACCGATGCTGCTGCTGCTGCCGCTGCTGCTGCAGGAAATCTAGCTCTCCAGAAATACAGAAAAAGGCTGCTAAGTTTACTTCAGGATGCGTCCGTGAAACCCACCGAGTGTCTCGAAAAGGGGTGAAATCGCACCATCTGATCTAAGCTTCGCGATTTTTTTTCTATTCCTGGAGAGCTTCCTGCGCCTCCTTTATCCAAAAACATGATCGGGAGAGGACTGCTCGTTTTGACAATACTGTCCAACTGCGGTAAGGAAAATGCTCATTGAAGTCCAAGCGACACCATCCGTGCATGTGTAGGGCTTAGATCCGCGCCGGAGATGTGACCGCCTGGATTCAGCACCGAGGACAGCGACGCGCATCCTTGATTGCGGCGGCGGATGGAGTGAATTCACCTGCGCCTTTGGCACATTCGGTCCCCTGTCACCGGGACCGTGTCGCTGTGTTTTAGTAACAGTGAGAATAACATCAGATCTTCAGGGATTATAGAAAGAATGATAGGATGATGCATCTTTTCCTTTCTCTCCCTGCAGCCCTGTCATTGCCAGTGACTCCGAGTCAGCTGGAGAATGAGGACGTAAAGGTAAAGCTGTTGACATCATTAAAAGCTTTTTCACTGTTTCACTGTGTTATTGTAGAAGTAGTGGTATACAGCAACCTGCTACTACTGTGTGTAAACCAGATGCTTCCTCATTATAGTGTGACAGTCATTGCACTTGTAATGCTCTATTGCTTCAAGCTATTTGAACTCACTTAAGTACTTTCTCTATTGGTGGCAATGTCAGTGCGACCTTGTTCTAATTTATTCTAAGTCTTTACCTCCATGGTTATTGCTGGATCACGGAGCATTTCACCTCTTGATGGAGAGAGAGAGAGAGAGAGAGAGAGAGAGAGAGAGAGAGAGAGAGAGAGAGAGAGAGAGAGAGAGAGGGAGAGGGAGAGTGGGAGAGAGAGGGAGAGAGAGAGAGAGAGACAGAGAGAGAGAGAGAGGGGGGGGAGAGGGAGAGAGAGAGAGAGAGAGAGAGAGAGAGAGAGAGAGAGAGAGAGAGAGAGAGAGAGAGAGAGAGAGGGAGAGAGGGAGAGAGGGAGAGAGGGAGAGAGGGAGAGAGGGAGAGAGGGAGAGAGAGAGAGAGAGAGAGAGGGAGAGAGAGAGAGGGAGGGAGAGGGAGAGAGAAGTTTCTGGAGCAAGTTCTGGACAGATGAGAATATAAAGGGTAGATGTGTAAAATAAACATTCAAAGATCTGGCAGGCAGAAGCAGAAAGTGTTGAACAGAAGAAGAAGAAGAAGAAGAAAAAAATCATCTGGCACGTGGGATTGGCTTGACATTGAAGCTCAATGGGAGTCGAAATGATTTTGATCTCTCATCTGAGAGTTTCACATCTTTGAATTAGTGGCTTAGTTAGCACAAGCGCAGCATTCAAAGAGAAGCCGATGCATTTGGATGTGTAAAGCGGTGTGGATTTATTCTACAGTCATAACTCATCCTGGTGGCAAAGGCATCCTGGTTTAGAGGGATATAAGGAATATCTGAATGTCACAGAATGTCTTTCTTTTATAGTCATTCTGCTGCTCCGTGTGTGTCTGCAGGTGATAAAATGCATTGTGGAGGCGCTGGCAGATGTGCTATCAAGGCCTCGCCCCATGCCCGTCAGTCAGGAGTGTTTGGTCACGCTGAAGACAGGTGAGCCCCACCCAAAGGAGCACACACTCAATTCAGTCTCACTCAGTATTTTCTTTTATTACATACCTCAGTTATGATCATGTTAACATCATTTTGGCTACAGTTAATGCCTTCATATAATAGAATATCTATTTAAAAAAAGGATTTAATGTTTATTTTTATAGGGACACATTTATGGACCAACGCCCCTAAATGGGCCTTTATACAAGTACATAAAACTCAACAAGAAAATAAAAAACACACAGCATAAATGTAGAGCTATATGCCAGTGAGCACCTTATGAGTCTGGTTATTTAGGATGTTATTTATGGAATAGTTTGATTTGCAACTTTAATGAGATCAAAACATATTTAGTTTTGGGGTATGGCAGTGGGGGGGCCAAGAAGTTACACATGTGAAACGTCACTTGCAGCATGAAATTATGAAATCAAACGTTTTCTTATCCATTAACCTTTAACCTTTAACTTCTGATGGAGAGCAAGATCTGGAAGAAAAGGACACTGTTCTCTTAATGTCTACTTTTTTCACCTAAAAAACTTAAATTCAAAATTGTATCAACGTGGGACGGAGAAAAGAAAACTTTTAAACCATAATGCAATGATAAAACTCGAGCCAATATCCAGTCTCATATCAGGATATGACCAAAAGATGATGTCATCCTCTTTGATGTATTTCCCTTAATGTCCTAACATCTTAATTAAACTGCTGAGTTCCCAGGAAGACACTGTTTTAGGGTTTTCACATCCCATCTCATGCTGTCATGTATATCATAAAGATGTACTGTACTACAGTGATGATTATGTAACATGAGTATGAAATGATTTTCAAAATGCTGCAGCCTACAGGGATTGTAGTAAAGGCTTCTTATTTATATGTTTAAACAGATCTAAAGAAGCAGGTTTAGCTTCTGGGTTTTTGGGCAGTTTTCCAAACCTTCATTATATAGGACAGACAGGAAATGGGGTGAGCGAGAAAGTGGGGGAAGCATGCAGCAAAGGGCCGCAGGTCAGAGTCGAACCCGCGGCTGTTGCCTCGAGGACCTTCAGTCTCTTTACATGGTGCGACTGCTCCAACCCCTGTACCACCGGCCGCCCCAAGCTTTTGTTTTGACCATATTCATCATTATTATCATCCCCTTCCTACAAACTAGATCCAGGACTGAAACAAGCCAGCCCACACTGGAGCGACGCCACCTTTTCCTTTTTTTTTTTATTGAGAGCATGATGACCACATCTTGAGGTTAATGGATTGATGCGATAGTGGCCGGGTAAAAAACCCTGCTCTGTTATAAAAGCGGGTCAGGAGCACTCAGTAACTATTCAGTTACATAGCCAGTGTTTTACCTCGATGCTGTCCTTATTGCATAAAATCGATCGCAGCATTACTCACCGAGCGTTTGCTACTGAGAGAGGGAAACTGTACACCACCAGAGGGATGCAAAGAGAGAAGAGGGGGGAGAAAAGGGCTGCATGACTGTACAGTTAGTTGTCTCTGCTTTGTGCTCGCTGCGTACAGTATACAGTGCTGTTTGAGGATCAGCAGAAAGTTCGGTGCTCACTTCTGCTGCAATTCAACGGGGGAGTCTCTGTGGGCCAAATGATTAATTGTGCTCTTGCTTTGAAAGCAGTAAATTTCAGGGCAATTAACTCTGACGAAACCACTAAAGCAAAGTGCTGAGTCCTGTACAAAAAAATAAATAAAAAAGCGAAGGGGTTAGACGTATACCTGTGTTTTACTCCCTGCGGGATCCCATTATTGCCCTTTCTGTTCTTTCCATACTTCAGTGGTACATTTGACAACTCACACCCATGTTTGTGTGTGTGTGCGTGTGTGTGTACATGCGTATGTGTGTGTGCGTGTGCGTGTGCGTGTGCGTGTGCGTGCGCGTGTGCGTGTGCGTGCGTGTGTGTGTGTGTGTGTTACGCAGATGACAGGCTTGTTTCTATCCTTCGCCATCACAACTTTCTGAAGGAGCTGCAGGAGATCGCCGTTCAAGGTGAGTCACAGATCTCAAACAGCTTACGTCTGTGTATGTGCCAAGCGTGCTCGTTTATAAGTGTATGAAGACAGGAAATGAAGCAAAGACACAATGCTTGAATGGCTCGTTTTAATCGTAGGTGGTCAGGAGAGAGCTCATGTGCAGAGAGACCATGGTAAACCTGAACCGACCACACAGACCCCTCGGACTGCAGAGGATGCTGCTGGTAAGAAGCTCAAGAGATGTAATAATAGAAAAAAAAAAGCATGAACCTACTTCTTATCACATTTCAGCCACTTCCATTTTTGAGAACTCTCTCTAATCAGCATTTTTAAATGCACCAGCTGTCAAAATGATGTACCACTTCCATTATTTTAACTTTGATGTTGTCAGCAAAGCAGGGCTGGCAAACGAGATACGCTGAGGTGAATTTAAACTCTGCGGAGGCTTTCTGTGAACAGAATCAGGGCATACACAAGGTCCTTCCACCTGACAGCACACCTGGCTTTTTTTAGGTCAGTGCCAGACTTCCTGTAGAGCACGCAGTAGATGAGTGGCAATAACAAGTAAGAACAAGTACTGTAATGACTAATAACGTGCACCAACCCTTACCCGTATGTTGCTGACAGCCAGATTAATGTCATGTAAAATGTGACATACTTACCCACTCCACTATACAATAAAAACACACAGATTTGACAGCTATAACACAAAATGACACTGACAATAAACTGTTGTGCTCCTGCGTAAGCACCTTCTTTTAACATCAAAGCAAAAATCAATGTCCTCCAGTAAATTAAATCCCTACCCCTCCCTGTTTTCAGATCGATCCATGTTGGAGGCTTTAGGAGGCCCAGGTGAACGATCCATCCTGTCCCAGAAGAGGAAGGCAGGAAACGGAGACGGGGAGGAAGAAAAGGAAGACAGCCTCGGAGATAGAGAGACACTGGAGGACCGTGACGTCGTTGAAGAGGTGCAAGAGAAGAGCGAAAACGAGGAGAGCCCGGAGAGTCACGTCACCGAGTCTGTGGAGGAGTCGAGTGAGGGCAAGGATGAAAAGAGGGAGGGAGAAGAAGAAGAATATGAAGTGAAGAGAACTCATTCAGAGGAGGAAAGCATGATCAAGGATAAGAAAGGCAAGTAGATATTATCTTTCTTCGTGTAGGCCTTGGTTACAATTACAAAACACTAAAAGGAAAAACAAACAAAGCAAAACTCACAAGATGCATATTCAGATTTTGAGCTTGACATTTTAAGTGCAAGGCAAGTCTTATGTATTTATTGGAGACATAAATTACATCCGAGCAAATTAAAATATGCAATAAAGCTGACCAAAGGCAGATAGCAGAATCTTAAGACAGTGAGAGTGCAGTGCTTTGTAGCCGCCTGCCACCACAGAACTGGGTGATTGATGGGAGTGCTTCCATCTACATGATGAAATCAGACCCCCCCACGACAGGGGATCAAGGCCAACATGGCTGGCGTACTAACAGCACACCAACTGAAATGATTAAATGTCTCCATGTCCCAGAATTCAAATGAGCTGCATGGTTACAGCAGGAATCATCCACTATGATCACTATCCTTTCATCAAGACGGCAATCAAGGTTTTGCTTTTTTTTGCCTGAGCTGAGCCATTCTCTGAGAACGGCAAAGTACAAGGAAATATCTATAAAAGGGAGCTCCTGCCAAGTCATCCGATTGCTCCAGTCGTGCCGTTAATTCCCATAAAGCACAGCTAGCAGTACTGGGGGGTCGAAGCTGCCAGTTGGCAAGAAATATTTCATTACAAGAAGTGGAGTCTTGCTGATGGTGGGAAGTATTCTGGCAGTGGTCTGATAGGTGTTTAAAAAACAAAAGAAATAATCTAAATGATTAAAAGAAATGAGACAGGCACCTCTAAAATAGTCATATACAGTACAATATATATACTTTTGTATTTATTTATTATTGTCATTGTTATTATTATTATTATTATTGTTGTTGTTGTTGTTGTTGTTGTTGCCCCCCCCTTGAATATTCACTGTTGAGTTTGGGAGTGTCTACAAATGTCAATGCATGTGTGACTGTACTGTATGTTCTTTAATGCTAAAGAAACACCAATAAATATATTGGTAAAAAAAACAAAAACAAACAGAGAAAACCGAGTAAAGAAAATCTCATTCTTCATGTTTATGTTCCCTGTCCCCAGGTTCTGGATCTGGTGAAAAGAGAGATACGGCCAGAATCAAATCAAAAGAGAAGAAGTCTGATGATGAAGACGAATGGGATAAAAACAAGAGATCTGCATTTTCCCCGCACAGGCCTAAACAACAAGAGGAACAAGAGGAGGAGGAGGAGGATGAAGAGGAGATGAAGAGAGAGGATAGGGAGAGCCTAAAGCGTTGGACCAAGAGGGGTAAGGCTTTTCCAATGAGGAAGAAAGCGGTCGGAAAGGAGGCGCAGCGGCTCGACAGTCAGCGGGAAGCGCCTCACCACTCGAAAGAGGTCACAGAGGAAGAAGAGGAGAAGAAGAAACGAAGCATGCAGAGGAGTCCAGAGGAGAAGGAGCTGCAGATGATTGCGAAAAGGGGACCTGAGGAGAGGAGGGAGTCAGAGGAAGAGGGGAGCGCCAGCCGGAAGGTATTCTGTCCATCCCTTTGTCTCCAAATAAGTGTTGTAACTTTGAGAAGAGGATAATACGGCAGTTCAACAAGCTGGAAAATACATTTTTTTACTTTTCTTCTTGAAGTTAGAAAAATCGGTAAATATGAAGCTACTGCCAGCAGCCAGTAGCTTCATATTTAGTAGCTTAGCATAGCATAAAGACTGGGTACAGGGGGAAACAGCTAACCCGGCTCTGTCCAAGGGTAACAAAAGCTGTGGTCACTTCTTAAGACTGTGCTACAGTGGCTTTTAAGGCCGCAAACTGCCTTATAGCTACATGTTTGTTGTAGCAGTGAGTCAAAAAGAGGTGATTCTGGTCGTAATGAGGCTTTGCTCACAGCAAAAAGCACTTATGCATGTAAGCTGATTGTGTTCAGATACATGTAGAGTTTGTGTTCACATATATATGCGATTCTTTGCACTCTGAGTATCTTTTCCTCACTTGCCGTTCTCTCACTTTATCTGCAGGAGCCAGAGATCGAAAGCCTGGCAGCCATCGAGTCAGAGCTGGAAAACGTTGCCCAGAAACTCCATGAGATGCGGCGAGGCTGAGAGAGCGATTGGTAAAAACAAAAATTGACACCGCAACCTCCTCTGCCTCCTCGTCCTCCTCCGCTTTACCAGCTGCCTGGTTTCCACAGATAGAGCTTTACGAATATGTGACAGGATTTTATCTTTCGCTACTTTTCTGGAGGATGCCCACTCGCGCCGCACCGCTGCAGTCCTCTTTGTGACATCCTGTCCCTCACATAGATTAGCGTACAGTACTGTAGATGCACATTGCAGCTAGACACGCGTACTAAAAAACAAACAAATGCGCACGTTCGGTGCAATTGAACACGTGCATTTAATATTCAGAACACACAGCAAGGCTCCTAAAGGAAAAACCTCTCCGTCAGTGAAGGCTGACAGCTGGTTTTCCTTCATTATCTCTGACAATCATCTCTCTCTTTCTGTAAATGTATCTGTTACTTTAACACTCACATTTGATACCAACAGTTATATGTTATTAACAGTCGAGGCAGATCAGGTAAATGCACACCAACAAGGTGAGGGTGTATAGTAACGGCATGTGTACACGTACAAAGCTCTTTCTGGGACGCTCACTTATGGGGAAGCAGAAGACGTAGATGCTTACTTATTATACAGTAGACACAGTTGACTCTATTCAAGCCAAGGCAATAAGTGAACATTTTTAGCAGATTAATGAACTGTAATTAAGTTGTGTAATAAGTACAATAAATTGAATAGTTTCCCTTGAAGTTTCTGTGAGTTTGGTAAATCATTTGAATGCCTCTAAAATCAAATGAGAGAGTTAATGCGATAAACTCAGCGTACTAACACATTTACAACTGTGTAATGGGCTGTTTAACTGATACAACTGGTGATTTTCCATCCCTTAAATTACGATAATGAAATGTAAGTGAAACAAGTGAATTACCAGTGTGAAGATTCAATCATTACTGTTTAAAGGTCCAATGCTCATTTTCAGATTCTTATTTGTATTTCGGGTTATTACCGGAACGTATTTACATAATTCAATGTTCCAAAAACACATTATATTTATCATACTGTCTCCAAGACCCTTTAAGACCCCCTCCTGAAAAATCCCAGTCTGCTCTGATTGGTCAGCGTTTCCAGGTCCTCTTTATCTGCACTCTCAGCATCTCTGCATCCTCATTGCAGCCGGGGAATAACTGTAACTGCACTGTAGCGGCACTTTCAACCTATATATAGTATAGTTTTGACATAACAACCTGCTTTATAATATAAAAAGAAAACATGCAAATCTCACATTTCTTTACAATAAGGGACCTTTAATGCACTTGTATACTGTTTTATTACTCACACAGCTCATAGTGAGCCTGGCTTCTCACTGTAGAGTCACACTGACTCATACTGTAGATACAGTTGGTTGTGTTTGTGGGCGAAGAAGCTGAGAAGATGAATCATCTCTCTGATACACAAGCTGTTCATACAGTAAACTGGAGATCAAAATTAGAGAACAAAGAGTTAAAACTGGATTTATTCTGAAATAATTTTTTTTTTAACTGTTCAGAATTTGATAGAATATCAGCTGTGGCTATAGCACTGCTGTCCTAGCATTGTTTCACAAGGCACTTCAACAAAAACCTTTATTTTGTGAAAAGAAACAGTGAGTATAATTAGAGAACGGTAACCATTGTGTCAGAAGAGAAGATTTAAACCATGTTTTCTTCGGGCTATAGGATTAAAAAATGAACAGGAAGTGTAGAGACCACAGCTTTGAATGACTTCAGCACATCCGCGCCCACAGGACATCACTAGTTTCTCACACTGCTCTGGTTTGATCTTGGTCCACTCTTCTTCAGTCTCTTCCAAAGTTCAGTAACTTCAGTAACTGTAGTGGGTTTCTTAGACATTACTTTGTCGCCAAGGATTTTCCAGGGATTCTCTATGGTAATGTGGTAAATAAATCAAGTATTAATACTTTGTTCTCTGTGTTTGATCTCCAGTGTATATTCAAGACAACAACATTTGAACTCTTAGTTTTGGCAGAATCACGTTATTCATTGGTTCCTACTATTAAAACGAAAGAGCCAGTATTATCAGTATTCATGTTGGGGCTCTATCGCAGAAGTTTTTTTTACTTTTTAATGGATTGAAAGGAGACACGTATAGAATATGGCAGAGGAGAAACTGAAAATGCAAAACAAGTTCTGCTTTTCATCTGGCTCAAGTTTATGCAAATAAACTGAAGAGTCTTTGAAAGCTTGAATACCAAGAGAAAAGATTTTCCCTGCATGATAAACTCAGCATTGCTGCTATTTGAAGGTGGTTTTGTATTTTGTATCACACACTCATCATACACAGACAATTCAACATGTATGCCACACATGCATACTTATTTTTACTATACTAAACATATATTTAGATCATTGTGCAGCAAACTATTATACTGTGGATCAGAGATACTCATTTAAGGCTGTGAAGATCTCCTTCAAGATTTATGTAAATGGCTACCAAAACAAGCTGAAAATCTCATGAAAAAAAATCCATGGCAACAAAATGAAAAGGGCAGCAGATGGCGACATTAGACTGTCTCAGTGCTCCTTTTCAAAGGTGAGTGCTGTCAGCGAGAGAGATCTGAAAAGGCCACCGTGTCTGGAACCCAGGTACATTTATTTTCATCTTGTCTAATGAAATGTAAAAACAAGCGGCATTGCTTCGCATCAATGCATTAAAATATTTAAAATATCCTCTTCAGCTAACAAATCAATAGGGGGCAATTTGGTAAACAGCCACCAGTTCTTTGCATTATTAATATTGTTCGCTGCATGAGAACTCATACATTTTTTAGCTACTCTGTTTAGGGAAGAAGGCCTTAATGCACGATGGTACATACACTTGAGTGGAAAGTGGAAGAACAACCAACAAATGTTACTCCTGTGGTGGGGATAAAACCATCAATTCCCTCCTGATTGACTATTTTACCAATTTCATTGCATTCAGCTGCAGATCTGATGTAGTGAAGGTTGATTTCCTGCACTCTGGCTCTGGGAGAGTGATATTATTGATATATACTAATGAATACTTGCTCTGCCTAAGATGTCAAAAGTTAAACATGATCCAGTGATGTTCTAGTTGTGCAAACATCGTGGGTCCTGGATGCTTAGTTTGAGGTGTTGCTGTCAATAGATCTTATGGACCGAACATAATGGAAGACAAATACAATTGGAGAAAACTCATGTTTGTATAAAAAATATAACATTTTATTTCCAGCTACAAAGTGAAACATGTAACATTTTTGTCACACTTCTCAATAAAATAGTACAAAATACTGTTGACATAAAATACACTATCGATACATTTGGAAGCACAGGACAAATTTGGCTTTTAAATTAACTTAAGCTGTACAAATATATACAACATTTACACATCAACAATACAAAAGGAATGAAATAACAATTCTTCCAGTCTTTTTCTTCTATTTCGTACAAAATAGACACTTCGTTCCTATAGACATTTGGTTTCTTCCTTCTCACCTGAATCAGTAATAGTCAATACGTCTTTTTTTTTTCTTTTCTCAGTGCCTTGTCAAAACCCACTGCGTTCTATATCTAACCTTAAACTCAGCATGCTGCTTGCTTTCTCATCCACATGCTGGGCGGAAACTCTGACCTCTCCTCTACTCTGTGAGAAGGGTGAACAGCGTAGAGACAAGGCCGACATTCAAGCCTGCGCTAACAGACACACACATACACACACACACTCACACACTCACACACACAAGGACACATTCAGACCTGTTTGTACAGGGGAACACTGGCCCGCTGTGGTCTGCGTGCGCCATCTACAGCTGCTTAGAGTTTCCAGGTCTGGTCTGGGCTCGGAGGGTGGAGGGAGTTATTAGATGCCTCATTTAGAGAGGAGGTCAAGGTTTAGATAAGGTATAGAAAGCATACAGTAAAATGGACGGGTCTTTAAAGGGGATTTCAAGGGGAATGGGAGGCAACCTGACAGTAGGTTTGTCAAAAATAGAAGTTATAGTGCAGGAATCTCTCGGAGCTGCTATGCAACCCTCTGTCTGAGTCTATGTGGCTGATAAGCACCAGCCGTACAAAACACATAGACACTTCGACAAGTGTCTGGACTACTTTTACAATGAGAAAATGACAAATGAAACATTTAAAAAACATTTATACTGAGCTGCAAAATGAGATGGAGTTCTGTTTGTTTTCAAGTCATAAGCTGCGATCGTCCTTCAGTGGCTTTAGGCCATGTCTCCCATCATCTTCTTGTAATACATGGACTCGAAGATGTCGTTCTCCCCGGGGCAGTTGTGGTGGCAGGCGCAGGACTTGATGAACATCATGTGCTTCTTCATGACCTGTCCGTCGGGGCATTTGAACTCCATGGGCAGGGTGGTGGTTCTGTGGGGGGTGCAGCAGCGTCCGTCCAGGCAGACGCCACAGAACTTGGGCCTGTAGGACTTGGTGGTGGTGCAGCCGGAGATCTCAAACTTCATGGGCTTGGAGAGTCTGGGAGTACGGATGCACTTTTTCCCTTTCTGTAAGAGGAAAATGAATAGACGACAACTTAATTAAGCATTCTTTGGCTATTTAAGTGCTGCTACTTTATCTGTAGAGTTCATGAAAGCGGTGCAGTTTCACAAAACTCACCCTGATGCTCTGCTCCAGCTGTGATTCACATGGTCGCACCATACACAACCGGGTCTGTTTCTCCAGGCGGCATTCGCGGTTATCATTGGTGACCCTGGTGGAAATCCCAAGGCCGCAGGTCTTAGAGCACGCGCTCCACTCAGTAGTCTGAACCAGGCAGTTCTCCCTCATCAGGGAGGGATCTGGGCCATAGGTCTCCTCCTCTCTGTAGGCTGTAAATACAGAAGCAAACACTGGGTCAGAAAGACAGTCCTGATAATGTCTCATCTCTGTTTAAAGATCAACAAAGAAACAACAATCTTTTGCACTTATAGAAAAAGGAGACTAACTTACCGGCCAAAGCAGAGCCCATGAAACTGTGTCTGTTGGGAGAATCACACTCCCATTCCTCGCAGCACTTCCCTGGCACCTTGACACGTCTTGGCATGGGGCAGTCGGGGCTGGGCAGCCTGACATCCATAGAGCAAAGAGGGACACAGCCCACGGCTCCATCCAGACAGGTACACTGGTACTTGCAGCTGCTCTGGAAAGTCTCTCCGCTCTTGTACATCATGCCTCCGAACACACAGGTGGCTCCCTCTCGAGCTGTGGGAGGGGAAAGGACAAGAGAAAAGGGTCACGATCCGGTTCATTCTTTAAGGATAGTTAATGATCTACAGCAGGACGTCACGGAACGAAAAGTCAATTCTCAATGGCTCACCTGTGCACACTCCTATGCGTCTGTTGATGGGGGCTCCGAAGTCACAGTAGAGGCCTTTGTGTGGGTCACAGAGGTCTTTCTCAGTGCAGAGCTCCCCCATCTGTTTGGCGCAAACCCTGCAGCAGCCGCAGCCATCCAGCACCAGGCTCACTCCTGGGGGGCACTGAGGGGGAGTGGAGGGGCACGAACACTGGTTGCCGCACTCCTGACCTGCAGCCTGAACATACAGACACATGCTTGGTTAAATATCATCTCCACAAAGTGTATTAAAGTTATAGTTACACTCCCACTACATTGAGAACAGAGTGTACTTTAAGGTTAGAGTGTATGTCATGCTTCAGTAGTAAAGTTTAAAGACTCAAAGCATTGCCCATATATATTTAAAGCCTGAGCTTCCAACTCAAAAACAACAACAGCAGTATAAAGTGTTTCTGTCTTACCATGTATGAGAGCATGATGCACAGGAAAGGCAGCAAAATCATTTTCTTCATTCCAGCAGACATCTTTTCTTCCTTGTAGAAATAGATTCTAGTTTTTCCTTAAAGTCTTGTTGAGGAAGTCTTCCTTTAGTCTCAGAGTTTGAGCTTGAGAAACCGTTTCTGATCAAGTTGATCTCTTGTCTCGTGGCGTTTCTCTTCTGCTCCGGTCACAGTCTTTTCCGTTCTGTCTTTGTGAAAGCTAGAGTTTAGCTTCGGTAGAGAAGTTGATCTGAGTTCTGACTGCAGAGCCCGGCTCCCTTTATACTCGCTGGCCCTCGCAGCACGTCACTGGGGGCTGAATGGAGAGCCAGCCCTTGGACAAACATGGACATACTTGGCATTCTTTCCTCGCTTCCTGACCCCCACTCCAGACATCCCACATTCCTGCTGTCTGAAGGCAAGGCTCTGCTGCTCCGCCAAACAACACTGTCTCTCTCTCAGAGCGGGCTTTCATCTGGAATGGGAGGTTAAGTCTGGTTAGAGGCCTGGGACCCCACACTGGGAATTCCTGAAGACTGACTTCACAAACGGACAGCCGGTACCTATAAATATTAATTAAAAAAAGACAAGAAAAAAGAAAATCTTCAGCTCGGGTCAAAAGTGAAGGCACAAAGAGGTTTAAATGAAAGAAGGACAGTTAACAGGTAGAAACTCATAAAGGTGCATCAACAGGTGATGATTAAATAAAATGATTGATGTGTGACGGTCGGTTCAGACTGTGAGCCCACTACAGCATTCCTCAGCTTGGCTTCAAAGGCACACGGACAGCCTGTACTTTAATAAAATAACAGCAAGCTGTTAAGGAAAAGGAAGTTCACCTGAGTCATTAACTCGAGCTGGTTATCTAACAAGGTTCTCGCTCCTGCACAGAGGCTTAACAACTGCTGCAAGGCTCTCGCGACTTTGTCTCCTGTACTTGTGCGGTTACATCTGGGGCACCAATTTTTGCGCACTGACATCAGCGGCTTGAGTGCAGCTTTAAGCATGAAACATTTCAAACACATTATGATCTGTTATGCACAAGTGAAGCATTTTGTTCACAAATACTTCCTCCAATCCTGATATGCAGCTGATTTTGCTATAAGCTTATTCCCTTGTGATCACACCAGATACAGACTTGTGTTAAAGTTGGTTTTGGAGAAGTATTCTGTTTGTTAAAGTAACAATACCACAATGGTAAAATACTCCATTATTACTAAAAGATTGCTTATAATGTTATGTCAATGTATAAGTAGCATTTTACTATTGTAGTGAGGTGTAGCTACTTGTAATTATTTTACAGTTTAGATAAAAGAAAACCAAATCTGAGGGGTCTATAAAAGAGTTAATTTTCCAATACACAAATTTGTATACATTTTTTGTGACTTTTCTCTAATCTTTGCCTATGTGCATCATATTGGATCATTGTACCTCTTCGAACAGTTATTTAAATGACCATCCGAGACGTTTACAGGGGAAACTCTCCCTTTATGTGCGAACAACTTCTGGACATCTGAAACTTAGTGAGGGATCACAATCCAAAAAGGTTGTGGGCCTCTGGTTTAATCTTTAACACCGCATTGCATTTTATAGGCCTATTTTTTAAAATCTTATTCTGAGGAGTAATTAATAAATGCGGCATAGTGAAAAGTACAATGTTTCCCACATGAGTAAATGTAAATTTGTTACTTTTGCAAACTAGGACCGACCGATGAAACTACTAATCTTGAAATAACTGCATCAAATAATAATACCCACTTCTTCCAGATTTCCTTATTTGTGATGCAAAGTCGTACGAGACTGTAGTTTAGTTTATAGATTGAGCAAATGGTTGATACAATATGTGCTACGTCTGTCAGTTATTATGCTTCTGAATACGATAAGATGAGCCTGTTGGTCTGTTCCCTGAGTTACCTGAGCTGAACGTGCCGCCCTGCCAAGGTATGCAGGTCGAGTATTAAGGGGACAAAGACTAATGCTCTCAGTTAATGGCACATTAGGCTGCTTTTCTTACCTTCCGAAAAGGCAAAGGTTTGTTTTTTTTGTAGAGGATTCTTTTGGAAACAAAAGCAGGGGGGATTCTGTTTCACATTTGACTGAACGTTTTGACTCCAAGGGTCTTAGTCAGGACAAATCCTGATAAAAAACCCTGAGTCGACGTTGGTGAAAGAGCAGCCCGGCCTAGGAAGGCACGAGGGGCAGATATTACGGGAACAAAGGCTACATGTTCTCTGGCTTCTCACCTGCCTAATGAGGTTTAGTCTATGACGAACTTAAAAAGGCCAGGTGTGCCTTGTCCCTGGCCAGGCTTATTTTACTACATCAAACCCCAGAGTGGAGGACTGCAGGAAAGAGGCTAGACGGAGGTTTGTGTATTTTTTTGGAAAAAGGGGGGATCACACACCAGGCCAGACTTTTATGAAAGGCGGCCCTGCTCCTTCTCCAGCCAGCGAATCGGAAATGAAAAACTCCCAGAAGAAACCTGGAGCTGAAGGAATGCGAGTGAGAAGCCAGCAGACAGGGCTGTTACTACAGAGGAAGCTTTTCCATATAAGGACGCCTGCTCTTTTCCTAATATGGATATGTTCTTTCTCCATGCTGGCTCAGTACAGTAGGGACTCCTATTAGACCAACTGAGCAGGGAAAAACACAGCCGCGAGTGAAAGTGCGGTGTGTGTGTGTGTGTGTGTGTGTGTGTGTGTGTGTGTGTGTGTGTGCGCTTGTGTGTGTATGTGGAGTATCCTGTCCCTCAAAACAGACCAGAGAAAGTGTGAGTGTGTGTGTGTGTGTGTGTGTGTGTGTGTGTGTGTGTGTGTGCGTGTGTGTGTGTGTGGAGTATCCTGTCCCTCAAAACAGACCAGAGAAAGTGTGAGTGTGTGTGTGTGTGTGTGTGTGTGTGTGCGTGTGTGTGCGTGTGTGTGTGTGTGGAGTATCCTGTCCCTCAAAACAGACCAGAGAAAGTGTGTGTGTGTGTGTGTGTGTGTGTGTGTGTGTGTGTGTGTGTGTGTGTGTGTGCGTGTGTGTGTGTGTGGAGTATCCTGTCCCTCAAAACAGACCAGAGAAAGTGTGTGTGTGTGTGTGTGTGTGTGTGTGTGTGTGTGTGTGTGTGTGTGTGTGTGTGTGTGTGTGTGTGTGTGTGTGTGTGTGTGTGCTGTCAGTCCAGTCATTACAGCCTCAGGGCCAAAACGTCAACTCCATGATATCTAAAGGAAACAGCTTGATGGAAGAACGTGCTTCAGCCATGCTGCAAAACAACACTCAAACTTGCTACGTGCAGAGTAGTGCAGGTTGTTTTAAAGTGGATTTATTTTTGCATCACAGGCCTTTAAGGATTTAAGGGGATGTTGTTTTGAAGATAATGTGTAATCCTGTTGTAATTTTCAAGCTATGAGTCAAATGAGCAAACGAGTCTATAAAATTGAAAGTTTATAAGAAAACAAAGTGAATGTTGTTTAGTCCGGTTGGGAAACTGATATTTTTCTGGATGTTGTTGTGCCGCTGGTTGTTTTTGTGTTCACTGAGCTCGGTCTGTCAGTCTCAGGGTTTCCTGTGCTGAATAACAGCGGGCCGAGGGGCCACGTGCTTCACCGTTCTGCAGATCTGGATGTGTGGATGGGGTTGATCGCGGCGGGCCAAAGGAAACATATGTCTCTGTGTGGGGTAGGCTCAGATATGTCAAGGCTAAGTATAGACCAAGATATTTGTCTAAGAGAGTAGCTGTGGGTTAAAATCAGTAATGGAACTGTGGCGGTGGTGGTAATACAATGTCAGGGGAGTCTGCAGCTTTGAGCTCATTGGCATCAGTGTTGTTGAACATACCTGCGTGCAATCTGTCTGACCTAAAGTCTCCTACACTTACACATGCTGTAAAATGGATTGAGCAAACCAATGCAGAGATTCTGTGAGGTTTAAAAGTGAAAGCCAAAACACATGCAGCTTTGAATTATTGTTTTTTTTACCTCATGTAAATATGATAAATCTTTTGTTTTTATAACAGCGGACACCAATAAAAACTCCAACCAATAAAACCACCACAAAATAAGACCTCTTCATCCCCCCTATGAAGTGAAATGACCTTTATTTCCTTTAAACCTCCAATAACAATTTTTTGTGGGCGAATCAAGCTGTAAATGAAACAATGACGTAATTACACTTCATGATGTTGATACGGTGAATTGTTGGTGCGGTTGCCTATAACACATCCAGCAGATATAGAGCAACATTAGCATTCATTTGGAGCTGTGTTTATGCCCACCTGATCGATGTGAGTCCAATATTGATAAAACATGGATGTAGTTCCTGTGGCATCACCCGCTAACCTGACTCCGCCATATGCATTGATTTGCATAATTCACATTTGCTCTGCATATCCATCTGGGAACTCTCGCTTGGAGATCTTTTGGTGGTGAAAGAGGTGAAAATGCTGGATGCTGATTGGACAAATTATCTTTCTATCATCACCTATTTTTGTGATAGACAGGCCAAATCAACCAATCAGATCAACGAAGCGTATGACGTACTAACAGAGCGTAAGTAAACAACATGTCGGTAAAGGATATTTGCCATTTATGGAATGTGAATTTAAGGAAAAAAGGCACAATTTCAGGTGACCGGTTCATACTCAATGAGAACGATCCAAGAGAAAAAAGCGTTAGCGAGCGGCTTGCTCAATAGCTGCGCTCATCTCATCCGCGGAAGCCGCCATGTTGTTTACTCCAAACAGTAGTTCTTGTTGCGTCACACTTTGACTCCCCTCAAAACCAAAGCTGATTGGATTGGTCGTTGGATCAGGATGGTCTTTAGTCCTTTATTTTGCATAACTTTAAACCTTAATATAATTTAAACGGATGATTTATATAAAAAATGAATCCTGTATACTTGTCATGAATGGGGAAATTAGATATGTAGAGACCAACAGTGTTTTTTGAACTGGCTGTAAACTTGTTTATTTCTGCTGTAAAGTTGGACATTTAAACATGGGGGTTGATTGGGATGGACTCACTTTTGGAGCCGGCCTCAAATGGCCATTTGAGGAGCTGCATTTTTAGCAATGTCTGTTTTTTTCAGTGAGAGGTTGCCACTTGGTCTCCACCAACTCCAGAGGGAATGCTACCCAATGTTCACACGCTAGTTGTTTACTTAGTCGTAGCAAAGTTAAGTTTATTGCATCCATAACAATGGAAATTACATACATTAATGCATTAATTGTATTACATACAATTGCTTTGCAACACTGCATTTCTGGAGGAAGTTTGTCAAGATAAGTCACCTAAAAGAATGCAGACATAAGTCTGTAAAACTTTGATGAACAATGTTAAATGTGTGAATAGGCAAACCAGGTCACAGATGTGGAAAATATTAAACTAACAGCATTAATTCATTTCTGGCATTAGTTATGCCAGCATTGCAGTAACAGGGCCAAGAGCAGACACTGTATACCGTAACACTTAACACTGGAATCAGTCTCAGAAATACAGCTGACACCAGCATAATTAACAATAATAACGTCATGCTGATGAAGCCTTTTGTTTCACAGTTTATTTTTTTCCCAAAAAGAAACTGTACCCTCAGCACCTCCACCCTTACCAAGAGTATAAACTGATGGAGTCATGTCGCTACTTTAGCTCTGTAGTCATACAGTGACCCGTGTAGTTACGGCAGGTCAAGGCCTGCCTTCTATTCTAGTCTGGATTTACGCACACCGCTGCCTGCCACTTATAGCCTCATTACTTAACTGCAGGTTTCATAGCTACTGTGTGACATCACAAGGGTACATGGCTGTGTCAGCTGGGGAGTTTCCAACTTTAGGATGTGTGGAGATGTCTTACCATATGCCCACATCAGGCTTTGGTGACGACACTGCCCACGTTTACTCTCTTTTAGGCAGGGAAAGTTCACAGTTGATATTCACAGTTTTCTTCTACACCTCGTGTGTGCTGTTCCATCACACCACGGTTGATGAAGTCATACCTGATGCTGACGTCACACGGGAGGCCTCTTTTAGCTGTTTCCATGGTTCCCACACACTGCTCGCATTCAGAGCAGCAGCAGTCATACCTTCCTGACATTTGAAAGCAAAAACAGGAAGATAAACATCAAAAGTAAAACATTTTGGCCACACCAAACACTGGACTGAGGCTGCATTTTTGCTCCACACCAGGTCAAATATAGAATTTTTAGTACATAGAGTTTCTAAAATAATTTTCAATGCTTCTGCTTTTGTGTACTTTCCATTTTATGCTGGCTTGAAAAAGAAGTGTTAGGTTTAGTGGATACATTTATCCAAACCAGGCTGTGGTCTTTAAAAGACTTTATATGAACACTTAGTTTATTAGGTAAACCTAATTAAAACAATCTAATTCAGTACGACCATGCAATTAAACCCATATTCATTAAAAACAACAAAAAAAAACTTTTTGTTCATTCAAATTAGGGGGCCATTTTGGACGCTGAAGTTTGGACTGGCAACTACATGCATATGAATATGAATATGAATATGAATATGTAGGCAAACACAGAGTGTTTTTCCCAAACCAAGTCCATATTTGAAGCTTTGGCTGTGCTATCTGCACCTAGCTGTCCATTAAACTAAATTCCATTAGTGGTAGCTGGCAGGCTATTCGAGGAATGTTCCTTGGCTTTAGCCTTCAAACCGACCATCTATATACCACTGTGTAAACTGCACATGAAACCAAGATCTCAAAATGATTTTCCTGCCTGTATATTTCTGCCTCTTTGAACTCTTGGGCTGCCTGCCTGCCTGCAGACAGTGAAGGGTGGAGAAGTTGAAAACAACATGGTTGCAAACATGACAGAAAATACTGTTATTTTGTAAACCCACCCACCCACTTTTTAAGAACTTAAGTGAACTTTCAACTAGCACTCTGGAAAAATAACCACGTATATTTGCATTAACACAACACACGGCCACATTTAAGGCACATAAACCAAGAAAACAACCGTGACAAGACAAGTAGAATAACAATACTGTGTCATCTGCAGTATGTGTTTCATTAGCAAAACAAACAGGCTCACAAAGATGTGCACGGAAAGTAAAGCGCTGCTTTCTTTTAGAATCTAGAGCAGGTCTGCAAAAACACTCAAAACACACTTTTTTATGCACGGGACGGTGATCTGTTGAAATTTAACAATGGAGAAAGGACAGGTCAATTACTTAAACATGAAAGACTTGGATGATGGAAACCTTTTGAAGCCTGCCCATGAAGAGACAAGCAGTGGAAACTAATAATGGATCTGGAGCCTGGGATGATTTGTTGAGGTTTAACAATGGGGTTGGTGGGCAGATGAACTGTCAAGATGGAAAGTGTGTCTATTTAAAGCCTAGAGTGGTGGAAAATGTTCAGACTGGAAACATGCATGAGACTCAATCTTTTTCAGGCACAGCCGGCACAAAATAGTTGGGTTTAGGATTACTTGGGATAATAGGCCGCGAATAATATATTGACGGTTAGTTGCCAGAGGGGCATAGTTGGAAGGTGAATTGAATTTTTTGGTCAAATTTTCTCATAAATCATTTAGTTAGGGACCTCTAGGGGAATGCATTTGCCAGTCTGTGTTAACAAGAGAGGAGATATCGCTTTCATCTACCTTGGACAAAGCATTTTGAACTGGCAGAGGCTCACAGGTGGAAACACTGATAATGTGCACCATGGGAACATTTGCACAGATATAACAAGGGATTAATGGGTGGTTTAAATGTCAAAGGGAACGAGGGAGAGAGAGGGGAAAGAACCTTTTTAAAACCCGTGTCTTGGAAAGTGTTTAGACTAGAGACACTGATGAGAATTTGGGCTGTTACTCTTTCAACAAACAGCCGAAACTCATCTCAGCTGTAGATTTACTGCCACACACATGGATATGGAAGTCAGGTGGTCCGTACTTAAACACAGCTCCGTGTGGGTCCAGGATGGCCTCCGTTCTGTTTCAGTGACCTCTCAGCCGGAGGTCGAGGGGCTTTCTAATCTTAGACCCAATGCCTGGCACGCTTAGTTCTCCCTGAGTGCTTCCTCCTCTGAAGACATATTGAACCACGATGGCCAGATGAAACCAGGAAAATGTCTTGGGATCACAGAGTGCATGACCCCAGAGACGGTCTGCCCTTTACAGGTGATGGTTCCTAAATATAGCAGGGATCCTGCCACACACAGTGCTACAGCCACAAGCTGGAAGCATTTAAGTGGTGCACAATAAGAGGGACATTGCTTGTCAGTTTGCTGACAAATTTAAAGATACTATGCGAAACAATTTACATGTTTTAATCGCTTTGCCAATGTGTGAGCAGATTGTAATGTAACACAAAAACTGAGACCTTTTTAAAAGGTAGTGGACAGATTTGCGTAGAGTGTGACGTTTATCCATGCTCCCAAGGCCTTTCCTTCTTTTCAGCTCCCCTTCAGTGTCGGCCGCGTGCAACACTAGCAAACTTTAGCTTAGAAAGGGGGTCTGCTAACACCAACAAACAACTGGCACCCACCACAACGCAGTGTCCTACACATAGTCCACATAGGAACACAAAATAAACAGGATCGTGACAAAGGTTAGGCGAAAACTAGAGTCAACATCGGCGGGGCATTAGATTCAGGGAGGGACCTTCATTTTGTTGTCAACTCGAAACCGATTCTGGGCTATAGCTGGAACTAAAATAACATAGTCATTTTACTTCGATCCCCTGTCATCAATGTTCAGTCTTGCGTATGTCATTTCACTGTTTTGTCCGATGCCCAGGATGCTTGCGTGCACCTATGGCAAAAGGATCCTGACTGCAATTAAGATAATGGCCGCCGGTGTCATCGACAACAAGGTTTTTTTTAAAAATACCACATAGGAATAGTTCAACCATTGAGAAATGTGTTCATTGGCTTATTGCTGAGAGTTAGATGACAAGATCAGTACTACTCTTATTGGTGCATGTTAAGCATGGAGCTAAAGCTAGGAGGTGATTAGCCTAGGTAAGCATAAAGAGTGGAAGTATGGGAAAACAGCTGACATAGCGCTGTGCAAAGCTAAAAATATCCAGCCCTCATTTACTCCACACACAAAAAGAAATGGAAAATGAAGTTGTGGATTTACGTGGACATTTTGAAACGTTACAGACACATCATAGATTACATAATAAAATGAGTGATGGCTGAACTCCATGTAGCTGCTTCAGTTTCAGGGTCCTGGTATTATTCATGTTATGTCCCTGTCACAGTGTCATAACTTACAGGGGCACTTATAGAGCAGCACCATCGTTAATGTTATTAGTAGGCCTTACACCTGTGCTTTCACTCCTGTGAAGAAACTCCCATAGCCAGGCGTATCCAACTTCCTAGGGTCTTCCCAGAGGTGAGCGTAATAGTTGTTCATCAAGAAATAGTTACAGCAGATACACATGTATATATTTCTGTATGTGTATGGAATAAACAAACAAGACACATACGTGCTAATAAGTGAGTTGTAGAGCACCAGACTAGCTGTTCCCCCTGGTTCCAGTCGTTACAGTATGCTGAGCTAGACTCACTGGCTCAAGCTCAATACTTATTAGACACTTTGAAAAGCAGTGGAAGAAGAAAGGGCCGGCAAGTAAAGAGAAATGACACCAAAGCACTTGGAAGAAAACGTTTTTAGCCTGCAACCTATTACAGTAATTGGAGGAGGAGGTGAAGAGACACATTTCTGAAAACACAACGCCTGCAAACTGTTGTTTTTCAAAGGTACAATACAATGGTTTTCCTCTTATGACATACTTTTCCCTATATGGCTTTTGCTGCATTACACGGTGTTGCATTTGAAGTGGACGTATCTGTAACAGTGAGTCTCTGAAGCACCAGAAATAGTCAATGTTTTTTTTCTTTTTAATTTTCTCAAATTTCAAAGTGACTTTTATCGTCCAGTTACAACAGGACAAATAAACTCTGCAGGTTTTCAGTGTTCTCAAATTTACTCACCTTGCGGTTCCCTGGGCCAGACCACATCCAAACTTTTTTTCAATATTTGAATTAAAAAAAAATCATGTTTTAAAGTGTTTGAATTGAAAGTCTTGTGGCTCACATAGTGTAGGCCGTGAATGTAAATACATATCCTATAACTTTCTGAGGCCACTGCTTCCCTGCAGGAATGTCAGCTTCCCCCTATTAGCTTGGCACACGACTGCATACCTCAGCTAATTAGCTTCCTGTAAAAGCCTTGAATAAAAACATCGGCTTTAATCACACGCTGCTGCTTTGTCTCATTCACTGCCAAGGTAAATGTTACTTCAAGCTGAGAGAAAAGGGACATTCTGCTTTGTGGGTTTCTGCTTCCCAAACAGGTGTTTCAAGCCGTGATGTGCAGCGATCCAGGTCAAGACTTCACCTTTACGTTCCTCAACATCAAATAAACTCAGACTGTTTTTCTATCATTAGACTTTTTAAAGGCTTTCATTTAAATTTATGTGTTTTCATTCTTTCATACCGAGGTTGCCTGAGATGTCAAACTGGTCTAGAAAGTGTGTGCTTACTGTCTGTTTTACAGGATGCTTATTTACTGGCAGTGAGCGGGAGAACTGTGCTCTCATACAGTTTCATATGAAGCTTAGCGGTTGCTTTTACAGTTTGTTGGTTTGCTGTCAGAAACAGAGTGTTCATGCGACGGAGCTTGTTGACTCGTTTGTGATTATTTAGCAGCTGTCTGCCGGTAACACGTATCTCAATTTACTCAATCAAACATACCAATTATTTTGAAGCTGTTTACCAGATTTAAGCTGCTTATTTACCTCATGTTTGCACAGTCTCTCACAAAACACATTTATTTAGAGGGGAAAATGGTTATAACTAGGAATTGAATTTGAAGATTTGTCTGTGTCTTTGTAGGATTGTTCACTATAGTCATATTGGATACATTTGAGGTTCAAAGTTCATTATTGAACTGCGATCATTCATTCATTCATTCATCTTCAACCGCTTGTCCCTGTCGGGGTCGTGGGGGGGCTGGAACCGATCCCAGCTGACATTGGGCGTGAGGCGGGGTACACCCTGGACAGGACGCCAGTCTATCACAGGACACATAGAGACGAACAGAGACAGACAACCATTCACACCTACGGGCAATTGAGAGTCATCAATGAACCTAACACGTGCACGTCTTTGGACTGTGGGAGGAAACCGGAGAACCCGGAGAAAACCCACGCAGACACGGGGAGAACATGCAAACTCCACACAGAAGGGCCCCAGCCGGGATTTAAACCAGGAACCCTCTTGCTGTGAGGCGACAGTGCTAACCACCACGCCACCTTGCCGCCCAGGAACTGTAATCATGTTATATAATATATGCAGCAATTTCAATATTACCTTTCTTTATCTGGCTCTTTAGTTGTTAAATGCTCCATTGTGTTCACCAGCTAGCTGCATGCTAACTGTGTCTATCTATTGTTTGGGGCTGGGCATGTAGCGCACAGGGGGTTTATTTGTTTGTCACTCCAGGTAACCCCATACAATACACACTGTCAGTTGATCCACTGTTAATCTAAAAATATTTATATAGCATCTTTAAGGTGCTCAGAAGGAGAAAGTTGTTTTTTTTAAATAGAATTGCATGACAACCTGTGTGCTGATGAAGATCTTGTCAAATGATTGAAAGATCTTATCTTGCTGAAAAAAATGTGTAAGTATCATGAACTTTTATTTGCCACAAAGCTTATTTTCTACAGTAACCAAATGGAAAAATCCAATTGGCTTTTTTTTTGATACTAACTTCCAGGTTGGCCTACAAAAATACATCATCCATGCAGCACTTTGGGAGATTATTGATAAGGTTATTTTGTATACACTATAAATCATTACATTTAATGGACAAAATCAGACTTTAATCTGTTTAGATTATTTGTCTTTGTTTGTGAAATAATATCATTGGTCACAATATTCATGGACGACTAATACTAATGTTATGTGTGTCTGCACATTGTTATTGTCCTTATGTAATAATAATAATATAGTAGTAGTATGACTATAGCAACTGTATGACTAATGGCAAACATTCATAAAACTTTGAAGTATTTTGTGGTTTAAACATAAACCAGCCCACAGACTCGGCTTCCCAAACTGGCACTAACATCAACGCTCTGATGACAAAACATTGTTTAAGCCACAAACGCTCTTATTAGGGAAGTGTGCAATGAGCGCCTCTCATCACTGCTGGAGTCGGACCCTTTGGCGAAACCAGCGTCGTCTGTGTGGTGTCTTGACTGAAAGAACATTCAAAGTCAACAGTAGATCGGTCCTTTGATGGAGTTGGAGTGCTGAAGACTGCAAAAGGGAACACCGTTCTCAGATGACTAATCAAAATGAACAAAGGAGCGAACGATTAGCGCTAGGAGGACTGTTCCTTTATAAACAGCTGTGAAAATATTACTCTTTGAGGGCTTTCCCTTTTGCTAGGCTGTCAGTGTAAACACAAATGTGTTCCTAACTGAATAAAGGATTGGAAAAACAATATTGTTAGCTGTTGCTTCATAAGATGTTGATGGAATAATGAACTGCGCTTTAGTGACTGGTGGTTTTGGTCATTAGGAGAACGCTCCTGATAGGATTGAGCTCTGCCTTATAGAACAGCCTGGCTAGGACTCCCATCTGCTTTAATTGTTTCCAGATATGAAGTTTCTGCACAGTGGCTAACTGGACCCCTCCCTGTGCGTGTGTGGGTGTATGTGTGTCTGGAATGAAAGGCCTCTCCCCATCTGTCTGCGAGCGGCAAGGTCAGACTGCAGCCTACACCCTCGCCCCATGTCTGTCTATCTGTTTGCCTGTCTGGCTGGTGGCAATCTGACCCTCTATGCTCATCTATGTGTCTGTTAGCTGGAAGGTCACAGCTGGTCGGCTGTTACTTGCTGTTTTCTCTTTCCTTCGCTAAAAGTAGCTCTCACAGTTTTCTAGAGTAGAACGGCTGCTACTTTTTCTGAAGCTAGTGCTAACTTAAGAGAGATGGAGCAATGCAATCCAGCTTGTGTCCTAAGCTAAACCAGTGTTCTTTACCTTTAAACTTACCTGCCCACTCCAATCTGACAGTGGAAAATATTATGCTCCCATCATCCTCTTGACAACAACATGGAATATTCCCCAGCTGGAACGGTTGAAGGTGGATTCCTCAGCAAAGTGAGGAGGAAGTGATGACGCAGGAAGGAGTCATTGCTCAGCTAGCTGTCAAACCGTCAGCAGACGACCCAGGTTTCACATGTTTCTCCTACCTCAGCCCAGACAACAAGAAATATGTTTTATTTTCCCTCACGAGGGTTAGTCATAGCATAAACGCAAAAGTTTGGAAATAAATTTCGTCAGTAGGCCATGTGGTCCATTTTGGACTTGCTGCAATGTGTAAAAGCCAATTTAAGGAAAAAGAATTGTCTCCTCGACAAAAAACATCCCTACTACTTATCTTAAAAATAGTCAAATAACATAATTTAAATCAGATTAAAGTAATACTTTAAAATTTTTTGGGAAAACGTTTGTTTGCTTCCTTGCATAGAGAGACCAGAGAAGATGGATACCACGCTTATGTCTGTATGCTAAATATGAATATATTAAGCTACAGCCAGAAGATGTTAGCTTAGCTTAGCAACCCAAGACGGAGAAGTTAGCTTCTGCGTCCAGCCAAGAAATAGTTCAAGACATAATCTTCTGTGAAACCCTAGCTTGTCGGTTAACACATAATTTAATAAAGAAAATACATGTTGGCTTTAGAAGATATCCCCAAAGCAATTTCAGTCAAAAGCAACTGGACTTGGTTATTTGTCTAGGAAGACGTTTCACCTCTCATCCAAGAGGCTTCATCAGTTCATGTACGCATCTGACCAGACTGGGACTGGACCGACTAACCGGTGTGGAGATCCAGGTATTTAACCTTTCACAAGGCCGATGATGTCACTGAAACCTTTTGTGCTCCAAGTGCCAACGACTGTCGTTAGAGTCGTTGGTGGGAAGTATATTTCGACTTCTTTAGTGCTCTATTGGGTCTTAATGACAGTTGTTGGAGTCACAGGAGAACATTTGTGAACAGTTGTTCTTTGAGGTTAGATTGTTGAACCTCCTGGGAAGGGATAAAAGGGCTGCATACAAAAGTCGGGTCTTGTTTGGATAGGAATATATAGTGCCCAAGAAACTCTCTATTTTGGACTGAGCCAGGCTTTTTCGGCCTGCTTCCAATCTGCATGCTAAACTAATCTAAACTAATCTAAACTAAGCTAATCATCTCATCTAGGGAGTGCGAGAAATATGTTTATGTATAAAGAGTTCAGTTGAACTAAAACTGAGAACGTCGCTGGTTGACGCAATGGTCTTAATCAAGAGCCAAAAGCACAGAGCCACATGCTGTAATGTCTGTCTGCTTCAAGGATTATTAGTTTGTCAGATTTATAAATCTTAATCCAGATAAAAGTATTATCTTCGCCACATGTGTTACTCCAAATGCATCTCATGCATCATCAGCCGTGAGTTCACACTATTTTTCCAGCTGTATCTAGTCCTGCTCAGTAAATAAATCCATCAGCAGCAGAGGAGGAGGCGGCGATGACGCAGGAAGGACTATCAAGCTGCTCTCTGTCAAATGTGCAGCAGCACTATATGTACAGCAACTAGTATTTTTACTTTTTTTACAATTCATGTAATGCATTTGGTAGACGTGACTAATGACCGCTTATCACCAGAATGCATAGTGTTTTAGAGTATTTCCATTGCTAGATTTAACTATAACATTAAATACTTGCTTCAATTTCTGTTCCTGTTCTTGAGATCAAATTTTACAGACTGCTGCAGATCAAATATGGAGGCCCTCTTGCTAAAATGGAGCCTCCTGTGCTATTAAGCAGTTTGCCATGTATGACCAGGGCCCCTTGTGAGGTCTCACTTACAGTACAATGATTGAAGGGTGCGACAGTTACATAAGTACAAGGTGTCATGTGATGCTATGTGAATGTGAAGCCTTGTCCCACTGAGGAGAGCCTCTACGGGGCACGTCTGACAGCTAGGTGTTCTGTCACAGCGTGTCAATACGCAGCCTGTCTCGGGGGTCGTAACACATTTTTCCTTTTACCCTTTATATGCTCATTTAACTTCATTATCCCTGAAGTTTGAATATAGTTTTCCTCACCCAATCTGATTTGAGTTTTGACATTTTTGGGTGGGTTTCTCTTTTTCCCCTCACTGTGTCTCATAGCCAAAGACCCTTTTTATCACATGTGTACTGTACTTTATTGCTGGGTATGTTTTGTGTGTCCTTGCAAAACTTAAACTTTACTTTGCAATCTGACTTTCACTAAGCAAGTATGAACTGAACCTTTCTTACCATGCCTTTGGACTACAACGTTTTTGTGGTTAACTGTATTCTACTTTACCTCTGCTTCTCACGGTAACTGTTCCCAGGTATGTTTTTCTCCTGCCTTTTGGACATGTGGTTTAGCGTGCCTGGCAGGGCGGCAGGCAGATCTCCTGGCTCGGTGTGTTTATGCAGGTGCAGGACATTCAGGGCACACCGCCCTGCAGAGTATTTTGGAGGGGCTTTTCAGAGCACCCTATCCTGCAGTATTAGAAGGGGCCGCCTATATGTGGCATTTTAGTGGGACCGCCCAGAAAAGGCATTTCCTCAGGTTACTGGAAATGGAGCAGTAAAGGGTTTGAAATAAAGTCAAACACATCAGAGTGAGAAATGTTTTAAGGACAGGTGAAAGATGGATGTTCAGAAAAACAAGATCATGAGGGCGCAGTACCAGCCATCCATTTTATTATAAGCCATTAAGACCAAAATTGACACATTCTGCAGCCATTTAAATACAGATCTTTAATTTTTTCTACAATTCAAAAACACAAAGACAGTGTGGAGTAAAATATTTCACCTATAACATACAGTTGTGTATCATCTGCATACCAATTGGTGTCAATATTATGTCTTCTGATGATATGTCACTGCCGAACAATCCCAAATAGTAACAGATTGCAGAAATGTACAAATCTCTATCTTTTCACACCCCCAGGACAAATGGCTCCCATTCTTATAAAGTCCATATGCTATCATGTAATACATATAAGTTTGTCATATGTGAACTTACTCCTTGTATCTATTGTTGATGGAACTTAATGAGGTAACCCCCTGTCAGCACATGTTTCCTTCCACAACCCCAAGACATGCAGGTTAGGTGAACTAGCAACTCTAAATCGCCCATAGGTGTGTGAATGTGAGTGTGAATGGCTGCCTGTCTATGTGTCAGCCTGGTTACAGACTCATAACTTGTCTAGGGTGGACACCGCCACTCACCAGGCGTGAGCTGGGATAGGCTACTGCTCTCCACAAACCTGCAAAGCATTAGTGTGTAAAAAATAGTGGATGGATGCATGGAAAATCTAATTTCCAGATATGATGTTTGTCTCATTGAAATGGAATTGACCATTTGGTTGTTGAGATGACTGCAGTATTTCCACATCATTTAGTCCCTTTGCCATTCAAAATTCATACTTAAAAGTCTTTGCAACATTCACTTAAATTCATATAGAGAAATCTCCTTGTTTACACGGAGATATGCAAAGACATTTAAGTACTCTCAACTTTTGTAAAGATGCCTGGTCAAAGGTCAGACGGTGTCTTCATTATTGGAGCAAAGTTGTGACTTTCAGATGGCAGGGTTACAGTTCATACGGCAAAAGAACAGTGTTCATCTGTAGCAGTAATAACAGGTTGACTGTGTGCCACGGTTTCATTGTTAGGAAGGACAGGAAAGAAGAATAGCTCTGCCCTGCTTGGCTCACTCTGTTCTGCAAAATGTTTCCGGGATAATGAATTCCTGTGGTTTGTTCAGCCAACAGTAGAAATTAGGAGAAAGGGTGAGGAAGACTAAACGTATGAGAGTGTTTGTCCAGTCAGCACCTAGAGTGTTAACAATCCCTCTGTTTTGTGGATAATTGCAGATTACCGGTTGGATAAGTGGATTGGCCAGAAATTAATGAGGGGAAGTACAGAAATGCAGAACAACAAGTTCAAGGTTTTGTCTTGTCCCTGAATGTAGAGGACATTCATCATAAGTCTGTAGAAAGACAAACACATTAAAATACCAGTAGAAAAAAAATCTGCTTAAGAACATCCTGCACTGATTGAATGGGATTTGAATTAAAACCCAGGCCTGTTGGCTACAGGTAGCAGCAGAGTTTGATCCAATAGGCATTTGACTATTTGACTATTTGCACAGACTCAAAGTTTATCATTTTTTAACCCTCCAGTATGTTCCACTTTAAAGCATGTGAACTTTGGCACCGTCTTAAAATGAGCACATGCTCAATGAGCCATACTGTTGCTGCACGGGTACAAACACAGATGCACACTTAGCGCACACCTTAAAACACAGTAGGCACATACACACACGGCACACTGCGCTTCCACATCGGAGTGAACTAGGTTGAGAAATTTGAAAGAAAACAAACAGGATTCCAGAGCGGTGCGGTGTGGCGTGAGGCTGCTGGACTCAAACACAAAGAGAGGCCTGTTCGCAGCGTACAGGAGCATTCCAGCTAACAGAACAGGCTCTGGGACACTGTTGACCTAAGCTACTTTAGAATGTTTGTGCAATAGCTTTTTACCACTTGATTAAAAATATCGTTTGATGCCGAAGCGGCCGTGTCCTAGCAAGGGGCAGTTCAGACTGGTCTGAGCAAAGCAACATGTTGCTGCATGAACGGAGGGCTCTTATGAAGATGTGAGCCATGAGCCATTGGCCTGGAACAGTGAGTCACAGTTGAGTCATTGAGGATGACCATCCGTGCTGTCAGGCACTTGATTTTGTAATTATATGTCAATTTTCTTGAAAGTCAGTTTCATGCCAACGTTTTGTGCGTAATGGATAGAAATCACAAACAGGAGATGAACGTTTCCATTGCTCAGCATATATTGAAATGGTTGCCATTATGTTTTGTACATTCAGACAGACAACTCATCCAAAGAGTTCAATGACTTTTCCTCTAGTGCAACCACACAATTGTGGGTTTAAGTGAATCAGTCAACAGTGGATTGCCATGTCTGGAACATCGTTCCCGGCCCCCCGTCAGGGTGAATTTGAATAACTTTGGTTATCCCTTAACTCTGCACCAAATCCCATTATGAGGTTCCGGATTTAGATGTGTCCATTACTTTGATTTATAACCAAATACCTGTCAAACTAATGACAATCTCACCCTCCCATTAGCCTATCTAACTAAGAAGGTTAACATGGTAATCATTATACCTTAACATCAGCAGTTAGCATTGGCATTGTTAGCAGGTTGTTTAATTCAATTTAATTTTATTTATAGTGCCAAATCATAACAAAAGTTATCTCAAGACACTTTACATGTAAGGTAGGTTGAAATAACAGTATGACTTATTTCTGATAAGACCCAAGTATTCCTCCATGAGCAGCAGCAAGTTGATGTTATTAGTTTATTTATTATATAAGGTATTGTTGATCTTACAGTTTTTTTATAAACCTGTTTATTGAAACACATCACATCCTGTTGCATGACCTTTAGAATTAAATGCGTGATTTTTCTTTTCTTTCCCGAAAAAACAAACATGTAAACAAACAAACGAACAAGTAGAAAACATACAAACATTATCCCGCCTTCCTATCCAGTTGGTCTTCCCTTGTCAAACAGCATATCTCATCAACCACCTTACATTTGTACATTCATATTGATGTAAGAGCCCAGCTGGACAGAACAAACAGAATGTGTCGTTCACCCCTACACCGTAGGAGTTGTAGCTACATAATGGAAATATGAGATAAGATGCTGCCATGTAGTAAAGAATTTCTCAGTTGACCCTCGATGTGAAAAATGAGATTCTTTCTAATTTAAGGAATGACATTAGATCAGTCTGCCAAGATTGTTCTGCTTGGGGTTTAGGCAACTCTCTCTTGATATTATACTTGCATCTGAAGACCCTTCAAATAATCCATTAATTCATTCATTCATTCATCTTCAACCGCTTGTCCCTGTCAGGGTCACGGGGGGGCTGGAGCTGATCCCAGCTGACATCGGGCAATTATTATTAATTCAACTAATAAACAAAGATTGCCACTTAAAAACAATTATGTCACCAAGCCAAACTCAATATGGACCATGCTTCATGAAATGGATCATAGAATAAATCAAATGGATTTAGTGGAACTGGTGTTGTCTCAAAGAGTTTGTTGATTTGCTTTTCCCAAATGGCAGATCGTTCCTCCTCCAAATGTCTTTCATTTCACAAAAGGTCCAGTTTAAATATGTTTAGGCCTTAGATTAAACAAGTGGGCTGAAGAGAAGATTGAGATGTTGGATCCCTGATTTGCCAAGAAAAATGTAGATGAGGGAAGTGAATGCAGCCTGCTCTCCTCTCCGTCAGCTAACACCATAGAAAATGTCCTTGAGCACATTTCTGAGCGTCCAAATTGCTCTGGTGGAGCTGCCGAGTGGACCAACACTAGAAGACTGTGGTCGCACTGGGTTGCTGCCAGGTACGAATGTGTGTAACTTTGTACGTGTGAAGCAGGGTGTTGATGAAAGAGAGCATGTGTGCTTGGCAAATATTCCCAGGATAAATTAAGGCAAAAAGCAAAAGTCTATACTGAGATCTAAGAAGAAAACGCTTGATGTGGGTGCAGATTTGCGCTTTGAAGGTGGGATTGAACCGGTCACAGAACAGAAACACGGGGATGAAGTTAGCTGAACCTGTTTAGATGTTGTGTGTCTTTGGTTGATAGGATTCTTCAGTAGCCCACAGAGAAAATCTAAAGAAAAATCATCAAAGTTTCACAAAAATCCACAAATCCATCCTGTTGTCAAAGCCTGCCGCAGCCCTAATGATGATGATGATGATGAAGATGAATTAAGTTGGGCTCATCTTATCAGCGAAGGCACTTTAATTTGACCTCTTATTTTTTCTCATTTTATAACATAACCTATTAACCCCCTCAATAAACATCACAATATCACTTTTTCTCTCATTAATAAAGTTTTTTCGTATCATTTTATCTCAGTTTTATTTCCTGGAATCAGTCACGTTTATCTCTTCTCATCTCTAATAAAGCTCGTTTATCTCAATCATTAATCTAATCCCACCAACCATAATCTTGGTTTATCTTGTTTCCTATCATCTCATCAAGTTGATGACTTTTTTCAACTTTTTGTGTTGGTAAATGTCACCATTAGTTTCATTAGTACAGTTCATCTCAGCTCATTACACTTTATAAAGTAACCTCATCAATAAAGTTAAATATATGTAACTCATCTAATCTCATATATTCTCATCATGCCCTTTGCCGATTATCAGTTTTCATGATTTAAGAACATCTTTTCTAATTCCATCTCAAATTATATTATTTTATATTTCCCCTCAGAAAAGTGAAAGCTATCTCTAAATTCATCTCATTTGTAAAGTTCATCATCTCTTCTCATCTTTCCGCAGTTTTAGTTTTGTCCTTATCTTGTTAAAGAAGTCCATCTCCTCTTTTCCCATCTCAGTCTCATCTGTTCTTGAAAGTACAGTTCATTACATCTCACGTATGTAAAGTAATATAATCAAATTCCCTCTCTTATTGTTTTCGTCTCATCTCCTTTTTATCATTCAAATGTAGCTGATCTCATCAGTAATATTCATTTGTTTCATCTCATCTAACCTCACCAATTACCTGTTGACTCTTGTCGTACCATGTTTCATCTTGCATCCTCAGTGAACATCTCCTGGTTAAAACGCATCAGTAAAGGTCAACGTGTGTCAAAAATGAAATTCATCTCATCTAATCTCACAAATCCTTGTCATCTCTCATTCTATCATGTTGTTTCATCATGATGTATCTTGTTGGGGGTCATCTTATCTTATTCATTCTCTCTAAATGCATAGCAGTCTAATAATGAATTATCTCTGTCTCACCATTATTGTCTCATTTCATTTCATCAGTTAAATTAATCTCTTCTCATTTCCCAGAGTTAATTTCACATCTCATCTTTTCACATCACATATATCATCTCATCTTCCCTTATAAGCTCATGACATCTCTTTTTTTCATCTCATTTGTGAAGGTTGCATCTCAGTCCTGTCCGCATACTTCATCTCATATTGTCTTTGTCTTTGTCTGGTCTCATTTGTCGTACTGAACTCAGCTCCATCTTGATGACAGCTGAGGATAAATGCCAGGCAGTGAAATGGAAACAAGCAGTCTGAGAATCCCCCCGGTGTGAGAACATGACGAACATATCACAACACTGTGAGTAAACCGACGGCCTCCCTCCTTCACTCTTTCCCTCTCGTGAGCTGTCCATCTACCTCTCTGCCTTCCTCTCCCTGTTTTTTTCACACACACACTTACCCTTCCCCTGTCTCTCTCACAGACTTGTTGCTCTTCATATATCTGGAGTGTTAGTGACAGCGAGCTGTGTTTGCCGAGCGGCTTTCACTCGACCACTGCCACCGCCCCACCCATCAAACCCTCTTAACCTTCGACCCCGCAGCCCCACCTGCCTACTCAAACATGCTCACGCACACACACTCTTTACACCTCTTGTTCTGTTAGCTTTGTCCACCTGTGACGTCAAGCGCCTTTCAATGGCCCTGATTAACAGGTATAATTCACTCAGGGCTCAGGGCTCAGGGCCAGGATCTTTAAATAATGGGTGTGCATTCCTGCTTGTGTTGTGTTGTCCGGTAAATCGACCGCATTGAGATGAATGATCGGAAAATAATCCATCTCCACAAGTGTTTTAAATCTCAACATTTTTAAATTCCTTTGTTCAAACACAGAAACGTATCTTTAAAGTCTTGAACATGTCAAAGAACATGTCACATTTTCGAGGAATTAATCATTCAGCAAAGTCCGCAGTGCTAACAATGTAAACAGTCTTTATTGTATTACCGTCAGCAGAGGGATATTTGAGTTTGATAAGTACCGAAAAGTACCTCTTCATATTCATATTTGGTAAATGTTACAATAATTGTGCTTCAGGTGGGAAGAAATTCATCAGTAAACATGTCACAGGAGTCTGAAGACTCTGATCGTCTGCAAAAGTCAAAAGGTTTTCTTCTTGTTTTTAGCACCACCAGAGGCCGTTTAGTTCATACATGTAAAAACGTACAAAGAACCTTTAAACGACACCTAAACTTTAAGTTCGGCCGCACTTTCGCTGCAGAATCAAACGTCCGCAGCTCGGAGAGGTCGCCACAGCATGAAAGCTGGCCTCGCACTTCGCTGCTGCTTGGTGTGTTTTTCGGGGTAACGCGATATCAATGCTTGATTGAGCTGAAACTTAAATACCATAAATAGTCCAGTACCCAAAAAGAAAATAATCAAAGGACCTGAGAAGGTTTTTTCTCAATCGACTTCTTACTATCAATTAAGGATCTCACATAAACATAATTTTTCGAAAGCTTAGAGTACTTGTTTGAGACATTTCGAGCCTTTGTTTTTTTTCCTCGCTCGAGCACTGATTAAAAGTGGGCGGAGCTTAGTTTTAAAAAAGGGGATGTCATGTAAGTCTTCGCACCAATCATGATTTAGCAATATTTGAATCGAAATGTGTAGACTTTCGCGGGGGTTGTCTCCTCGTGTAGCAGTCATTTCTTCTGGAGGTTTGATCGTTGCTTATTAAGTCATGAACATTTAGTGTTATAGACAAATACTGAAGATTTCAACAGCTTTAAAATCAAAGCTTTGCAGCTGTTTTTGTGTTGTTTTTTTTAATTCACGTGGACTTTAAAGTGTGTTCTGTACGGCCAGTCACCTTAGTATCTGCTTATTATTTGATCGTTAGCTATCAGTCTAAACAGCCAATGTTAAACTGCACGTAGCCATCACCATGGAAGAACAAATAACATAGAAAATTATGTGGATTTGATTCCCTAATTGCCTAAAATTTGCAGTTCGGATGGGAAGCAGTCAAGCTGATGTTTTTCCATCTTCATCCAGATCATCCGAGTGTAACTGTAGTTCCCCAGGAACTTAGAACCCAGAGCCGACCGATCCCACCATGACACACACCCACAATTTATTACCCACTATTATAGAAACCGAGGTTCAAATACCTACCAGTGGACTAGCCCAGACTTTAATTCACATGGTGAAGCCCCAGATTTAAATCCTTTACCGCTGCATAACAATAATAGGAGCTGAAACTTGGCGAGGTCTTTCCACTACCGTCTCTGTTTGTGTGTATGTGTGTGTGGTCTGACCAGTGCCCACATCCTTCCACAGCAACAACATGGCCACCTATGAGACACACATCCATTCCTCAATTACCTCCCTGCCTTCCTCCATCCCTACCTCTATCCTTCATTCTTCATTCCCACCAACGGCCAGGCGGCTGAAGGTTATGACATATGTTGCGTTACACAAGGTCACCGTAGTTTGTCTTCCTGCATTTTTCCTCTTGGTTACGTTCGCCTATACAAACAGTCCCCTACGCCTATAGGAGATGATTTGAGGTGAGTAAACCACGATGGCATTTAACTTGTTCACACAGGATGTAACAAAAATATTTGAGGTGGAGGCTGACGAAGGTCTCGCTTACTTTTTCCTTTGTAACAAACGCATAAATCAGTGTGTGCTATAATCAGAGATGTCTGCAGGATGAGAAACTAGGAGTCAGGAAAGCGTTAACACAAATCATTCACCAATATCAGCTCCCACCTCAGATACAACCCTCAAGTTTTAAAGGCCAGCATGTAAACCACAAGGCATGGGTAGTTATGGGAACACGTTGGAGACTGTAAACAGAGCATCGGAGAACTGAGATCGAAGCAAGGATAGGACTTTTTAAAATGCAAACTGAGAGAAGTTTTTTCACTCTGGGACCCACCCAGAAAATATAGTGGTATCCCTGTGTGTGGAACATAGGGATACCACTACACACATAGGCCTGTGAGACATTTACAGTAATAGCTTGAGACTACAGGCTATAGGAGCGAGGAGCACTAGACGCAGTACAGATCTATGACAATGACCTGGAAAATCATATTTCAAACTGCAACATGTAATAAGGGTTAGGGTTCTGTAGCGGTAAGTTAAAAAGCAGCAGGACATTCATTATAGTTTTCCAGATGTTTGATGATGACGTAAACCTTACTAAAAAAGTTATTTCTGGCCACTCAGAGGCAACGCATTAAGCTGTAAACACAATGTTGACATCTTATTAACTTAACCTCTTCTCAACTTCAAATGCATTTATGTCCCTGTAGGAAAATAAGTTATGCAGCAAGTAAAACAGAAAAAATGTAAACATATACAGAGAATATACACACTTCACATACAAAGCAATCAGGGGGAGAGGAGAATACAGTGTGCCAAAGAAACAGTAGAAGACACATGAATGCAGCTAATTACAATGAAGAAAAATGAAGAAAAGAAAGGGAAACCTAATCTAAAGAACACAAACTACCAACAGCATCAATACCGGCCACAGTGCTCAGGTCAGGTTTGACTTCCACTCACCCGTATTCAAAAAAGAAACGGCTGAAGGGATGGAGAAGTATGTATCTGTTACTCTTTACAAGAGGGAAATCTGAGCCGCGAGCCTGAAGGCAAAGACTGGAATTCTGCATGTAATGGGCGAGAGCTGTTGGAAAGGATGGCTTTGGCTCCCCTAACTGTCTGCCTAAAAACTAGGTCAGATATTTTGCTCTGGTGAACCAACAAAATCTTGCTGCACGTATTACAAATTCTGGTTAGAGCATTTTTGGACTTGTTATTGAGGTTACTAAACCAGCAGAGAAGAGAAAAAGGTCAGAACCGATTCAATATGTGACCTACATTAGATGAGCATGAGAGACTTTAACTTATAAAGTCGATGTCCATCATCCCTGGACAGGACACCGGTCTATCGCAGGAGACCCGGAGAGAACCCACGCAGACAAGGGGAGAACATGCAATCTCCATATACATCAAGAGAAATGAAGTGGGGTGATAATTCTCTGAAGGGTTGTTTCTAGGAGCGACCCCTATCACATTACGCACATTACGCAGAGTCATTTGATCCATTGATAACTGTGAAAAGCTACTTTATTAGAACTGGAACACTACCAGATATTGCATACAAAAGAGAACAAGGTTCTCCACAAATGAACTGTTCCCAAAACACATACATTGTTCTTTTTGGCAAATGCCACAGGGGGGTATTCATTCATCTTCAACCGCTTGTCCCTGTCGCGGGGGGCCGGAGCTGATCCCAGCTGACATTCGCAGTCTATCGCAGGGCACATAGAGACAAACAGAGACAGACAACCATTCACACCTACGGGCAATTTAAGAGTCATGAATTAACCTAACACATGCATGTCTTTAGGAGAACACCAGAGAACCCGGAGAAAACCCACGTAGACACGGGAAGAACATGCAAACTCCACACAGAAGCCCCCCAGCCGGCATTCAAACCAGGAACCCTCTCGCTGTGAGGCAAAAGTGCTGACCACCCTACCACCATGTCACCCAACATGGGGTTATGTACAATAAAAATGGGGTTGACTGAGGGTAGCCTAGATGTTTTGACTTTCTTGGTGTCCTTTGATATGGAGTGAGCAGGCACGTTGGTACTGTAAATATCAGGATGCTGCATGCTGCTTACTGACATCCCATCACAGTTTCTGGTTATTGAAGTTTACCGCAAGCTCCCAGCAGCGTACTGAGTTACCCGCTGTACTGTAGGCTTAAACATGAGAGGCTGTGCTTACTTTATGCAAGTTATTTATTTGTTTTTTAGTGCAGAGGGAATAAACGGTTGTGCCCAGGTGTGCTGTGGGTTTCTCTCAGTGTGTGTGCGAGCTAGGAATTATAACTTTGAAAACCACAGGTGAGTGCAGCAGTTTCCTCTCAGCGTGGAATATCCTGTCACATACCTGAGAGCTACTTCCTCTTCAGAAAAACATCAATATTTACCAGAATACACAGAAGCCTGTAAATCTAAAAAACCCTCTTACCCGCTGGCATGTTTTTCTGTTCTAGTGCCAGTTGTCAACCCCACCGGTGCCAGCTCTACCACATCTTTATTTATGATTTTTTTTTTTTTTTTTAATGTCAAAATATTCCTTTTCAGAAAGAGTACACCCTAGGGAGGACATTTTAACAGCAAACACTCTACATTCCTCCTACTGGACCGGAGCTGGACTCCAAAGTAAAGTTTACATTCCTGGGCTGCTGGGAGGAATGCTGCCCTCTGGGGCGCTGGACCCGACCTGAGGATTACAAGTCAGGGATCGCAGACGGAGACTGGGATGCTCGGTTACAGGTACGTTTTGAATATGTCAACAACACAGGCTCAATTACACAGACTCTAACGGTCTAACCTTGTGTGGCATTGATCATATCTGCAGACCGGAGGGGGAAAATGCTTTTTTTAATTATTTATTTTATTATAAGCGTTGATGCTTTTGTCATAAGTTTGAGTCACATTGTCTCTCATGGAAACTATGACTCTGGAGTGGCTATTAAATGAACACTAATAAAAATTCAAGTTTTATTCTCAGAGTTAATGCTTTTCTCTTGTATATGAAGTCTGATTAAATCTTGATTCAGGTGTGATACTCAATGACGAAACAGAGTCGAGTATTCACAAAGCCAACGAATGAGGCAACATTGTATTGGACTTGCAGTGGCAACCTTCATGTTACGTATCTGTACTCAGGACAGTGTGCTCAACGGCAGTGAAATTATGTCACGATTGTCCTAAAAAAAGGGAGAGAGAGATGACATCCTATGGGCTTTACAGCCCTAAAAATAGTGAGGGTATCTGCAGCTATAGAGACGGCACTGTAGGTGTGCTGTAATAGAGAGGAAAGGGAGGAGGGGAAATGAGAGTAGGGTAGGAGGAGGAGAGGAATCCGTTATGACAAGGACAAGCCAATTGCTACCACGATTCCAGCTGAGAAAATAATGTACAACCATAACTATTACTGTTCCATCTGATGATATTATTATTATAAGCTGATCTGCACCCCGGAGCAGACAGGGGGTTCATTGTCCTACTCAAGGACACTTGTGATTAATGTCTGATGAAGGGCTTGAACCTGAGCGGTCATTTTGAAGGTCAGTCCAGACTTTGATCTGAGCTAATGAACATGGAACAGACCAGAAAAAACTCACTCAGGTGAGATCAAAGCCCTAACTGGCTGTGATAAAGGTCTAATGGAGTCACTCTATGTAAGGTTACCCCTTGCATTTGTGTACTATTGTGAACAGTGGACAATGACAGTATACTGTGTGGCTATTGTATAAGTGTACCTACAGTAATACCAATACAAGGTGATAGCATTTCATAGTGGTATGTAAAAGACATACAAGGGTTGTGGGGAAGCAGTCCGGCACTGCCCCCTGGTGGCAACAATAACTATCTCCCACTCTTTATTATTTTGGATCTTGTAAATGGTAAATGGACTTGTACTTATAAAGCGCCTTTCTAGTCTTCTGACTACTCAAGGCGCTTTCACAGTGTTTGTCACATTCACCCATTCACACAGACATTCACCCAGATGGCAGTGGACATCTTCATACCATCTAACCTAATCTGACCATTCACATCACATTTACACACTCATGCACAGCAGGGAAAGCAATTCAGGGTTCAGTGCCTTGCCCAAGGACACTTCGACATGTGGACCGAGGGAGGTGGGGATCGAACCGCCAATCTCTCAAAGGGAGGATGACCCACTCTAACACTGAGCCACAGTCACAGTTGAGACTTTTTTTTTTTTTTCCAAATTTCAACACGACCAATCATCAAGTGCACATTTAAGGAAATGTATGATTTGATTAGTAGTGCAGTATGAGCATTTCTTAGATCATTTCTTAGAAGATATATCTGTTTCTTATTGAAAGAGTCATGTGTCTTCCACTATGTCAGTTGTTGGCAGTTTATGATCCCTATTAGCTTCTGTTTCTTTCTTTTTTTTGACTGGAAGGCTCAATGCCGAAACACGTCAGGGTTTATTTTTAGGTCTAAGTGACTATTCCGCTACAATAAAGGCAATGTAATAAGAGAGTGGAGATTTCTTCTGGCTTTGGTACATGTAACATTATCCAAAGAGCACCTTAAAATAACTCATTTGGAGTTGAGGTAGCGCTACTTCTCAAACATTTTGATGTTTAGCCTCCGTTGATGTGGATGCTAATCCTCCTCTAAACATGCACAAAAGTGACATGAAATTTTAAAAAAATTAGTTGAAAAAAAATAAATTGAATTAGTATATTGGGTTCTTGCCCCAGAGTTCACCTTCAAGGTAAATATTTCATAATCTTTCATCTACTTTTAACTTACTAACGGAAAGGAAAACTAATATAAACGTATTTCCTCAGTGAGCTCAGTGTTTCACAGTCAAGTGAAACTTCTATGTACAATAACATCAGCAGATAAAATCAGCCTCGGTGCTCCAGACACATAAAATGCCGTTAAAAGGAAGGAGGCACATAAACAGGTTATTTCAACCTTCTAGTTTCGCCTCGATCCACATCAGCTAGAACCACATTTGTTGTTCATTTCTTAAATGAAGCAGTAAAATTAATGTAAAGGAAAATGGTGTGTCAACTGAAAAAACAACCTAATTATTCCCTATGTGTTTATTCACCTCAAACCAAACTTCGTTTCCTTTGCAGTAACTTTGCACCTCGTCAAATTTTCCTCTTCCTTCTCAGCTGTGACATTTCTGTTTGGAAGGAAAATCCTGCTCAGCTCTTTGCAGCAACCTGCTACTTTCTGTGTGTTACCAGCCCAAAAATACTCCCTGTCCTACTGACGCCCTGGTTCAACCTGTTCTCTGCCCGAGTGATGTATTTACAACACTGTGTCCAATTCCTCCACATCTCCGACTCTGCCAAGGAAACTTTTGCCTTCTGCGTCACAGCAGCCTGTTACTTCCACTTCCCAGTCCAACTCCAACACGACCTGTTCTGACATATACAAGCTAGCTCCTGTCTGATCCTTGATCTCAACCTGTCATGGCTGCCTGAAACTTTTTTTTCCAGTGTGTGGGGTAAGCAAGGAGGTGACATATGTGCTTTTTAACTTTTTTGTTTTCACAAAAAGGTGTACCACAGGGGTCTGTCGTTGGGCTTCTTTTATTTATATGCAGTTTTTGTTTTAAATTTGAATAATACAAATATGATTTGTGATTTACCAAAAAAGTTGAACCCCTGCACACTTTAACTGTTAAAATCGTTTAGTAAATACAAACGTTGCTATTTTAAAACTATTTTTGGGACTATGCTGGGATTCAACTTTTTTTTATTTACTCTTCCCTTTCCTATGCCCCGTCTTAAGTTATGGATGTGCTAGGTATCCTTCTATTTTGTGACATGTGAAATGTTATAATAATTATCATCATAATAATGGTATTGCATTGTATTCATATAGTGCTTTTCTGGGCTTAAGGTTGCTAGATTTTTTCACATTTATGCAGATGACAACATTTAATGTTTGGCTAAGCCCCAACAATTAATGAGACATTTAATTAGCTGCAGTCAGCTTTTAATAAGGTTCGATCTTAATGCCAAGCCACACAACCTTCATGAGCAATGTGTGGTGGCTACCTTGCTGAAACTGGTCACGCACGCACGCACACACGCGCACACACACACACACACGCATGCACGCACACACGCACGTTGGAGCGCTGCCTGCCTTCCTACATCATGTTTGCCCACTCCAGCTCCGGGAGGGCCACTGCCCTGCATGTTTTAGGTTTTTCCTGCTCCAACAGACCTGATTCTAATGATGAGCTGAAGTTTGTCACAGGTTTGTTATTTGTTATACTCAGGTGTGTTAGAGCAGTAAGAAACCTAAAATAGGCAGGGCAGTGGCCCTCCAGGAGCAGGATTGGACACCCCTGGCCTAGGGGTTCCACAGCTATGCTGCTCCAACCCGTTAACATTGGAGCCACAGAAAAAATCAACAGGTTAGCAACGCACATGTGCTACTAATGCAAGACGTGTGGCCCGGCCATTGTCCTTGAGAACAAAGGCCTGTTCTTATGTGCGCAAAATGCTGAGTTAATGCTGTTCTCAAAAAAACAGGAAGATGCTCTTGCAAATGCAGTTGATGACTGTCTTCAATACACAACTGCAGTTTTGCAACAAAGTTCGGCCACTACATCATGTGTCCTTTCATTAAATATGTCAAAATGGTAATTGGGCCTAAAAACCTTATTTTAACCTTTATGTTATCCAAGGGAAGGCAACGGAGCACACATGTTCTTTCCAGGATTAGCCACAATATACTGTCCTGAACTGAATGGTAAATGTCTTAATCAAGGGTAAGAAAGATGTCATCAACAGTTGCTGAGGGTGGAAAGACCATTACAGATTGAGCCTCTAGTCCTATCCAAATTCCTGACCATGGAGTGACATTCAATCCTAAAAGCCCTTAAATAAATAAGCACCAAATGACATGAAAAGCAACCAGTCCACTGAATGTCATCTAGAAACTTACCAGTCTGCCATTCATAACTTTGAATGTAAAACCAGCTACAGAATAAGTACTCACTTATTAGTTTGTACTTATTTCATTTCAATCTGCTACTAAACTGCACAGCGCGTATTGTTGTATATTGTATAAACCTACGCTTAACCACGATGTCTGTTGCACTCTGTCACACTTAGTTCATTGCTTGATTTATTTGATGTTAGCTTTATTTTGATTTGATTTATGTTTATGCTTATTGTTACTCTGATCCTTTCTTTTCTTTGTATTGAAACTGTTGCAAAATAATTTCCCTCGGGATAAATAAAGCTTCTTGAATCTTGAATCTTGAAGAATGAACACCAGAGAACAGACGCAACCCAAAGATGCAGTACTTGGAACAATGTAGTTATGCACAAATACTTAAAGGACTTCCTAAGACCAGAGTGACATTTATGATGGAGCACAAATAATGAACTTTAGTGGTTAGCACTGTCGCCTCACAGCAAGAAGGTTCCAGGTTCGCATCCCGGCCTTTCTGTGTGGAGTTTGCATGTTCTCCCTGTGTATGCATGGGTTTTCTCCGGGTTCTCCGGTTTCCTCCCACAGTCCAAAGACATGCACGTGTTAGGTAGATTGGTGACTCTAAATCACCCGTAGGTGTGAATGGTTGTCTGTCTCTGTTTGTCTCTATGTGCCCTGCGATAGACTGGCGTCCTGTCCAGGGTGTACCCCGCCTCACGCCCGATGTCAGCTGGGATCGGCTCCAGCCCCCCCGCGACCCCGACCCCGGGATAAGCGGTTGAAGATGAATGAATGAATGACTCTTTGTGGTGATTCAGAATTTAATTGAAGAATAAAAGAATTACATTTTTATAAAAATCACTTCTTATTTCAGGTTCAGTACATTCAGGAAATGTATTCAGCACATGGTAGGCAGCGAAATCTCAGTACTAAATATATACATGTGATCATGATTTTTTACATCAAGGTCAAATAGCTGTTGCAAATAATTATTAGTGTTTGCTTACACTTACTTTGCTTTGCTTTGGTTAACAACAAATATGGTTTGTTCATAGCAGGACTAACGAGATAAAGACGGTTACTGTGGGTTGTCAGTCACACAAAAACAATAACTGACTGAGTCGATCCGCACACAGGTGTTTTCACTTAATTTGGCTGATTAAGTCTCTCCTCTGGACCATGACTGATTGACGTAGCTATGGCTACGCCTTCCAAGTGACAGCTGCTCCAATCAGCCAGATAATTGAAGACACGTGTGGTGTGTGTGGTGTGCAGTGCATTTAAATGAAGCATGCCCATGTACAGTAAGTTAAAACAAACTAAAAAAAACTTGCATTTATATACTTTGTGTGTGCTCATCTGTAATGTAATAGGTCATTTAATTTAATAAAACAGGATTTTTTCTTACAACGATGCAACCTCTCTGAACTATGCAGCATAAAAAAAAAAAAAAAGCAAAATCTTCTAATAACTTGGAATGGCTGGTTATAAATGGACGTTATGAAAGATGAATGAGTGTTGTAAAGTTCCTGATCACGAGATTTAGTATGGATTTATCATTGGGATGTAAATAGAAATAAACTATTCATTTTAATTATAACCTAAAATACAGGAGATCATAGATTAAAAAAAGATTTAATTTCATTTTTGCAGTGCCATGGACCAAGTGTGGATTTACAAAGTGCACTTGATTCATAGTTTAAATGCTGAGTAACATTTGGCATGTGGGTATTTTATTATCTGACCTGATAAAAAGAAAGCAGCGGCAGCGCTATGACTTAAGCCCCTCTAACCTGTCTACAGCAACTTTCTGCTGCTGATGCCAACACGGCTGTTTACACCTTACATTTCAGCTTCCCTGTTGAAGTAAATCATTACCTAAAATCGGACACAAATGATTCAATTAAAGCTGATTATAACGATAAAGCTTCCAGTGCTAGTTTTGTTTTCACAGTGAAGGAGTGTGCGGCCCTATCAATGACGACTGCAATATCTTAAAATATAATCAAGACAAAGGAAGACTGACAGTCCCAATGACTCCCCTTGTGTGTGTGTATGTGTGTATGTGTGTGTGTGTGGGGGGAGAATGAGGAGCAGAAGAAGAACGGGGCTTCATCTTTTGTCCAGGCTCGAATGGAGAGAGGTGGAGGAGAGGAGGAATAAGAAGCACCTCATTTCTTGACAGCACCCCAGATAATGAGTCCAATAATAGTACAAGCTACAGCTAACACTATCATCAGGATGCACATCTTCTTCCGGGAGCTCCGCTGGGGGGGGGGGGGGGGATAAAACACAGAGTGGTTATTTGTGTATTAAATAAGTATTAGATATAATCTGCATTTTAATGGAGAGATGGATGTGTTTCACTCCAAGAGGCTGATGATTTAAAGTGACTCAATCGGATCACCTTGTGACTCAGCCTTTTTTTCTTTTCTCATTTACGCCTCTTTATCTACGTTCTACTTCCCAAAGAACTTGGTTACACAAGGGAGTCCTTGTGCAGGGGTGGAGGAGTCAAACATGCAAACAGTGTTACCCCAGAGACTCTTGCTTAGATTGCTGATTTGGTCCACTAGTTGCAAGCTTACTTCTCTAACAGCTGAAAACGCAACATGGCGTGAAGGCTTGTGCAGCATTTTTTTTAACCTGTCTTTGTAGCCTGTGCTTGGTGCCAGCTTCACAATGTGCATATTGATAATTATGATAATGATAATTGATAATGCAGTTTGTCTTGGAAGTGCAGGCTGTATTAACTGGTCCACAATAAATTACCTGGACCGTTCTCACTAAAGGATCACGGATACTTACTGATTTATTTATTTTAGAAAGACGGATCACGTCAGTGCCTCATATTTCCCCTGTAACATTTATACATTTGAATGCCTCTTCTAATCCTCTCCTTGTTCCTTTATACGTATTCCCTTCTTTGCGCATCTGTCTTTCCTCTATTCTGTTGATCATCCTCTCTGTCCTATCCAGTTTTACCTGGTAGTCTGCAGCCCGTGCCAGCTGCTGGGTGGCGCTCTGGACACTCACATCTGCATTCTCCACATTGGCTTCTATACTGTCTGCAGAACACACAGGAAACACACACACTTTACATGCAGCAGGTGCGAGGAAGGGGGGAATACGGCATGAATCTACAAACTAGTTTCTCAGTCATTAAATATGTAGACAGATCAGCAGAGAAGATCACATGGACAAGGTCATATTCATATTCATTATTCTTTATTTACCTAATATTATGATTGTGTTTCTCCTTATTAAAATTAAACTATTGTTTTGTGGTTTTGTGTCTTTTTTTGGTGGAGTTTCCTTATCTGTTTCAGTTCTAAGTTGTTACATTATCAGAGGAGCAGACAAGAAATCTACGAGCAGGTGACAGAAGCTCACCTATCATGTCCCCCTGCTCGTGCACCATCATCCCCAGGTCCTTGAAGATGTCATTGATGTCCGTGATGTCCGACTGAATCCAGCAACATAAAAGAGAGACGGTTCGTGTGAAAGGGCAACACGGAGTTGATGAGATACTGAGATATTAGCCGACACGCTGGCATAGACACTTCCATCTAAATCTGTACCTCTAACTGCCTGATGGACGATTCTCTCTCCTGAATCAGCCTCAGGTCTTCTTCGGTGATGGCTTCAGTCTGAGCCTGCACCTGTGAATCACTGCAAGGGACGATACAGATGAAATAATCACAATACTAGTAACAATAATAACGAATATAATGAGATCAGAAATAGTGGACCTACCTAAGGAACGCAGGCATATTTCCGAAGCCATCATCGGGCTGTCCTCCCTATTAGAGGAAATGAAGAGGTTGAATGAACACACAGTAGTTATGTGTTTGTTGGTGCAATTATACCACAGAGGACGTTTTTTGCTGTGATTTTGGCTATGATTCAGCGTGTACAGGGCGCTATAAGAGCTCCCCCAGCCAAGATATGTTCCTCACCAACCATTTAAAGCAGTAAGGAACTGTTCCTTCTTATCAGCACTGTTGCAGGACACACAGATACTTTTCAGTGCAGCGAGATAAGCGGTGTGGGGACAGAGTTGCCAAAGTGATGCGAAAGCTACATCCTGTGAAAATTCTCTCAGTTCAAAGAAATATGAAAAAGGAGAGAACTCCCTCCGATCTCATCTCCAAAAGAAGGCTGTGTGTGTGTGTGTGTGTGTGTGTGTGTGTGTGTGTGTGTGTGTGTGTGTGTGTGTGTGTGTGTGTGTGTGTGTGTGTGTGTGTGTGTGTGTGTGTGTGAGAGATGGTAGACGCCAGTCTATCACATGCTAGCACGTTGCTAACCACCACACCACCTTGTCGCCCATTTATTATTTTTGTATGTTTAAAAATCTTATAAATAAAATATGATTCATAAAAAAGGCGCATAAAACCTTAACATTCCTTGTTTAGGAAGTATTGGCCTGACAAAAAGCCACTTTTAACTAACATAGCATAAAGCAACATAAACATAAATGTATTGATTATAAGTCACTGACATATGGATTGTTGGTCACTAATATATTATTTAATCACCATCTATGTCACTGGTCTACCCCCTGACCTTGTGACCTTGTAGGCACAGCAGCAGGTTACTCACAGACACCCTGGAGCTGGCTCTGACTCTGGCCACAAAGTCTCTCTCTTTGTCGGCCGCCAGTCGCTGGGTCTTCTGGAAGCTGTTGAGCGCAGCGGAGAAGTCATTCACCAGACGTTCTTTCTGTATCTTCCTCTGCCGCTAAAACAAACAAACAATAGAAATGTTAAAAGAAAACCTACAGAACTTTGGGAAACAAACCAGTGTGAACGAGCAGGGAAATTATGACTTCCAACAATAGGTAAAGGTGACATATTATGCTCGTTATCAGGCTGATTTTGATTATATTTCACCATTAATGATTAAAACAGGACACAGGATTCTGTGTCATACATTAAAATACATCAAATACAAATAGACAGGGATGACACAACGAAGCCCAAAAGCCAATTTCACTGTGGTCCCTATGGGGCATATCAATCATTCAAATAATACTTGTATTTTGGGTTTCCTCCTTAAACATGTTTACATGCTTTTATGTTTTTAAAAAACCCCAAAAGAATTAAGAAATGAAGAGTTCAGTACCTGATCAGGGCCAACAGGAAGTGCACTGAATGCCTTGATTAGTTTGTCAGTCTCCTTTGCTAGCTGGTTCCCTTGGTGCTGTTTCTGTTGCCTAGTGACCAAATTTTATTTTTGTTGTTAAAGTAGAAAAATACTGAACACACATTACAAAAAAAAACAGATTGCTGAGAGGAGAAATGGCAAAGAATTAGATATCAGGGGACCCTGCTGAACACACACGCACACGCACACGTTTTATTAGTTTAAATGCATTATCCGTATCGACCCAATATAATAATGTACTGATCTCTTGAACACTTTCAGACAGACCCAGTCTTGACCACATGTGTCAAGGGTTCGCTGTAGGTGCAGGTTTTCATTCCAACCAAGCCAGAACACACCCGACTCGACTTTTGTTGGACCAGGTGTGTTTTTGCGTAGTTAGAATGAAAACCTGCAGCCGCAGCGGCCCTTTACTGGATCTGTTTGAAACCCCTGGTCTAGACCTTTGTGTCCCATAACTCACAGCGTGTTTCGTAGCTGGCTGCTGTCCTGCTCTGTTCCCAGCTGAGAAACTGCCCTCTGTAGCTCCGAGGCTGGGGAGGAACAAAGAGTGCATTTGTTTATCTAAAAGATCACCACGTGTCTACAATGATGCTCACAGTGAAGTGGGTATAATACAATGTTACAGTTGATGAGGACTTCTTCTGTGTGTGTGTGTGTGTGTGTGTGTGTGTGTGTGTGTGTGTGTGTGTGTGTGTGTGTGTGTGTGTGTGTGTGTGTGTGTGTGTGTGTGTGTGTGTGTGTGTGTGTGTGTGTGTGTGTGTGTGTGTGTGTGTGTGTGTGTGTGTGTATTACTCAGCAGTGTCAGCTTCTGGACGTTGGAGCTGATGTTATGAACCAAAGCACTGGGCTCCTCTTGCATCCCAGCCCGGTAGGCCATGATGGAGAGCTGTGGAGGGGGACACGCAGCAACACAGTCTGTCACCGCATTCAATCATGAGTCTGTTACCATAGTTACTGCGGTTATTTCAGTGGGTTGGTGACTGATGTGAAATCACCTATGGGCACCTGGGCTGAAAGCATTTGTTGACTTAGTTTTAACCTTATACCTTAATATATTTGCATTGAAGGGGAAGAAAAACATCCAAAAATGATTACAAATGGGTGTGATCTCATCATTAGTAATCAACCAACACACACCGAATGGAGCCATTTGGGCGTGCGTTTTAATGACCTTTATCTCAGTCCATGGAGTGAATGCTTGGCCTATATTGACTCTAGTTTTTGCCCGTCTCCGGTCACTCAGCTGCTGGGACAAATAAGCAGCTGCAGGATTGGCAAAGACGATTTCACCCAGTGCCAGCCTACAGTAGCTGCACCCAACAACAGACAACCCTGGCAACCAGCAACGCCCAACGCTATTGGCTGGTACAATGTAAACAGAACGTGACAGGAAGTCATCGTCAAACCCGTCCAAAAAAACTAAATATGAATTCAGACGAAATACTTGTTTATGGAAGAGCAATACTTTCATTCTGTACCCCTTTTTGTTTTTTTACATATAACTTTTAATGAAGATTCTACACATTCAACCCTTAAGTCTCCTTAAAGTCTTCTCAATTTCAAATGCATTTGTAAAAGGCTACATTTTTTGAAGAGGCATCTGCACTTCTTTACTGTATATAAGGCCTAATGTGTAACAGGGCTGGGTGAGGAGTGTTTACTAAAGCTCAGTCAAACAGACTTCCTGTACTGTTGACTCAACAGGACTGGAACCGTGGCCAGTATGCAAATCCACCAGCTGTTGGGAAACTGTCACAACCGAGTCTCTCCAGCCGATACTGAAGCATCTTTAAACACTGAATCATGACTTACACTTTAATGAAAGTTGTCGCGACCCCCCCTGTGCGCTCTTGTGCGCGAGCGCGTGTGTTTGTCCCTTTACTAACAGGCTGCATTCGCTGGCAGCGAGAAAAATGCGGAAATCACAGAATCTCCCCAATAACAACAACACGAGACCCCGAACTGTCGCTGTTTACCGATAAAGCGCGTGTTATTACCCGGGTTGAAGCTGTCTATGAGTGAGCTTTATTCCTCCGTTGACTCCAGCGGGTGCACAAGTCATTAAGTTGGAATCAAAGTAGCAGCACAACCTCAAGCTTTCTCTCTCTCCGGAAAAAAAACACTTTCCATTTCTTCGCTCGTGAAGAAAAAGGGCATAACACGGTAGTGGTTATAATGCTACCCAGTCTGTGTTGTGAGTCCTTCCTAAGTGTTCAGTAAAAATGTAGATTTGTTACCTTTCTTGTGACTTGCAGCAGCAGCAGCAGCAGCGGTGTGTTTCCGGATTCTCTGCCCCTCCCCTGTCACATGATGTCTGCAGTGTGAGGGCCAAATCACTGGGCTCTATTACTTTATGACAAAGCAGGGCAATGCTGTATGAAGCAACAACAACAATCAAAATCCCTGAAAACAGATTATATGACACCTTAGTGTATTATGGCTTGTCCGTAATGTTGAAACTGCATATTTATAGTTCATAAATATCAGAATCAGCTTCAAGTATTAGTAATTTATTCCTCCAACTTCAGAGCTCTCTGAAGGAAACAGTGGAATATAGGTGAATAACATGGATTTAAATAACAGCTTAAGTACAATTCTGATGTAGGCGTACTTGTTTCTACACCAGTTTTTCCAGTAGGCTGCTTTATACTTATTGCACTTATTGTTTTTTTCTTCGTTGTCGCTAGTTACATCAAATGTTTTACATACGAAACGTGTGCTTCGCTTATTAGATATGATGCATTCTTATAGACGAGCTTCCAGTTCGGGTTTCAAGTTTTTATTTGTCACAATGTTAACGCGAGCATATACAAGAATACACACAAATATACAAAATGCATCATGATGGTATGTTAATACCGAGGTTCAACAAAAACAAGAAACATGTCAGAAATAGCTGCAGTGAATAAGGAAAACCTAGAAGCTTTTATATAGTGTTGAAAGTCTGACAGCTTGGGGAAAGAACCTTGCAGCGCTGGTCCTGATGCTGCAGAGTCTTGTGCCTGACAGCAGAGGGACAAGGTATTATCAATTGCAGTATTGCTGCTTTAACTTAAACCAACCTGTAAACACCTCTGTCTCCAGATAATAATAATAATAAGTGGTTACAGGCCTTTTTGTGTCTGGTCTACATTTTCCAGAAATGGCGCAGGTGCAGGTTTGGTCGAGACTTAGACACTTAGACACAACTAAAATCTCTGCCACAGACCTGCTTATAATAACTCTGCAAACCTGTGTGTGCTCCAGTAAGTGCCATTTAGGCACCCAGGTAATGCTGGTTCAATTCAATTCAATTTTATTCACGGTGCCAAATCATAACCAAAGTTATCTCAGGACACTTTACAGAGTAGGTAAAGACCACACTCTATGACTTATTCATGATTTACATAGACCCAACAATTCCCCCGATTAGTACAGTGGCAACGAAAAGTCTGTCTTGACTGGTTGGGAGGAAGAAAAGAAGAGAGAAAGAGAGAAAAGACGGACAGATGGACAGAGAGAGACAAAGACAGACAAAGAGACACTTCCAGAGATGCAAGCAACCACAAAAGTAACATCAACTATAATAATATCTATAGTAATGTGAATATGACTTATATGTTATGGCAGTTAATAAAGTAGAATAGTAGAAACAAGCACAGCTAAGGTGACAGAATATGACAATGATAATAATTAAGGTGGCAAACATGATCAATGATGAATAGCGTTAATAACAGCTGCGATACAGCGAGACATACCACTGATGGTGTCTTTATGGCTACAAATGTTATAGTTTATAAGACTAATGATAGTTTATGTGTCACGGGTACACCAGCAGCAGACAGGTCAGACAGGTTAATCACACAGTGATAGACTCCAGCTCTTGGAAGTCCTCCCTTTCACCTACATCTGTTCAGTGTGGGTCAGTACAAAAGCCTGCCAGGACCCCAGCTGCTGGGCGTCTGTGATTGGTGAAATAAAATGAAGGTCAAACATTATGCAAATACAAGACCGCATATCGGCTTGCCTGTACAGTACATTGTCTATAACGCGTTGACCTTTTGTAACTAGTGTATGGGATGATGAAAGTCACATGGAACCAGCGGTTGCGGTGGCGCACCAATGCGCAGAAAGTTCTCCTGCATGTAGGGCAGCCTATGGCATTGCATCTCATTCTCCAGTGTCCAGAGTCCACCAGTGCATGGAACATATGCTATTTCTAGTTATTTAGATGTACGTGTTGATCCTGTTTTCAGGTACAACATGGAGGCCAGATCCTGTGTTATCTCGGTCTTATGAACTGTGGGGGCCTAAAAATCGGTCCCTGTGTCTCAGTGTCTTTCAGGACACAGTATATGGCGGTCACTCACATCTACAGAGGTGCATTTACCCCTGTTGACCGACATACAGTTACTCTTTCTACGACTTCAATCTGGTCAAACAAGAACCAATAATCCTATAGATTTAATCATGTAAGCACAGTACAGGAAATGTAAACCAAACAGCATAAGAAGAGGATATCGTGCATTAAATTGGCCATTGTGAATGGAATAAGATTCTCAAAGCTTTAGCTGAAATTTAAATCCATTTGCCATTGATTTAGCTTGTCTTCTTATATTCCCTTAAATATACAGCATAGCAACTCTTCTTGTTTCTTTGCAGATAACCTTAAAACTTGGCCATAAAGGACCTGACCAGATCTGCCATGATACAGTACCTCTTCACAGCCTGTCTGTGATGTAATGTGATTTTATGTTGTCATGTTTTAACTGCTTGTGCCAATTGTGCTGATTGTCGGCTGAACATTGTTTGTGTCTGCGTGGGTTTTCTCCGGGTTCTCCAGTTTCCTCCCACAGTCCAAAGACATACACGTGTTAGGTTAATTGATGACTCTAAAATCACCCGTAGGTGTGAATGGTTGTCTGTCTCTGTTCGTCTCTATGTGCCCTGTGATAGACTGGCGTCCTGTCCAGGTTGGACCCCGCCTCACGCCCGATGTCAGCTGGGTTCGGCTCCAGCACCCCGTGACCCCGACAGGGACAAGCGGCTGAAGATGAATGAATGAATGAATGCCTTTTACAGTACGCATACACACTTTTCTTTTACCCTGTTCAGCTGTTCAATATTTTCTTTTAAATGTTTACCTATGTGTTTTATTTGTTGTTTTATTGGCAATTTCTGACAACTTTCCAGAGGGACAGATGTTGACATTTGGCACTGATGAATAAATCAATAAAGAATAAAGGTTTGGACCATGGTGAAAGTCTACATGTTGAGTTAACAGATTTATCTTTTAGGTTGCCTTCATTCTTCACAATATATGTGATTTTGTGTGTGCGTGCGCGTGCGTGTGTGTGTGTGTGGGCGTGTGTGTGTGTGAGAGACTTTTGTTCGTTTGTTCTGAGTGTTTGCATAGTATTGAGCTCTATTAACACACATTATCTTATCTTTATTTGAAGGTCCATTGAACCGCATGTCATGTGCTAAGTCCATGTGAAATGCACTCCAGAACATTTAATCAGAGTATATAAGCCTTGTATTTATGTGGTCAGTCAGTTCAGAGTAGACCCTCCCGGCTCCTCAGTCATGCTGCGTTCAGCGGTCCTCGGCCTCCTCCTGGCATGTGCGGTGTCTCTTAGCAGCTCTGCTGTAGTTCTGGAAAATGGCATGCCCGTCCTCTGGGCCCAAACGGCCTCCCAAGTAACTGACCTGCCCATACAGAATGGCATCCTGACCCCCGACCCCTGGAACTTCCTTCACCGCATGAGTCTTTACCGGCTGGTGATTGCTGCCACTGACCCATTTATGGGCTCCATGGGGACAAACGCCACAGACAGTCCAATATGGGGACTGCCACTGCAGCTGGCATGGATGCTAACCTCAGGTAAGATGAAAATATTTTCATTTTTATTTCTCTGTGAGGGGATTTGGTGCAAAAGTGGATAGTGAATAATTTAAGAGCAGTTATATGAATAAATAAAGTGAATAAATAATCATGTTTTGATGTGAGCCCCAGAATCACGAGTCCTTATCTGGTAGAATATAACAACACAACCTACCAGAGAACCTCCACACAAACTGATGGCGTTGTGTAAAATGTGTTGTCTCTGTAGGGCGTCTTGCTGACCCAACCAGTGTTACAACCTGCGGCCTGCAAACAGGAGATACTCTGTGTATTTCTACCCAGAGCTGGTGGAGCTGTAAGTATGACAAACACACATGTGCACGTATACACATCTCTTCATTCATTCAACTTCATCGATCCCAGCTGAATTCGGGCGCGAGGCCGGGTACACCCTGGACAGGACACCAGTCTATCACAGGGCACATAGAGACAAACAGAGACAGACAACCATTCACACTCACATTCAATCCTAAGGGCACTTTCTAGAGTCATCAATTAACCTAACACGTGCATGTCTTTGGACTGTGGGAGCAAGCTGGAGAAGAGAGAGAGAACATGCAAACTCCACACAGAAGGGCGACAGTGCTAACCACCACACCACTGAATCACCAAAACACATCTCTTGCACACACACATTCACATATATATAGACAACTAAAACCCAACAAAACCATTTCTTTCTCCTCCAGGTGTGAACTACTTTGTCTCCGTACTGCCCTTCCTGTCTGCTGCACAGCAGGGCTTCCTGGGAGAAGGAGTTCAGGTACTTGTGCAGCTGCATCTCACACTCACATAATGAGACAGTTGAAAACAAGACCGAGAGTCTACAGCAGACAAACAATAAAAGCAGAGCTCATGGGATATTTCTGAGTGCTTATTTCTCACGTAAAAAGCCTGCTAATTGTTTTGATATTTTCAGGATGATGGAGATTGTTGTAGTGATGATTGATATTGATTCTGTTAGGTCCAGATGCAAATACCTGAAGGTGTACAGGACTATTGCACCACATATGCCGCCTGTGCAGCTGTCTACCCTGACGCAATGACTAAGTGGGATGCCTTTTTCCAGGTACACACACACACACACACACACACACACAAACACACACACACACACACATACACACACACACACACACACACACACACACACACACACACACACACACACACACACACACACACACACACACACAACACACACACACACACACACACACACACACACTGATGTGAAGTCAAACCAATGCACCAGTGGATACTGTTTCATAGATTAATAATAATAACCTCCTTAATGTTAAATGTGTGTGTTTAAAGGGTCTCAAGTCTTCAGCTGAGTCTCCTCTCGCTGATAATATGAAGAAAGACGCTCTCCTGGGTCTGTACTGGGATGCCCAGATGGCTTCAACGTATGCCTCTGCTGCATGCAGCTCCAGGTAATCTATCTATCCGTCTATCCATCCATCTATCTATCTATCTATCTGTCTGTCTGTCTATCTATCTATCTATCTATCTATCTATCTATCTATCTATCTATCTATCTATCTATCTATCTATCTATCTGTCTGTCTGTCTGTCTGTCTGTCTGTCTGTCTGTCTGTCTATCTATCTGTCTGGATATTAGTCTAAATAATGATAACAATAATTAATAATGATAATAATAATGACTTTATTTATATAGCACCTTTGAAAACCAATGTTTACAAAGTGCTTTGACAGAGCAAAGAAAAAAGAGCGCACATAGAAATGCATACATACACATCAACACGTCATGCTTAAAAGAAGTAAACTTTTAATGTTATTAAAAACAACAAATTAACAACAAAAGCAATTAAATTAACCGATGACAAGGTAAGACAGCAAAAGGACCAAAAAAGTAAAAATTAAAATAAACAAAATGAGTAAATTAATATAAAAACCAGGATTGTTGTGGGACTCACAGTGAGTAAGCTGCTCCCTCCTCTCCTTCAGGCAGAGCCACTACTCTTCTAAGGAGGTTTCATTTGCGAGGAGCTGGCTGAACTCGGCCGAGTACGTTTCTGCCGCACATTTCCAATCCAATTTGCCAAGATCTGCAATGTTCATAACCCCCCTTCCAGGTCGTCTTCTACAGGTACGTAGCTACATCAGCATCCATCCATTCATTCATTTCTACGCCATATTTTTCATAATTTGTGTATTTATCTAACTTTTGTTCCATCTGTCATATCTGCACATCTAGGAGGGCGACAATGCACCTAACATAGCTGATCTGACTCCCGAGGAGAACCACTCACTGTCCACCTTCTCTTGGATGAACAACATCAACAGTCTACTGGGTAGGGCACAAACACGCTCACACACAAATGTTGTAATAAAGCGTGTTTGGTTGAATTTGCGAGCTGATTGTGATCATGTCATCCACCAGGTGGGACACTGGTGCGTCTGTGGAAACGTGCAATGTGTTCAGTGACCACAAGAGAGAAGGGCAGAGACATGCTGGAGCAGCTCCTCCTGAATCCCTCATACGCCACAGGAACGTTTGTGACCATCGTCTCTGGAATGACTACGAGCTGCTGAGAGAAAACACACACACACACACACACACATACACCACACACACACACACACAGAGATATGACTAGCAATTACATAATTGCTAGTCACTTTTTCATCTGAAAGTATGATTAGACTCTTTTTTATTTACACAGTACAGGATTACTTTTGTATATTTCTTGGAGGGAGGTTTCATTAAGACACTTGCAAAAGTAAGTGATGTTATTATTTAGAAGGTTCCAGATTACAGTTTAAAGCAGGTAAACATCTGCATGTCTTTGTTGGGATCCCTCTCTTTTGTATGTGTGCCCCAATAAAGCACCAAACAACACTATTGTTATTGTACTCCTTTGTTGAAGACTGTTACTGCACTTTCATTAATGAAATACAGTACAGAATATGGCAGACAAGACCCAGAAAGTTCTCTGGGTTAGTTTTTCTCAGATTTAAATTATGAATACAAAATAATAAGTGATTTGTTTCTAAAATATGATGCACTGTTATAAGTTAAACTACCTAACTGGATATAAAGTAGTTTATAGCTCCACCTCCTGTGGAGTCATAGGAGTGGCATAAAATAAATGAAATAAATATATATAAATAAAATGCTTATATTATCTGTTTCTGATATTCAGTACTCTAATGCTCTTTATATTTCATATTTTTTTTAATTTACTTATTATGTTATTAATTTCTCGATACAGTATTTCCACATTAATTGTCTTATTCTTTTACAGATACTTTTTTTATGGCACTCCTATGACTCCATACACCTCGACCAACAAATACAATATTATCTTTCTTACACATGCATGCGTCAGTAATACTAATCCAGTTCTTTGATATACCTAGATACATTTTTCAGTACAGGGTCCATCTACTCTACATCAGTCCAGTAGCACTCTCTAGTGGTAAATTAATGTAAGTGCTAACCTATCATGAATTTTCCAAGAGCAAGGCACAAACAATGTAACATTTCCATTCATATACACTAGATATTAAACATGTATATTTGAAATGGTGCCTGTAATATGCCTGGACACATTACATTAGCTACAGTGTTACACAAAGAAATGCACATTATAATTGTCACTTATATTTCATGTATATAATTCAATGCCATATTTAGTTCGCTTGTGTTCATGTTTATATTTATGTAGGCACTGTCAAATCAAGTCAAATTCCTTGCAATGAAAATTGCCTGGCAATAAACCTGATTCTGATTCTGACATGCGTGTAACCTGCTCATAAAGTTTATTCTGTATCTCTGGAGATGTTGCCAGACAGACAGAAAGACGGCCGTATCTGTAGGGAGAATGACGGCTCATCTGTCCATTAGATTATAATGGATTCTTATCAGACACAGCCATCTTGGCCAGAGCCAAACAAACACTTAGTGCCTATTTTCAATCTCCGCATCACGGTTTCCTGTTAATGGATTATTGAAAAAGAACAGAAACGCTCAACATGGTATTTCTGTAAATATGTTTTACAGGCAAAATGTGAACTGAAGATAAGTGGATATTTCTTTAGAGGATACACAAAGAAATACGACTAATGGAAACGTCTTTATTTCAACACAAAACATGACATGTACTTTAACAAAATACAACACATTTAGATGATGGCATCAAATAAGAATGACATCTAAGACATTTTTTAAAAGGAAGACACAAAGGGTCACTATACCTGCCTTGGAAAAGCACAATAAAACCCTCTGCATAGTATTAACATCATGTACTGTATCTATGCTAGATCATGATTGTCTGTGGAAAAGCAATATCAAATACAAACGGCACAATTAAAATAAAAAAACAACACAAATGCAGATTGTGATATGATGTGAAGGCTGGCACACTGTGTGTACTTTAAGGTTTTATTCTGTTTAGTTTTGAGCTTCTTCTTAGTTGCTCTTATTCACGATCATTAGATTAGTACCATCAAAGTTTGAGTTTCAGTACAAAAACGTAAAAAAAAAAAAAAGATGCAGCTGAAGATTTTACGTCAAACCAATTTAACACATCAATACAAATCCAGAAAATCCAGAATATATTCTCGTTGGAGGCTAACGTAACCGAATAAAAAAAACAAACCTGTAATAAATTCTTATAAAACCTGTGCCATCTTCCACACTACACTGCTTCTTTCTATGATTCACCTCACTGCCTGTTCAAAATAGCCATGAATCGAGGTTTGATAAAACACACATCGCCCTGGTTCATTTACAGCAGTGGTTCCCAAACTGTGAGGTGTGGTGGAGCCCACTGGTACCGAGGTATCGCATACGCCATCCAAACAAAAGGTGAAGAAACCCTTTTCACAGCAGATGTCCAACACAGGTGTAGCTAATAACAGTAATTGACTGTTCACTAAACAACAACTGTCAACGATCCGGTCCCCATTTAGCAACCGTTACTTTTACTAGGCGTGGCTAACCTGTCCAGTTTTAGATTGTGTTCACATGGAGGCTACATGGCCATGGGGGATTTGTAAGGCCAATCGTAGCCAAACAGATTTAACTATCTTTTTAAAAACATACACAAAAGTCAATTGTGTGTTAATCTGCTCTAGCATAAACCGCAAACGTTTATAGGGAAGGTTTTCGTTGCCACCGTACTCTGCGGGGGAATTGTTGGGTCTATGTAAATCATAAATAAGTCATAGAGTGTGGTCTTTACCTACTCTGTAAAGTGTCCTGAGATAACTGTTGTTATGATTTGGCACTATAAATAAAATTGAATTGGATTGAATTGAAACGTTAGCATGCTCGGCTAACTAGCCTACTACGTGTAATAACCCAACACACTGAGTTAGCGTTATTAGCTAGCTACGGTTGGGGTCATCCCTATGATGGACCCTTTTCCCCAAAAGGCTCCTATGTTCCCCGGTCACATAAGCTCTACTCATTGTAAACTGCACATCAGCTGTGCCAGAATAAAAAAACTCGATCTAGCAACAATGACCAAGAGGGGTGAGGCTTAGTGAAAAGTCAGTTGTAGCTACTAGTTCATCTTGTGCTTTTCAACCTATGACGGTTCAAAGTGTCTGCTGTGAAAAAGGTCTGTGGATCAGGAATCATTAGGTAACAACAAAGAAACAAGAGTAGATGACTCTGACGCTACAAAGGCTAACAAGACTGAGGTTAGCAATACCAACTGTAAGGAGTAGGTTAAAACCATAGGTTAAAAAAATGTTAAGAAGACCTGACAGGGAAGAAAAGAATAAGCTGTTTAGGCTGATCAAAAGTCAGTCAAAACTTCTAGAAAATGCAGTTTGTTACTTCAATATATTTCCGCTCCTTTTGTTACCAGTTGATATAAAATGCAATCAAGAGGGGCCAGTATATAACAGTTTTAAAATGTTTGGGAACCACTGGTTTACAGTAACAATGATCTCCTTTACAGGAACATTGGACCATTACAACAATAAATAAATAATAACATTCTATATAAAGAAATGTTATTTTTTTTGTAAAGTGTCAAATTGAGCACCATGGTATCCTAGTAACTGCAGGGATACAAAAAACAGACGCGGATTAGAACTGTCACCATGCTCCGACAAGAATGATAGTCCAGGCCGTTTTATCGCCCCGTTTCCTCTTGGCGCAGAATATAAATTTCACCAAGCTTGACAAAAACCTGTGAAAGATGGCATAGCTAACACTGAGTCTGTCCAGATATGAAAAAGGAATGTCACTGTAACGTCTAAACACAGGAGAGGAGTGGAGCTGGGAGGAGACATTTAAACAAACATTAGTCAAACCCGCTGTAGAGAGAGCGTGTGAAACGGTTTTAGCAAGAAAGTCTGCAACAATGTCTTCCAAATCATACTGAAATTAAATCAAATCGGGAAAACATCTGTGGTTAGTTTAAAGTATTTCACCTACACATGTACGACACAGTACTGGCCATTATCAATCTTGCTTTGGCTTCTTGCCGTCTGCTGAGTGGTGAGGTAGAGAAACGACTGAATGGCAGACCTGCTGTCGGCTGACTCCCGGTTGAGAGTCGCTCGGCTACATGAGGGGTCAAAGATCACCGGGCCTCACACAGGAAACTGCCCTGAGCCTGCTAATGCACTGGAGTGTGTGTGTGTGTGTGTGTGTGTGTGTGTGTGTGGTGTGTGTGTGTGTGTGTGTGTGTGTGTGTGTGTGTGTGTGTGTGTGTGTGTGTGTGTGTGTGTGTGTGTGTGTGTGTGTGTGTGCATGTGTGAAACAGCGTATCCGTGTGTTTGATTCTATCTGAGACAAAGTATTTGCTAATGTTCGGGTGTGTTAAACAGTTAATGTATAGATACAAATATATATATATATTGTGTGCACGTGTGTGTTGTCCATGGAAGTTATGCTTCTTCGTAGGCTGAGGCCTTGTCTTTTAACAGGTCCAGACACACGTGACAGCTCCAGCTCCCTGTGGAGAGAGAGACGATAGGAAGAGAGGCTGAAACATTTGTCCTCCTTGCTCTTTTCCATATATAGCCTTTCTCAAACGTACACTACATGACATGATATCAACACGCTGATGTATAATAAAAGCCGCTGTACCTTCTGGAGGCTTGGTCATTGGAGGCTTCAGGCAGTACATGTGGTATCCTCTGTCGCAGTCGTCACAGAACAGCAGCTGGTCCTACATTGGCAGCACACAGTCAACATCTTAAACATCTAAAATCTACAAAATATGTACAGGGGCCAGACAAAATTAAATTTACCCTGCCTGGAAAAGGACGTAAATGATGAGGTAAGTAAATCAGAGTCACTGCAATAGAGACACTGCTATAAAAGTGGCTCCCATTATGTTGCAGCATTTACTGTATTATCTATAAAAGAGGTCTGGTAAGTAGTGCTGGGAGATTTCAACATATCATGACACAACACATAGAGCTTCAACCTTTAAATGCCTTAAATAATACACCTTTGTTGCAAGGTTTGCTATGGTGAGTATCACTTTAGAAGGTCCCATATTGTAAAATGTAGGATTTCCATGTCTATTTTATTATAAAGCAGTCTGGACTTCTGTACGGTTATGATGTCACAACTATACAACTATTATATAATGTCAATAGGTAGAAAGTGCTTTTTGGGAGCTTAAAGGGACAGGCACTATAACGGAGCATTTCAGACAGAAGGTGATTACAGGTGTATTCAGATTATTATCAATTATCTTTTCTATTCAGTATGAACTGCATTTGTATGAAATTTTGCTCAGTAAATAAACATATGTGGCTACCTCATGGATTTACGATCATTTACATCTTTTATCCAAAACAGAAAAAAAATGTATTTGTCACTATTCTAAAACATATCTTGAGCCAGTCACTGGTATGGTATGAAGAAAAGAAAATCACATCAAGGTTGACTTATCACATATCTGCTCGGCTTGTATGTATGGCCGTTGACAAGCTGAATGCTGCCGACTGTGGAAAGGTCATGACATTCAAAGAAAAGCAAGTCGAATTTGGTGCGCTTCAAAGCAAATTTAAAGGAAATCGAGCCACAGAGGATGACAGAAGACTTCCCTCTCCTACAGTATACATACATCGTTCTCTGAAGTGCCACAGAGGCTGCAAGACTTGCACTCTATGCACTGCCACTGGTACGTCCTGACTGCCTGCATCATGTTATCAGTGAACTGCAGACATGTGGGGTGACCTGCAGAGGGACGGTGAGAAGAAATGAGGAAACAGTGAGGAAAGAAGGAAGGAAGGGGTGACAGAGTGGATTGCCAGAAGAGTTAACAAAGCAAATCAGTGGTGTTCTTTTATGCAATAGCTGAGAGACATGTGGCAGGAGGTTTAAATCGGAGCTGACAGCAGACAAAGCCTGACAAATATGTGAAACACATTTAAATAATCCTTAAAAAGATGATTTACATGATCTGCAGCTGTGTCTGATTGTCCGAGGGTCTGCTTCAGACGGTGTTAATTAACAAGAATAAATACACAGTACTTCCACTATGGTGAGATTTTGTAAATGAAAAAGGGTCATCTGATGTTGAATAAACCCCAACCCAAAACAAACCAAAAAAAAGAAATTGAAAAACCATTTAAAAAACATAATTTCCCCCTTCGAAAGAAGATTACTGTGTTGTTAAAAGAGTGTTAACTGTGTAATTGCACCCACAGTGCTAACAGTCCACACAGCTGCATGAAATGTAGCCTCCAAAAGCAACCTAGCCACAAAAGACATGTGATTATAAGTCTGGAAAACAAAACACAAGCGGTGCGTGTGTACAGGGAAACACAACCGAGCAGTATTTTTACGACCCTGTATTAAAAGTTTTAGGTCTTTAATAGCTTCCCCACAACTTCACGTTGTTGTCGGCCTCTCATGCACACAGTTATTATCTCTGTCACCCTGGTATCGATGGGGTATCAATGAGCCATGAGCGAACCATAATCAAGAATGAACTGATTTCAGATCTGGACTTGGGAAGCAGCCAGAAACACTGAAAACATCCTTCAACCTGTGATGGGTGAATAAAGACAAGCTGAGGGATCTGAGTGAAATTTTAAGCAGAAGAGTTTAAGCTGCTGCCCGCGTCCCGAATCCAACTGAGGAATTACAGTCAGGCAGAAATTAGCTGAAGCAGTTTAAAAGATGGCATATCCGCTTAAATGGATCCCACTTAGCAGCGGGCAGTAGAAAAGGCATTTCTACTCAGCGTCAACTGATGAAAGACGAGCTGTCGTCTGTAAAGACAGAGAGGAGCAATGGAGTGCCGATTGGCTCTTACTTCTCAGCCAACTTGACTCAAAAGTCCACGTTCATCCCTCCTCTTGCCACATTAGCGGCCAATCATGTAACCTATTCCTTTTTTTCTTTACAGTCCAGAATAAATTAGGATGTAGCCAAGAAGTTTAGTCTACGACCTAGATTATCTTACGCAAGCAAAGTCAAGTTGAGGACAATTGGTTCATGAAAAATGAAAGATGTCTTAACGAGTTGAGCCGTAAAATCCATCAGAGCAAGGTTAAAACAATTTTTTGAAAATGCCAATTTATCCATCAGAGGCAGCATTTCCAAGAAAAGGTGGATTTAAATGTCTTTTGAGGGACTATATGTCCTACATCTTTGAAAAGTAAAAAAATAAATTGAGTACTCGTCCAGTCTTCCAGGGTTCAAATGAAATCATTTAAACAGATTTGATTCTATTGTCACAAGATCCAGGAAGCCAGGAAGTCCCGTCATCAGCTGTCTGCCACAGCATCATCACTGTCTGAAAACAAGATGTCTTCCAGCTCGGCATCCTCAAAGCCGTGAAACGTGGAGGCCTCGCTGTCTGACACGTTGCTGTACATTTCCCCTAGAGCACTGGGCTTCCTCCCATCCTTCTTCACTCCTCTTCTTCCAGCTACCATGAAAACATCAGCGTCAGAGCAACACAGATGAGTCTACCGTAGCAAAAAAAGCATCTTGCGTGTTGAAATGAATGCTCTCTTACAGCATAAGACGCTTGAGATGATTCGAGAAATGTCTTGCTGAGATATCCAGCAGAGGCGGCTTTGGCTAGTGTTGAGGGAAAAAAGGGGGGAAAAAGAAACAAAAACGCAGCCAAATGTCCCATAAGGTAATGCATGAAAACTGAAAACAAACGAGTGCACGTCGTCTAAAGGCAAAAGTCCATACTGATGGGCGAGGCTGACATGGAGAAGCATGCGGGGTGGAAGCAAGCAGCGGAGCCGCAGGATCAATGTTATTTTTCTGAGAAACTCTGCAAAGAGTTCCTGCAGTTGGCTCTCACGTCTCATGGTCTCAGGCTCATTGACAACCCATTGAAAAGACACTGTGGCAACATGAAAGCTCAAGTCACTGCACGCCATAAATGTATAATCAGATCTACATCATCAGGAAGACACAGGTTGGTTGGAACAAAGATTACTTGGAATAATTGGACTAAAATGAACTATGTGAACATTAACGTAAAGGTTCTAATAATAGTATACTTTATTGATGTGGATCCAAAAGATATAACGTAAAGAAATTATAATTTATTATATTATTATTAGTCTAAATAGATATCTATTTCATCCTTCCTGATCGCCAGAGGCAGTGCTTAATACTGGACAGAAGATATTCAGTGTGAAGCACTGCCTGAAGCGGCCATCCAGGATTCATAGAACCATAGTTACATTCGTAACTTTTGTTTTAAACTGCACAACGTTTGTGGCCATTGGGGAAGCAACATTTTAGTCCATGTAACAAAAATAGACATCGCAAGGAAGCGAGGGAAAGACGTGAACAAGAGATTGTGGATAAAAAGGAAGTAAAGGGAAACAAAAATGAGATGTGTAGTAGAAACAAATTATATGAGACTAGCAAACAACTCATTTGAGGTTTGAGGTTTAGGGAAATACGCTTGTTTGTTTTTCTGCTGAAAGTGAGATGAGAAGAATCGATACCACTCCCATGTTCAAGTTTAAGAAGCATCCAGAAGCTCCAGGATGCGTGTAATGATTGTCTGCGCATATTGCTTCGAAAACCCAGGTGGTGTAGTGCAAGTGAATGTTGTTGTTGTTGTTTTTTTTAAATGGACCTTGAGTCTCTTCAATAAAGGTGAGGATGGTGATGATGTACGCTAAATATGAAGCCACAGCCACGTTAGCTTAGCTTGGCTTAGCATAAAGACTGGAAGCAGGGTGAAACAGCTAGCCTGGCTCTGTCCAGAGTTAGCAATGTCCGTCTACCAGCTCCTGTCTAAAACAATGAACTAAAATTAAATACATTTAACATGTTTTATTTTGTTTCACAAGAATGGAAAACCCCATGGTGACAACAATACTCCAGAACGTTACTTCACCTGTAAAACTACAACTTTTTTAAACAAACAACATACCACATGCTACTTAGTTAGCTATAGAGGTGTAGTTAGAATCAGAAATACTTTAAAAATCCGAGGGGGAAATTATTAGACTTGTTTTTTTTCCCATTTAGGCGAACTTTGTTACCTTTGGACAGACTAGCTGCTAGTTTCCAGTCTTTATGCTAAGCTAAGCTAAGCTAAGCTAAGCTAACAGTCTCCTGGCTCTAGCTTCATATTTAGCGTCCAGACACAGGAGCGGTATTGATCTTCTCGAGAGGAACGCAAGTAAATCTCAGCAGAAAAGTGAATAAATATATTTCCCTGAAAGTCAAATTAATATTAAGAGTAGTTTTCTTGCTATGATATCAAAATCATTCAACTACCACTAAATTCTTTGGCAGAAAAACTACTTGTGGTCTACATAAATGCAAACGCCAACAAAGAACCCGAGGCTTAGATGGAAACCCTTCGTGTTGTGGGGATTGGGGACTCACCGGAGCGTCCACAGTCAGAGCAGGACACCAGCTCCTCGGCCTGGCCCGTCTTCCTGTTGGAGCCTTGGTCCCCAAGGCAGAAGTCACAGTAGTCGTTGGGGATGATGCTGCCATCTGGACCCTTCTGAGCTGTCGGTAGGAACACATGTAAGGAGAAGGACGCATGAGATGACATCCATTTTCTCATTCATTATAATGATTTTTCATAACTATCATGCTTATGAGTATTTCAACGTTGTGTTTAATTAAACGCTAGGCAGCAGCTTACGTTTGTGGTTGTCTGCGTTATATGGAGGGGATAGGGACATCTCTGTGTCCTTCTCCTCCTCGCCCTCCTCCTCTGCCAGGTGAGTGTGGGTGTAGTGATAGCTCAGGCCGGGCCGGTTCTTGTAGCGCTTTCCACATACTACAGATAAAACGTCAAAGGTGCATTAGAAACACATAAAGCTTTGTGTGCAACATACTGTACTGTGGACTGCTCAAAATCATCAGTCAACCCTGCCTTAATTGAAATATAAAAGATTTATATTTGCACCAACTTTAACTTAATGGTCTGCACTCTGCTTTACAGTCATTTTATTTAAATAAAAATTAAAAACAGGAAAGAAATCTAATATAAAATCTGGCATTCAACTGGAATGAAAATGCACATTGTGAAGTATTTCACAAGGACGTTTATTGAAACATACTTACAGTATCTCAGAATCAGAATCAGAAATACTTTAATAATCCCAGGGGGAAATTGTTACAGTTACAAGAGATGCATCAAAGGTCACCTACAGCTGTTTCCAAAAACAGATTATTACGAGCAACTCAACACAAGGTTTACAGACAGGTTTTTAATCCTGCTGTTGCTGTACTGCGAAGGCATGGAAGTCACATATCTAACATGTAAAAAAAGGACTGGTTTAGAAGCATTATATGTGCTACTAATATGAAAACTAGAATCGATGGTGTAATATTGCAGTAGCTCTTGGGGTCAATGAGAGCTTAATGAGCACATTAGAGCTGTAGCCATCATAGAAGTTTCTTAGTATAATGTATTTTTCTGCTGCTTTCCTTGCTACACCCAATTCCGCAGCAATTTCTGTTACAAATTTGCATATTTTACCACAAAGCTGCAAAGCTTCACCGTCTCCCTGTAGATTCACTGCCAATCCAATCCCACAGTGAAACCCTGATCCATTTCACCCAAAGTAAACACTTCTACAATGGCTACGTCTGCGGATCATATCACAGCTAGTGCGGCCTTTACGAAACATGCATCCCTGAGTGCGTCATTAGTGGAGCTGAAGCATCATTTGGTGCATGCCTTGCAAACGAGCAAGAATTAAGGCACTCGGAGTAGCGTTAGTGTCATGCAATGCTTGCACTGAATTCAGCAACCTGCGCTAGCATAAAGCATTTAAAGCGTTAGCTATCACCAAAGGGTTTAGCATTCAGGCAGCCAGTCCCACACCAGGCCAATCATAAAAGACAGTTCATGGGAGCCCCTAGAAAGACAAGATGGTGACAGGTTCAGATACCTTCTTCAGCCTTTTTTGAGTTATGCTTTTGTTTGTATCTATCTGGAACAGAGAAGACACAAAGGCAAACAATAAAGGAAAGACAGCACAAGACATAAATGAAGATGAGGTTCATCTGTTTCGAGGCTCAGTCAGCGTGGCTATCTCTATCCATATCCGCATGGCAATCCATTCCTGGTTTCTGTCCAAGTACGCAAGTGGCATGCTAGTCAGGTCTGGATTTACAGCAAACTCTGTCTTCATGCTGCAGAGGACAGCTTTTAGGACAGAAGGAGAGAGGGCTATCATTGAAAGATGAGTGAAAATGACAAGTCTTCTGGATCTGTCTCTAGCCCCTTTAAACCATGCACTGCGTAACCTGAAATAATCGAGACATTACCTGGCAGGGCTGTATGTGAGAACGCAAATGTCCCATTCAGTGGGTCCGGCCCTCAAACTGAGTTTTCCCTCCCAGCTCCCATGTAGAAAGACCATTCAATCTTAGAACGAGCCCATATGTGACTAGAGGCGCTTACTCTCCGGCGTATTCACTGAGATTCAATGGGAGTGTTGATGACATTTATATTGGTAATTTATATCAAACATACCCATGACGATAAAAACAATGTGATTTACACAAAGACGGCAATGAAAATGTCTAACCAGAGAGATGATGGGATTCAGGAGCTTCTGTCAGTAAGGACCGGTGCTGAAAGCATCACACAAATTCAAAGAACGCGAAGAGGCTTGGTTGTTTCGCGACCAAATTAACATCCGGTTCAGTCCGCGCGGCGTAATCATCATGACCTCCCTCCTGTCGCTCTACCAGACGCCACCCCTCTCCATAAAGGAATTGGTAATAGAGCAAATCTAGGGTGAAGAGAGTTTCTCCACTTCCCTGAGATTTTGGAACCACTGCGATTCTGAATTTAGTTGGACAAACGTGTAGAGCAAAATCTAATGACACTGATCACGTGATGGCACTAGATGTGCAAAGGATCAAGCTTTCTTGTCCACTTACTGTCACAGACGTATGGTTTGTCCTGGTCTTCGATGTTAACGGGTTCTGTCCTCCGGCGACTGGATCCTCTGTTCTGAAAGGAAACACAACACACGTCTGACGTTTAAAGCTCTATTGTACCAATGTTTCAACACAAATAAAAGTTGTGATATTTCAGATTTGATTTTTTTGTAATTAAACATTTTCTGATTCTTTTAACTTGACATTAATTAACATATTTCAAAAACAATGTTTATTGTCATCGTTTAGTATGAAACACAAACCTTACAGGGGAGATATTACACTCCTGTTCAAAAAAGACATTCCTTTTCTCATGCTGTCTGACTGACTATACATTTATCTGTCTGAAACACTCAGTTTTAGCGCCTGTCTCTTTAAAACCCTCCACCCAAAAAAACCCCCAGCATTTCTGGATCTTCTGCATCTGCAAACTGAGTACACGTCATTAAACCTGAGGTATTACTGTAACGGCACTGTAGCAGCACTTTCTACCTATATATAGTATAGTTGTGTCATCACAACCTTACAGAAGTCCTGACACAGTTTCTGAATACAAGCTGTGTGCATTTCTCTGTGCATTGAGAATTTTGACACTTTCACAGTATACTGTATATAAAGCACCTGGACCTGGGTGGAAATCTTGCTTCTTACAATATGGGACCTTTAAGATGTGACTCATGTCTAACATCATCCTAAAAAACTTGTGCTGTAGAAATAAGAGTCACTTTTTCATTTAATAGATTTTGAATTGATGAACTGTAACTTTCTCTCACACACACACACACAAACTCACGCGCACACACACACACACACACACACACACACACACACACACACACACACACACACACACACACACACACACACGCAGGCACACACACACATATATGTGTGCGCCTGTGTATACGCTGTGTCTCTGTCTGCAACACTCACTTTGCCTCTGTTTCTGTTCTTCCTCTTTGGAGTATCCGTGTCAAAGTCTTCCTCATCATTGAGACCGTCCCCGTTTTCCTCCGCCTCAAGAACTCTCTACGGAGCAGAAACACACACGTGCAGGCAGTGGGAGCGTCAGGCACAAGTAAAAATAGGTTTTAAGAGGTTAGAGAGGAGTAAAACAAGGAGATATGTGATGCGATTCTTAACAATAACAATTCCACTGTACATAATGCATGTACATAATAAAATACCTGTATTTCCAGCAATGTCTCCTCTTCCTTACAGATGTTGTTTTTTTTCTCCAGCAGACTATCCCCCCTGAGGAGGGCCTCCAAGGCTGTGGCCTCCCCCGGGGGCCCCTCGCGCTTTGGGGCCAGCTCAGCTTCTGAGTAGAAAGAAAAAGTATTTGCGATGGCAGGTGTGTGTGTGAGCCAATGTCCTCCTTAATGGTGCAAATTCATTCTTTATCATCCTCACAGACACTTTTTTTTTGCTCAAAGTTTGCTGCCCGTATTGAACGCGCAAGTTCAATTTCCTCTGCCGCCACTTGACTAACCAGCTGTGTGCCAATTGACAGAGCAGAGAAAATGTATCAGTATCAATGAGGATATTGTGTAAGTGTTTCCTCTGTACAGGGAATAAAGGGAGCTTTAGTAACTGTGGCACCAGGTTCACAGAAAGAGAAAAGGAAAAATGAAGCAAAGCCATGAAACACTCTTCATAGGCCTGAAGTGAATTGATATACTTTATCTTTCTTCCTCTCCCTCTTTTCATCTTTTCATTTCCGTGGAGATGAACAGCGTTGACTCTCTGTCCGCGTCTTTGATCTATAACGTCGAGTTGAGAACAGAATGAAAGTAGGGATGTGATAAGAAAGGCAGGGGAGGGTGCAGGGCCACTGAAGCTGCGTGCTGTTCTTATTGAATACAGAGCTGCTGTACCTCTGGGATTCCCCTCTTTTCCCTCCTCCTTTCATTTCTTTGTGTCCATTTGTATGGGTTGACTTGCTGGCACTGACAAGACATTTCCTCCCTCCCCATCACGGTCCCTAAAGCCGGGGTGCAGCTATACGTTCTGTTCTGCTCTGCCAGCGAAAAGCAATGAAACGTCCTGCACCCCCAACCCCGTACGAACACACATCCATAGGCGCTTGCACGTGTCATATTGATCCGGATGCTCTGCTGACCTTAAAGAGGCACTCCACCGATTTTACCCATGAAGGTCAGTTTACTCATCAGGAGGAGTACGAGCCTCTGAGAACAGTTGTGTCTGTGGCTCAGGATGAAACCCTGATGATGTCATGGTGATGTCATTGGGGACTTTCTTAACAGAGGACCTGCGCGAGAGTTTGGCAGTTTGGTTGTCACTGTCTTGTTTTTTAGGGAGAGAACTAGTAAAGCCACTGTTGTTTCGATGGCGCTGTGCTAAGCTAAACGTCAAAGAGGGAAATTTTGCGGATCTTCAACCGGCTGACGTGCATCACCCAGTGGACCTTTAGCGGCCGGTGAGCAAGGAGCCATTCATCCGCATGTGCTGCCTGCACATTACAGTGAAATTCCAATGTTAAATCCTCCCAGGGACATGACAAAATCATTTCAGATGGAGGTCCTTGAAGCGAGAATTGAATGTGGGTCATTGACCTAAGGTTTAATTTAGGGGTCCTTGACAAGAAAAAGGTTGAAAACCACTGCCTTAAAACATACACTGCTTTATTGTCTACTCTAAATGGGACCATAATTTACAAAATGGACATCATGTCATATTGAAGAAGACTTCCAACTTGCAATTAAAACCTTAAACTCATTAGGAAAATGTTTACTAAGGGAATTAATCAAGTGAGAAGTAGGTTCATTTTCTCATTGACTTCTATACAACCTTCTTTTTTGCCAGTCGCCCCCTGATGGACATAAGGAAGAATGCAGGTTTAAGGCACTTCAGCATTTGCTTTACTTTTCAGGCCCAGAAGCCACATCCATCTCTTTTATACAGTCTCTGGCTTGGAGATGTGGGGTTTGAAAGAAGTGGACATTGGGAACACAGGGAGTTCTAATGAAAGATGCTTTTGCGTTGCATTATGTGGATCCAGAATGTTTAAAGCATTAATTTGCTGGAGTGACACAGGAATGTAAACTGGCCAATGCCATCGCACCCCTCACATCAAAAGTAGGAACAAGAGGCATGAACTACAAAAAAACATGAGAAAAAATACTATAAAAGAGGTGAATGTAAACTGCACATTCATGGTTTTGTTTACATCTTAAAACAAATGTTGTATGCATCTATTTTTTGTAACCCTTATCAGATTAAACAGGGAGTTTATACTGAGGGGAAGCAAAATGGCTGCTGAGGCACGGCCACTGACAGGGTGAGCTACGACACGATGAAGAAGCAGAGGATCTACTGTACAAAACAAGGAACCTAATTCTGGTTTCACTATTTCAAAGTAACCTTGTGACAGAATCTCTGTGTACAGAGAGACAAACCTCTCTGCTCAGGAAGCATTAAATAAACATAAAGTCTGGAAGAGGAGCACTCGCATTCCTCTGTCATGTTAGGATAGATATCTGGGCCAAACTGCAGAAATGGATCTCTGAAAAACAAAACAGGAGACATCTACTCTTTCGCCCTACAAACGCAATTTTCTTTCCTTTTTACGAGCTTTAGTTGGTAGCTTGCTTGCTCTGGGGAGTGTCTCTTCTTTTTTTTGGACTACTTATACTTCGGCTTAAAGCTGGATCGTTATTGGTGGAGTGTTATATTGCGCTTGGAAGACAGCGAGGGGGAAACAATAGTGTGGCAAAGCCGAGAAAACAAGGACTCGGCTTTATTTCTCCCCCTTATCAGGTTCCTGGTTCATTCCTTTGCTACAATCCCCTTTAACACGCACACACACACACACACACACATACACACACACACACACACACACACACACACACGCACGCACCCACACAAGCATGAAAAAAAAGCAAACACTTCCACCTCATAAGACTCACTTACATTCTAATGCCTCATGGACAAATGATTATAGAGGCCCAGTCAGGGTGCTTCTGTGCTGCAACAGAGAGTCATGTGTGTGTGTGTGTGTGTGTGTGTGTGTGTGTGTGTGTGTGTGTGTGTGTGCGTGTACTGCCAGAGAACAGTGAGAGGAGGCATTGATTCAGGGGAGAGAATGAACCTGGAGACCTGGCGAGAGAGACAGGCTAACCAGAGCCAGATGGTCAGATAGTGAACATTAACGCCACTGAGCACGCCTAAAGCTCTGTACAGCTATACAAGAGCACAGAGGACACACACACACACACACACACACACACACACACACAAACACACACACACACACACACACTATGTGCTTTTAGGTGATGGTAGCGTGTATACAAAAAGGAGTGGCCGCACCGGTGAAAGCGGCATTCATTGCATTACTGTCGGTCAATACTGCTGCGGCTATGGCATTCACTGCTGCATGCATGTCATTGTGCGTGCATGTGCATGTGCGTGTGTGTGTGTGTGCTTGTTGTTGGTATTACCTAGTCGAAGCTCACACAGGCGGAGCTGGGGATCCAGGGGAGGGTGGAGCCGCCTCTTCTTTCTCCAGCAACGAGCAGGGTAGGTATACATCTGTCCTGCTCCCTGGCCTGGACACACACACACACACGCACACACACACACACACACACACACACACACACACACACACACACACACACACACATACATACGCACACATGCAGAGACACCGGCACACAGGAAGAATTTTAACAACCATTGGCAGGACTACAATTTTAACAAAACTTGCATTGAGACCCCTTCTCTCTCACACACACACACACACACACACACACACACACACACACACACACACACACACACACAGAAATACACAGTGGGCTGGTCTTGTTTTCCTGACACTTAATATGTCTCAATTTCAGTGCTCGAGCTAATGGTCTACATATTCCTTCCTGCTCTTATGAATTCCAGAAACAGTTTGTCACACAAAAAACCTAAAATTTTGTGTCCTTTATCAGCGTTGACCCAGAATACATGCATAAAATGTGAGTTAGGGCTGCCACAAAGTATAGGGTGTGGCCTGAAGGGCTTTGCATACAAGATGGGGAACAGGCTATTTGTGTCCAGTTCTCTGTAAAGAGCAGAATGTTCCCTTTGGTTGTGCAGGCGACCCAGATGTGCACTCTGACTGCATGTCTCAGGATAAATCAGCGTGTGTAAGCATGTGATACACAAAAGAGGGGTTGACCTTTTTTTTTTTTATTGGGGGAGGCGATCATATCATCTGAATTAAATCCTTTCTGTCCATCCTTCCATATTGATGCATTTCTGCTCTTTGCTGAGAGTTAGATGAGAAGATTGATACCAGTCAGTCAGGATTTTTGGCATGAAAATACATCAATTAGACCATCGAGATAGTTTTTCGTTGATCAACCATGTTTGGAGAAATCCCAGGGAGACGCTTACAACGTAGTTAGCAAACCTGGAGTTTATTAAAAGAAATCCTCCTTGAACTGAACTCCAGTGCATTCGGTAATCGACTTGTATGGGCTACCTGTCAACAGGTGTCCTTCTGGTGAAGCACAGACTTGTACAACAGTCATTTTTAATAAACTCTGGGTTCTCTAACTACGTTATTGGTGCTTCGTTTTATGTGCAGGGACTCTTATCATGCTACTGCTGAGGTTTGGTGATATTTTGAGCAGTACTAGTGTTTAAATGATGCCGCTTTAGTCTACTCAGTGTTAGCCCTCCCCAGCTGTTAGCTTCTCCCCGGGATTTCTCCATACATGGTTGATCAACGAAAAAAACTGTCTTGATGGCTTATTTGATGTATTTTCTTGCTGAAAAAGACCATGGGGTCCGTTTTCAGCGGACTTGAAATATACATGGGGAAACAGTTAGCCTAGCTCCGTCCAAAATCTGCTTACCAGCAGCTCTACAGCTCATTGACTAACACATAAGGTTTCGCAGTAACTTCATGGCGTCTACATTGGCTGACTGGCAACAGTCTCCAAGAGTGAAAAAAATTACAAACATATTCTCCAAAATGCCAAACTATTCCTTCAATAAAAATGGGAATGGTATCAGGAGATGCGTGAATTTGTTCAGTGGATCAGATGATGTTTCCCACCTGGCTGACGGTGGCACTTTTCCATCCAGATGTAGCAGTTGTTCTGCGCCACACCAGTTTGCGAGTCCAGGAAGGGCATGCGCACGCTGCGTTCGGCACAGAGGCGGGCATTGTAGCTGCGACAGTGTTCGATAGCCTCCTTATAGAACTGGTCACCGAGTCTGAACACAGAGAGACAAGCAGAGAATGTGGCAGGTGAAGAGACAAGAAGAATCATTTACGTTAACTGCCCCAGTCATTTAACATTTTGCTCAAGTTACCCGCAAGAAACAAATAGTCGTATGTATGCAATTGATCTGAGCTATTCGCAGCATGCTGCTTTGATTTCGGGTATCTGTGCGCTGAGTCATCCCCGCTCTTGAAGCCCTATCAGCTAAATGATGACATGTTTTTGGATGGTTAATTGCAATAATATGTGCCGGTGGCTGATGATTTGGTCTCCAATCAAGCATAAGCGGGCCCATGCAGTCCTGGTTAACTTTGGCTTAATATAACAGAGACTTCTCCCCGCATGTTGACTCAGTTTGTTGTGCAAAGGAACATCTTTACACAATAAGGTCTGTGAGGGGGGCACGGTTTCAGGAAATGATGATGATAAACCATAACTATAGAAGAAATATTTCATACTGTCGAATTGATGAATCAGCGAGAGTGTCGGATCGATGTCCACACAACAGATGGGCAACACACACACGCACGCACAGGCACATGCACAGGCACACACACACACTCTATCACACTATCGATCCACAAGAAGGCATAAATCAGGATGTGAGCCATAGATAATCTCCACAGTCTCAAGCTTCATTTTTGCAGCTACAATCATTAGAAACAGACATTTCGCCCACATAGAATATCCACCTTGGGTAGGTTACTCTTTATCACAGATAAAGCTGAAATCCAAAGAGGAAGATGGAGAAAAGATAATTCTAATGGGGTCTGATCCTTAGCCAGCAGAGGCACACAAGACCCAGCTCCAAAACGAGTAGACTAAACAACACAACCATCTTTGGGAACAGTTTAGCGTTTAGTTTATTAGATGAGACAGCCATAGTAGTGAGTAAAATTTGTTTTCAGTATCTATTTTGTGTGATCTCTAGACGTAATCCTCATTTATGTTAAATGTGAATTAAAGGTCCCAAATAATGAATGGTCAGCGTTTCCGGTTGTTCTGCATATGTGCTCTCGTTATCCCAACCGGGAAAATGACTGTAACGGCACTGTAGAGGCACTTTCTACCTTTAAATAGTAGCCTATAGATGTGTAAAGATGTGCTTTATATGCTAGTTAGCTGTCATAACTACAGCATGCACAGTTTCTGAATACGGGCTGTGTGTGTTTCTCTGTGGAGCGTTTTAATATTTGCACAGTATTTATCTTGCACCTCCACCTGCTTTATAATCAATGTGGAGCCTTCAAAAGAAGAATATCACTGCCAATAGTATCTATTGCTGCTGGGTATGTACCCAAAGCAGCAGGATCTTGTCTGTCTCTCTGTGCGTACATGTCTATCTGCCTGCCTGTCAACCTGTCTGTGTGGCTGGCAGAGCACAGATATGTAAAGAATTCCAAGCTGGACAAAGACCAGCACTCTGGTCACACTGAATCTCACAAAGATGTGCAGTGTCTGGAGGTGGAGGGAGCGGAGGGTGGACGGAGGCGGAAGAGGATGGGGGAGGGAGGGAGAAGGGCGAGAGGGTGGAGTGAGCAGCAGCAGAGAGTTAACGGGGTAATGCATGTGTGGGGGAGAAAGGGGGAGAACTCAAAGGAGGGAACAGGTACAAAGATGATGCTTGATTTGTGGTTGAAAAGAGAAAACGAAAATAATTATGACACGCAGAGCAGAAAAATGATATCTTCTTTGAGGGAGAAAACCAATTTAACATGGTCAAAAGTGAAATCACTCTTTAAAGGTCCCATGTTGTAAAAAGTCAGATTTCCATGTATATATTTTTTTATTATAAAGCAGGCTGAGGTGCTATATAAGTACTGTTAAAGTATCTAAACGCTCAATCCACAGAGAAATGCACACAGCCCGTATTCAGAAACTGTGCCTTTAAACGAGCCGTCAGGACTTCTGTACTGTTGTGATGTCACAACTATACTACACATGGGTAGAAAGTGCAACTACAGTGCTGTTACGGTCATTCACCTGCTGCAATGATGGGCAGAGACACAGAGAGCACAGATGCAGAAGACGCGGAAACGCTGACAAATCACAGCGGACTGGGCTTTGGGTCTTAAAGAGACAGGCGCTAAAACGGAGCGTTTCAGACAGAGGGTGAATACAGGTACGATCAGACAGACAGTATGAGAAAAATAATGTGCTTTTCAACATTAAATGTTCTAAAAAGAAACTCTAAATACAAGTATGAAGCATAATATAGGACCTTTATTGTAAAGAAATCATTCAATTGACGCGAAAGACATAATAGGATAGTACAGCAACCTTGGTCATGGCATAGCACTATCCGTAGGTAACCAGTGGAGATTCCAGGAAGTCACTGCTACCAAGCTAACAAATAGTCCAGCATGTAACCTCCCCCATAAAAAACAAATTAAATTGTTGCAGCGCTGCAAACACGCAAAAAAAGTCAAACCTCTATCGTGGCTCTGTGTACACCTTCAGTGCCACAGTGTAAGCTAGGCTGTGTATAAGATCTGGCCTTTAGCACATGTGGTAGCCTGTATGCTGACTGAGGTTTGCATCGGGATACCTACAGAAATGAGGATGGCAGCTGCTGGTGATTTTGGCCACACATGTTTTTACAGTATGACGAACCAGCAGTTGCAGCGATCCAGTCAAATCCAAACCTCCAGAAGTGACTTCCTTTCACATAACTCACACTCCCAGAGGTGTTATCTCTGCTTTCAGTATTTGGTGCTGGAACTGAAGTGTGTGTGTGTAGTGTGTGTGTGTGTGTGTGTGTGTGTGTGTGTGTGTGTGTGTGTGTGTGTGTGTGTGTGTGTGTGTGTGTTTGTGTGTATGTGTGTGGACCTACAGGCATCGTGTCTTCCCCAGGTTTCTTCCCCTCTCTTCCTTTCTGTGTCATCCCATATTGCTTTTATATTTCTGTCCCAATTCCAGCAACAAAGCGTCTACGTTAACCCCCGGGGCTGCTTCATAAACTCTTACATAAGCGAGCGTTCGTGCCTGCTTGTTGGACTGCCTGTGAATTTGTCTGAGAGGTGTGTTCATGTGTTGAGCTAAGTGAGAGTAAAGATGCGTGTGTGTGTGTGTGTGTGTAGGTGTCTCTATATGCCTCCAAGGCCATCTCTCTGTGGGCTGTTTGTCCCGATACATCCTCCCCCGACCCTCGAATCAGATTCAACCATCACAGATTGTACTGTGCTCCAGTTTGTACCCATTAGTGGACTGTATGGCTGATCCTAGTGATGCAGCTTATGTAAGTGGAGTTTTGCATGTTGGGGAACACATTCCTCTTGGTCAACAGCTTCCTGGATACTGATGGAATCTGCAGTTGCCGTGTGTGTGTGTGTGTGTGTGTGTGTGTGTGTGTGTGTGTGTGTGTGTGTGTGTGTGTGTGTGTGTGGCACTGTGATTGTCTCAATTGCTCCCATACTAGCACAGAGGAGCTTTGTGTGTGACGGTCGGTCTTTTCAATGTTTCTAGGTGAAAGCTCACAGAGGTAGGGCTTATGGACATTATACATATTCAGGCTTACACTTAATCCGTAGTTCTATTAATCAGACTTTCTGTTGGGAGGTCTGCTGTCATTCCTCTCCATCAATCTCATTCTCATCCACCACACATTTCTGTCTGTTACGTATCGCTCACAGCACGGTCTCTTCCTCCTTGCTAAATAGAATAATTAATCACTGAAGCTCATCAGTGGCGTAATAAATCACTGTCGCACTTCTCTCCACACTAAAATCCACTCCATTTTCCTTCCTGTTTCGACAACTTAAAAAAAAAAGTGACACATCTTAGTTTACGACGTCATACCTCATTTGAGGGTTGAGACGTTTAATCGATTATTCAATTTTTTAATCATCAAAACTGAACTGCAACAATTCTGATGTCTAATGAAGCATTTAAAGCATTTTTTAAAGGTAAACAATGCCAAACATTCCCTGGTTCCAGCTTCTCAACTGTGGGGGTTTCAATGTTTTCTCTATCATATATGAGAGGAAATTAAATATGCTGGGGTTTTAGACTGTTGGTCGGATTAAACAAGCAATCATAATGGACATTTTCACTATTTTTGGACATTTTATAAACTAAATAATTATTAAACTACTTGAGAAAATGAAAGATAAATGATAAATACTCCGATGCAGATCGGTGGATGATGAAAACAAGTGTTGTTTTGGTTTTTCCTTTATCTGGGTTAAAGCCTTGAGGCATGAGGTGTTTTGTCAGTCCTCTTCACTTTACTTCAATCACACATTTGTCAATCATTTTAATGAGCTCTGAGTTCACGGCTAAAGGTGAAGCATCCTTGAGACAACCAGAGACACGATTGTACATTTAAAAACGTGTTCTATTTATGTGTTGTTCATATAATGAGAGTGAGAATTGAATGCGCTAAGACTTTAAAGGAGTTTATCTCGTAAAATGAAAGGAACATTAAAAGTGAAACACTCACATCCGCCTCCGGTGATGTGCAAACGACCAGGTAATTTATTCACCACAAAGTGAAACCCCTCATTAATGTGTGTGTGTGTGTGTGTGTGTGTTTGTGTGTGTGTGTGTGTGTGTGTGTGTGTGTGTGTGTGTGTGTGCGTGCGTGTGTGTGTGTGTGCAGTAGAGATGCTGGAATATTGCTCTGTCTCTGTAATTATTAGCAGTTAATGTGACATTTTAAGGAGATGCTATAATTCATATCTTCAGTTGAAACGTTGGTCGTGTGCTTCAATATGTACAGACATTGTGAGTGAACACAGATCATCTCAATGTTATTCAGAATTAGAATCAGAAATACTTTAATAATCCCAGGGGAAAATGATTGAAGTAACATCGTTGTAGAGGGCAGAACTTCACAGAAGTTAGGGTGGTGAAACAGTTATTGTATCTTATATCATTCAGTTTACAGCATAGATTTTATTGTTCACTTTACTACTTTACAAACGCAGGTTTCAGATAAATGCTATTTCATTTGGAACATTACGGTTGAAAGCTCGTGTAAAAAGCCAGTAAATCGTGCTATAATTAATTACGTTTGATTCACTTCAGTTAATTCAGTCTTATTGTAGACACAGTCGCTGGAGAAGAACTATGTTGTATTTAGTGGCAACTACACAATTGTTCAAGTTGAACATTATTAACTGTAGTTTTTGTTATACTACTATTTTTTTGCTAATGTTATTGCACTGTGTTGTCTCAGTAAATCACATTTCAAGGTTCATCTAAATTTCATTCAACAACACAAGGTAGCACAACCAAATGCAAGTTCCTCTATGCTACACACAAATTAGGTTTTTTATGGTGGAGTACGGATATAGAAAGCCGTTGACAACGTGTTGTTAACGTGTTATCTACGTGTTGTCAACGTGTTAGAGTTCACGTGTATTTCAACTGGTTGTCCTCCCATGTACGGAGGATGAGTTGAGAAGCCTGACAGAGGACAGAAGCTGCTCTGTGGTCTGATGGTACATCAGTGGAAGTCTGCAGAGTGAACAGGCTGTGGCTGGGTGATATGACCCAAAATGATCTGTCCCGATATATAGGTCATTTTCACAATAATAGCATGTTGTCTGTTTATTCAATAAATAGTCTATATGAAATAACCACAGGGTGAACTTATGTTGTACTACTGTCTGAATTAAATACTTGACTAATAGTACTGAGTATTTTCTCATTTTGTGAGTTTAGTGCAATAATAAACATACTGTCTATGTTGACATCATGCACACAAATAGTGGGATGTAAAAAATAAAACCACCCTTTTCAAATGGTATTCCCTCTAAATATTTCACATGTTTTTTTGAGATGATTTTCTGAGAAGCATGTGCTTGTTTTATTAGAAGAAGAAGAAGAAGAAGAAGAAGAGAAGAAGAAGAAGAAGAAGAAGAATTACTTTATTTATCCCGCAATGGGGAAATTGTATTTATTATTAATCATGTTACACACACAGGCCCGAAATACACACACATGCACAGACAGGACCTATACATGCAATTAAGGAGAATTGTGTCAATTTAGATGACACAATTGTGTATCCGGATATCTCGGTATATGGTTTCATCAGGATGCGATTCCACTGAAAGATGATAAGTTATCATGTTCATTTATCGCCCAGCCCATCACTGAAGACATCACTGATGCTTGGTAGCAATCAGGACTTTTGTGTCAAAGTTTAAAGGACTCGGCAGAAGTCCTTTTAAATATATTTTGAAAACTACTGCCTGTATCTTTGAACAATATCCCACTGATGAGCTGTTATAATAGCCTGTATGATTTAACAGGCATGTTTCTCAGCATTAACTGTTTAAATATTGTGCATGACCTCATTCAACTCACAGATCCTGAGCTAATGAGAAACTGTATAAGCCACTGACTCTACAATACAAACCTCTTCAACACATCTTTCTCACAAAGCCTGCGGATCTACCCTGAACGTACACATCGTGTCTCAAAGGAAACATTGGAGGGAGCGATGTGGGTTCACCGCAAATTAGGCACAATTAGTGAAGGGAGAGGAATAGGTAAGAGGCCCCGAAAGGAAGTGCGGGGCAGGGCAACAGAATGTGGGCACTGACTGATAGGCGTCTTTGTGGCACTTGGAGTAAAGCGGAGAGAGAAGGGGAAACGAAGAGGAGGAGCCAAGGAGGAAGAGTGGGAGGGAAGAGGAGGGGTCTGGATATGTCCCGGGGCACACGTGTTCCCTTTCAAACCCTGTCACACTCATTTTCTCTCAAATGCGCGGATGTGTGTACGCACGGGCGCACTCACACACACACACACACACACACACACGCACGCTTGTCCATGCGCAAACAGACACACAAAGGGAATGAAAGGGAAAGGTGCAGAGTGTATTAGGAGGGGAGGGGGGGGGGGTTGTTGCAAAGGGGAAACCCTGATTCAGATGCTGTTTCAGATGCTGCTTTCTGTGTAGGGAGAATAACATATATACCTCATCGCTGCACTCTCCTTTTAGGAATCTCACGTACAAAACACACATAAAGAGAGAAACATGTGCAGAAAAGGGAAAAAAAAAAGGATTGATCCCTGCATGGAGCTTTCTATAAAAAAAAATTGTTCCTGGACATTTAATTCCCCATGCCTGGAAACCATTCCCGGACATTCCCATTCCCCGGGCTTGGAGAGACAAAGGCCAGAGTTCGGCCCTGTGCTGAGGGTGTAGCATAAATGTATGCAGTAAATGCAGCCAGACAGCCCCCCCCCCCCAAAAAAAAAGAAAACCCCTCCATCACTCACTCACGCTCCTTCTCACGCAAATTGGGGGAGGGGCGGGCAGCTACACAACTGCCCGCACATACAACGAGCACATCATGAAAACACAACCCCACACAAGATGCCCCCATGCCCCCCTCCCACACACACACACACACACACACACACACTCACTCACAACCATCTCCTTTACATGTCTCTAAATCTCAGCCCACGTCTTTTCAGTCATTATGCACACAATGCAAAAGCACCTTCCACCTCATCTCTCTTGCTCATTTCAAATCCAAACCTAATGGTTAAAAAAAAAGAAGGGAAAAGGACACACGACCTGCACAGAAACACATTTGTGCATACCAATTACATCACTCATTTGAATGCTTCAGCTCTTCATCGAGTCTCATTCAACACGGCCATGCAGGTTATATAAATATGCACGGCTAAAACATGTATGAATGAGTTCCAGAGAGCCAGACCTATTTACTGCGAGCTGCTGACGGTTGTAAGTCATCTTTCAGAGAGTCTAAATGTATTATCGCAGCCTTATCGACTGCACAAATCTCCTCTTTAATTCAGCGAGGCGATTGGCTATTACTGACCCGCAGTGTCAGTCTCGTATGAAGAGAGATAAGAGAAAGAATACCCTGATTCCCAGAGGCCCTGACAGCCCCACGTTTGCTACAACATGGGAATATGCGCTACGGTTAACCAACCACATGCTGAGGACAGCTGACAAGCCGGCCCATTTGTTTCAAACAGATAGTGGACTCAAACATGTGCTGCCTGAACACTACTCCACAACATTACTTCCCATGGTAATAACTCACATGTCCCTTGATATTAGCTTGAATGCAGGTTTCTCTGGTGTTATGGCATTGACTTATGCTTGTATGTCTGTTTTGTTAGGTTGCCTTCGACCTACACATACACACATTGTTTTCCCTTTTTGCAGATACTGGATAAGGTGGGGGGTTCTGTCTGAGAGAGTCCTGCCATATATGAAGGGCAGATGGGATCCCCTTCCTCCATCCTGTCTTGTCCGTCTTTAAATGAACCTCTCCCTCTATCAACAGATGGACCCAGGAGAATATGAGGGTGCTTCCTAATCTGTCGCTCTAAATGCACAACTGCGGATACAAGCAAAACACCCATATATCTACATTATCTACATACTAATCTGTTTGAGTGGAATACAGCGGCTTAAAGTGCTGGGGTGGATCATTGTTTGGTGGTTTCGACAAAGAGCTCTACAAAACAAGAGCATCATCTGCGCTTACAGAAATGTGTCATGCTCCTTATTCCTTCCCTCTGAATGTGAGTACATGACATGTTAGTAAAGCACATTAAGGGTTCTGTGTGAAAAAAAAGGGTGTTCAGGATGACGACAGTTGAAATGATTTCTTTACACTTCCACGGTATTATGAAATGACCTAAAGTGAGAGCAAAGATATGGTGCCACACTTATCAGAACCATCAGAAACACTGATATTGCCTCTTGCACAGGAAGATTATGTGATAACTGTCTGAAAACTCTCTGTACTTTCCACATGCCCAGTGGTAAACATCTGCTGTCAGCCAGGATGTTAGGGGTGCAGGGCAGACATGAGAGGGGGACCTAACTGATGGCTATAAAACGAACAAATATGAGCCCATTTTTGCATTTTATCAAATAATGCTTGCTGCTCCTTTTTTGCAAATCAGAAATTGTACACGCACCGTATTACAGTTTTAAAATCTAACTTCAGGGGGAAGCTGCACGCCCCGTAAACCAGTATAACACTGCAGCGTTCTTCTACACGCCTGAAAGGAGGTCAATACTGTATAATAACATATTATAATCCGCCATCCATTGTTTACATGCATTGGACATTCGCGGAGAAAGCCCCGAGACGCGCAGTGAGCGAGAGTCGCCCTCTCAATGTGCGCTTTGTGACATTAATTGCATGAAATTATCTATGCAAATCCAGCCCGTCTAGCACTGACAAAGAAGCACTGCATGCAAACTTGTGTCAACCGTGTTCATAAAGCAGAACAGTGGACCGAGGCAACTTTCGAAGTGAAACCAAACTGCACGAGAGAGGTTGGCACGCGGGTGTTTTGCGCACGAGTGCACGCTTTTGCACTAGTATTGCGAAATACAGCGAGTAGGCAGCGGTACCTGCAGATAACGTTAACACACGGCGTCTGTCCAAGTACATGGCGAGGGTCCATTTTTTGTGGTTCTCATTTGAGCGCGCGTTCAGCCCCCGTATCAATGCATGCAATCACACTGTGCACTCGTTTTAGTGATACATTTTAAATTGTACTTACGATTTCAGAGGATTATGAATGACAGTCGCCATTTTCCTGCAAGACTGTAACGTAATATTCCAAATCTCCGTGTAGTTTGGGACCCTTATGAAAAAAACACACACAACAGCCAATGCGGTCCTGGGCACTGTGCGCGCTACCAATACAACACCAGCATCAAGACATTAGGCGTGGCCTCAGAGAAATCTGTCAACATCAGTGTCCCAGACGGTCCACAGAGTAGTAATAATGCCATTGAATAAAATGATTGTGTTCATTTTAGTGAAAACGTCACAATTGGACTTAATTATATAAAACATAATGAGCTCTGTCAGGGTGTCCTTTAGAGTTTTGCGTTGGTTACAGACAACAATCCAATATGTTTTTGAATCATCATGATTGTCCAGGGTTAAAAGGAAATGCAGAAAATTAGTGTAGGAGGGAACATATCAGATTAGCCTATTTTAATATTCCGCCGTCTATCAATCAAATATTTGTTTTTAAATGTATTTGAACGTTCAATTTATACAGAAGGTGTCAAACGCTCATATATAACGCAACACATGCGAGCTTTTTCACATTCAACAAAACAAGGAATAGAAAAAATAAATACAGCAAGGATCTCATATACAATGAGAAATAAACAAACATTGTTTTTGTAAATGCTAGAGTGTATATCAAATATTTTTTCATAATTGTCTAAAAATGTTGTATTTTTGTTGTTTTATAAAGGGATTTATAAAGTGATTTGAATTGAATTGAAAAATGAGAAAAGGTTGATTTAGAGGCTGAACATTTATTTACCAAATAAAATGAAAAAATGACTTATACTGAAGACACTTGTTCTTATTTTCATCATCAACAACAACAACAACAACAACAACAAAATCACTATAATTCTGAAGAGTGGCTGAAACGGTCACTAAGAAAACAACCAATGAGTGCCTGCAACGTCAGTCACGATTGTTACCGCTCAGCCAATTAATGGCATTTGGAGGCGGGCGCATGGCAGGGGCTCTAATGCACAGCAGTTAGTTAGCTCGTGAGGTGTTAAAACTAACAGTTTAACACGGAAATAAAAACGGTTGACATTCAACGGAAAGCGTGTTTACTATAAAATTAAACCCGTCTTTACGTTAACTCATGTTTTATTTTCAGCATTAATTTAAAAGTATCGAGAAAGCGGTGTGGCTAGCTAGCGTTAGCTCACAAATGCTAATGACTGTTGCTAACTTAGCTAACAAGTAAACATGCTGCATCGACGAGCCGGGAGTCAATAAAAGACAACGTGGCGTGAGGAGGATCATTGAAGTGAACAGCAGGGATGAAGAAGTGGAACCGGCGAGAAGGGCAGCGGCCGCACCGGCGACAAGGTGCCGGTCAACGCCACGGTTGGTACAGAGGCAACCGGCAAAGGTCAACACAGGACGAACAGTGGTGTGTTAAAGGAAACAATGACGCATAGTTTTGTTTGAAAGATGTGATATCATGTCTTAGTCAATACTGCAAAAAAAAAGGCTGTGTTTGTTAATAAAGTCAAAGTGATGGTGCGTTCACAGGTCTGGAAATAATGATGCAGGGCCATCTTTTAGAGAACCTCAGAGGAGCTATGAAAACCAGTCCGCCTCTTCCTCCTCCTCCTCTTCTTCCTCATCATCTTCAAAGACCAGCAGTGCTGCACCAGGTCAGCGCCACACACCAGCCCTACACACCAGCCCTCTCCAGAATTTAATAAACATTTGTTCTGTAGTGATCAGTTGTGAACCATAACACAAGCACTGTTCTTGTTAACGGCAGTAATTCATTATTATAACAGTTTTTGCCCACAAAAACACTTGTTACACCCGCTATAAGGACACTAGCAAATGCACACACTTGAAGGGGTAAAGTTTAGAGAGTTTATTTCAAATTAAAGGTAAAGTGTACAATTTACCCCCAACCTAAACTTCCCCAAGTCAACATCCTCGCTATTTCTGCAGCGCTGGGGCTACTAAGAGTTACATCTGTGCTCAAAACAGACTTCTCAAGGCAAACTACTAATAATCATTTCACACCTTAAGCCTGTGCTGACTGGCTGGGGGAAATGAGCTGACCTAAACACAACAAAAACAAATAAATAAACAAAAACAAAGAAACGAAAACTTGTGCGCCCCAAGGGTACCAACTCCCTTGTCAGGGCGGACTAGACATTAAAAAGAAACCCAAAGTTACCCAAAACAAAACCAAAATAGTTCCACTGCAACACAGCACTTAAATTGTTGCTCCTGTTGTAAATGACATCCAGTAATCGGGTGTAACGTGAACTAGACATTAAAAAGTAATCCAAAGTCACCCAAACGAAACCAGAATAGTTCCACTGCAACACAACACTTAAATTGTTATTCCTGTTGTAAATGACATACGGTAATCAGGGGTGTAACGTGAATAGCAAGAACTTGTTAATGCTTCATTTTACCTTGTGTTCTGTTGCCAGAGCTGCCTGGTTTCTACTTTGATCCGGAGAAAAATCGTTACTTCCGCCTTTTGCCCGGACACAACAATTGTAACCCGTTGACCAGAGAGCAGTTGCAGGAGAAAGAAAGAGAGAAACAGAGAAACAAGATGCTTGCTGAGGATGAGAAGCCCAGAAAAGTGAGTCTTTTGGTGGGGGGGGGGGGTTTAGCACCAGTTATACGCTTTCTCACCACATACTTGGGTTTCATGCTTGTTTATGTATTATCGTCTTTATAGAAAGCTCCAAGAACAGGACTGAACACCTCGCTGCTGCTGCAGAAAAGACACCTTGGCATGTTACCTGGGAACTCCTATTGCAGGTACAGTATCACTCTGCTGTGTGCACATGCATGCACGGACGAAGAGTCCCTATATCCTATCCGCATTGCGACACCCACAGCTGTAATACATTACAAAACCCCCTAGCAAAACAGAGTTTAACTATAACGATAATCATTTCTGTATGTGAGTGATTTTTCTTTGAACCATTGCCGGGCCACTTATAATGATGCTAATCATTTTTGACTTGGGTTTGAAAATAGTCAGAAAAAGAAGCATGTTAAAACAAGCCAAATGTTTCTATAAATACCTTATATATACATATGCAGAGACACAGATTGTCAAGATAGTGGTTCTGGTTAAGTGATTGTCTGCAGTCTGTTCTAGTCTGTGTTAACGTGGTTACTGTGCGTCTCCAGGCTGGTCCATGAGGTGAAGGTCAGTGGAATGAGACGTCACAAAGTCGAGATCCAGAGCACGGACAACAGCAACCCCAATACTGACAACTTCAGACTCATAGTGGTGAGAACACACACAAAACATGCTGGGTGCTAATGTAATAATGCAGTCGTAATAGTTGCACTGTATAAACACATTTTTTTACTTGATTTAGAGTTGGAAAAATCATTAAAAGAAAATTTCCTAGTGTAGCTGGTCTGCAATCCTCCCCTCTTCTCCCTCATCTTTCTCAGGGCGACTCGGCATGTGAGCGAGTGTTCACAGTCAATGATGTGTCACACGGGGGCTGCAAGTACGGCATCATGAACTTCAGCAGCAGCAGCCGGGGCTCTCTGTCTGTGGAAATGTGCGACAACCTCTACTTCACAAACCGCAAGGTGGGAGTGTTTCACAACAACGCTGATCATGTAGACATTTAATATACTTCACCGTACCCATTTTCCACTTTACATTTTAAGGAAACATTGTTTTGTCAAATCCTATAAACTTAAATGGTTTGGGTTTTAGGTGAACTCCATCTGCTGGGCCTCGGTCAATTACCCAGACTCCCACGTCTTGTATCCTTCTTCAGCTTTAGTTGTGCTCATATTAGTCAGCCTACATGCCTTTAAACTCAAGTGCTGCTTGGACACTGCATGTATTTCCCTTGACTGAGCGGATTGTCAGACTGTGTCTGGTAGGAGCGGCAGACACCCCTGGCTGCGTCAGTTTACTTCCTGCTTCTCTCTTCAGCAACTCCAACCCAGGTTGTACTGAATAGAATCTTTGTCTCGCTATTTAAGACATTCACATTGGCTATTTTGTTATTCTTAAAAGTAAATTACAGTTTCCTTGTAAGATTTTGTTATAAGTCTTAATCATGACCCTTTTTAGTTCATTAACCTCCATTGATATTCAAAGTTAAATGTTGGCATTGTTAGTTCTCCCCATTTTAACCGTTCTCCTCTGTCGTCCGTTCCTCTCTCTCTCCTCAGACCAGCCCGGGATGCTGTGTAGCTTCAAAATATCCTCAGCCTGGTCTTGTGCTTGGTGCTTCAACCCCCAATTTGACAAGACCTTCAGCACTGGTCTGTCCGGCCATCATCGATTGTCTTGCAAATCATGATTAGATATAATATTCATAATTAGACTGGATCAGATTAGTCTGTATAGTTGTTTGCTTGGCTATAGTTTTCGGATGTTAATCAGTCTTAAATTATTTGTATGGGCAGAGAGAAAGCTACAGCAACACATGTTGGAATTAAATCATAGAATTCTCAGTTGTTTTTCCAAAATCTGTTTGCCCAGAAAAGCAAACATTTAGACATCCATCTTGGGGTTCAAATTACCTTTGGATCTAGAGTTAACAAGTAGCTGTTAATTGTTTTAGATAATTAAAATAATGACACAGTATTTGTTTACAAAAAAGTAAAAAAGATCTGGTTCCTGACTAAAATAATGATGTCTTCCCGCATGTGTTGGCAGGCCTGTCTCGTAGGGTGATCGTGAAAGATGCAGAGACGGGCCGGACGCAGACGTACAGCACCGGCAGCGATGTCTTGGCTCAGCAGTTTGCCCTGAGGGTGAGTCATCTGTTACATTTAAGTGATTAAAGCCGATTGAGTTCACTTGTTAACATGACGGAATATGGATTTGACGATGTAAGGAAGAAAAGAAAGGCCAAGAAAGTCAAATACATTATTTTATTTCCTCAGGTGCCTGTGCTGTTTAGTGGTTGCCGATCAGGAGAGATCTTCAGCATCGACCTGCGACAGCGTGGCCGTAGGGATCATAGCTGGAAGGCCAGCCGCTTCCACCAGGAGTCAGCCATCACCTCCGTACGCGTCCTGCAGGATGAGAACTACCTGCTTGCAGCTGACATGTTGGGCCAGGTCAGGTTATTTGCATATTTTAAAGAGTGGGTAAAAGTGGATGCTGGGTTGTGTTATAAACATTGAGTTCTAAATTACTAGTATAACACCATTTACACCTGGCATTAAAATGTGTCTCCTATCCAGATTGTATCTAGATGTGATTTAACCTGATTCCATTTCCACCTAGTATTGCGTCTCCAGTGTCCACATTGAGATCCAACCGCTCCGTCCAGCTCAAACAACCGAACATCACACCCTTCTTTACTGCCTCCAGCTGCGCAATGCAGCTGTCTGGCTGCTGCTGAACCAAGGAGCTGCGTGCCAGCCAAAGCTTACTGCAGGGATGAATAGACATGTTGCCAAGGTCCGCCATTTGAAACCAGCACTAGCCGCTCTCTCCCACAGCTCCAACCCCGTGCCAAGCTGCACTGTGCTTCTCAAATTTTTATTCTTCTAACGGGACTCTTCACTTTACGTCGAGGCTGAAAGTTGTGTGCTCCCCAGCGTCCAGGCCTGTTAGAGGCCGGTGATGGTAGTTGTTGAATGTGGATTGAAAATGCAATGCCGTTCACACTTGTGTTCAATGTGGTCACAATGCGTCCCTGACCACCGGTTTGGTTTGGCCGGCCGATCTAACCCAGCCGTCCTCGATGAGTTTTGACTGTATCTGTGCTTTCTTGTGTTCAAGGACTATCTGATGACAGTTCCATCACCCAAAATGCATTTTAATGCCATGTGTAAATGGAGTTTATATTTTGGTCGACTCGAGAAGAGGCTAATTACCCAAGTCTAAAAAGGAATACAAAATATCAACCCGCATGGATCTTATTATTGCTGACCTCGTGTGTTTTCTTCATTTATCTGTAGATTAAGCTGTGGGATGTGCGAGTGACAAAGCCTGTACAGGAGTACAAAGGGCACTATAATGAACACGCCTACCTTCCCATCCACGTCAATGAACCTGAGGGGCTTTTGTTGGCAGGTAGGAGAGGACACAACACCCTTTATCAACATACTATGAAACAGTTTAATTCTCTAAACCATTAAACTGTCTTTGTATCAAAGGGATACCAGGTTTAGTTACTGTGCTCTATGACCAGATAAGATAGTTTGAGAGAACTGACACCTGCCAAACATGTCTCATGTCGCTCACAAGATGCTTTCCAATCCTGATTTGAAAAATAAAACGACCCATTTTGCAACCCCTCCTCCTCTGCTCCTTCCCCAGTCGGTCAGGATTGCTACACACGGTTATGGAGCCTAAAAGACGGTCACCTACTGAGGACTATCCCATCACCCCACCCGGCCGCAAACGACCTGATCCCGAGCGTGGTCTTCTCCTCCAAGTTGGGCGGCTGCAGGGGGCTCCCCGGCCTGCTCATGGCAGTCAAACACGACCTTTACTACTTCCCATACAACACAGACTACCAGGAAGGAGAAGAGCAGCCGACTGGGCTTTAGGAAAAGACTGAAAATGCTTCATCTCATAAATCCACCGTCTTTCTTTTTGTTTGCCAAATGTATAAATGGAGTTATATCTATTTTATAATTTGAAGGGTTCAGCTTAGTATGCGGTTAATGAATTTGATTGGGGAGATGACCTCAGATAGTTACATTGAAGCCTCAGGGGAATGTTATTTTTCGACCCACTTGTTTGTGCCAAAAGGAAATAGAAGCGCTAACGTGAGTGCACTCAATTACTAATTTCTGTAACCTTTACAAAAAAAAGTGCTCTTATGATGTGATTGACCTTGGATTTTGAATGCAATTTAGGATGTCTCTGATGTGAGTTTAAAAATGACACTGGTTTGTACTGTAAATCAACACATTTTCTAATCGCTGTTGAATGACAATTTTATTCTAAAAAACAAATCAGTAAACAGTGATTTATTGCATTGTGTTTGCTCCTGAATGACACACACAGGCTGAGTTTTTGCAGTTTAATACATACTGTACGAGCATACATGAACAAAAGGGATTGACTTGTTCTGATATTCATAGCCACTGAACATCTCTGACATACCAACAGTGAGGATATAGTTCACTGATTCACCTTATTTGTTGAAACTGCCCAATCAAACCAACTCTCTTAGTCACTTACAAACAAATCCCTGGTTAACCATCACTACAGTTCAGTCAGATCTCATAATTCCTCGCTGATCACTCGAAAGCCTTACCGCATCATCATCATCATGCGTATTTGTTAGATAAGTCTCAAGTGTTGCTCACTTGGTGCTCCTAGCTAACTAGCTACACAGCCTGAGTTGAAAGAGTAGAAGATAACTCTTGAAATTAATTCCTGTTTTGAGGGGCCAGCCCTTAAAGGTGGTTTCAAGTCTTTTCTGTGCTATACTGCTACTGGGAGCCGGCCACTCCATAAAAGTAGTTCCTGTTGCCTTTCACCCCATTATAGTCAGATTTGTCTTGTTAGCAGATAGTAGTCTTACCTTTTTAAAAACAAAAAAACAACCAAGGCCATTTAAAAAATGTATATATATACTTTTTCCCCCAATATATGTATATTCTATGTCAAATTGAACAATGTGGACAGCATTATTAGGGCTGTTCTATTATCCTCTGCCCATTCAAATGCAAAAACAAGCAGGGTATTGAGGGATTATGATTCTATAAATCGGAATGCATCGCGGTGCTACGGTACGTCATTGGCTTCTGAATGTTCGAATCCTCCTGAAGCCAAAGAGTGGCAGGAAAGCATAAGCTGAGGAAAACTACTGTACATCCATTCACAGGAGTATTATTCATTGTGGTGGACTACTTTTCAGCTTTTTCCACCATTTCCATACAGGGCTCCTGCAAACACAATCTTAGAATAAGTTAGAGTTCTTCCCTGGAATCAGTTTAAGATGCTCAGTCCGTACTTTTATTATCAAACAGTTCACACACGTAGCCCCAGACTACAAAAGGTGCTAACAGTACTAGTGTGTCACACAGAGGGATTGTCAAAAAGCGGTTTGTGTGCCTTAATACAAATTTTAAAAGGATCAAAGTGGGTGCATGGGTATTTTTACCTGAACTCGATTGTAAGCAAGCAAGTTTTTATCTCTCCTACCTTCTTGATATCAAAGTCTCACTGACTGGTAATCTTCACAGTGTAAAATATAGGCATATTAAAGTGAAAGAGCATCAAGGGACTGATGTGAGGACGGCATTAATAAAACAGAGTCCAACCTGCCACGGACAGTCAGGAAATGCCACTAAAGAGACAAAGGGGAACTGAAGCCTTTTAGCCAAATGTCATAATGTCGTCAATTCCAGTTTCCACAGATGCTCACGTCCTTTATCACCACCCCCCTCTCTCTCTCTTAACTCCTACTCCTGCTCCTCGTCCTGCTAGAGCTCCCCGGGTTTCTGGCTGCAGCTGTTGCAGACCCTCACTGGGTGGTCCCAGCCGCGAGAGGGCACGGCACGTCGCTCCTGAGAGCAGTCGTCGCACACTCCCAGTCCACAGGCGCGGCAGTGGTGGATGGAGAGACGCGCGGAGAACTCCCTCTGGCACTCGCTGCAGGAGTGGATGTCCTGATCTGGGACCCAGTAGGCCGGACGAGCCGCGTCCTTCACCAGGCCTGGACGAGGAGAGGAGAAGAGAAGCAGCAGCAGTGGTTAATATGACCGTTACAACAACTGGAGAGAGTGATAGTTTCAGTTAGGAGTGATATTCATCTGCACTGGTTAGATAACATAGACAGATGTAATGTTCACCAAGAGGTATGTCGATGGCGCCGACTACAGCTCCTAAAGTGCTCTGAACCGCCTCCCCAACCTTTCTGGCTATCAGAGTGCCTCCCTCCTCCTCCAAGGCAGCATCCAGTAACTCTGTAACAGGGAAACATGAACACATGAAATTAGGCACAAATTACCACTTCCAGAAACCCATGAAAACTGATACATTAAACATTAAAAGGTCCTATAATGTGCTTATTTCCAGGTTCATATATGTATTTCTGGTTTCTACAAGAACACGTTTGTTCGGTTTTAGCGACGCTTTCTAGCTATATTTAGATTAGTAGTAACATCACAATGAGCTGTTTGAAAGGCACAGTTTCTGAATACGGGATTGAGCATTTTTATATTTTCACAGCACTTATAGAGCACCAAGACCTGCTTTATAATATAAATAAATTGACACAGAAATATCGTTTCTTACAACGTACTTATAGAGCACCAAGACCTGCTTTATAAACTAAAGAAATTGACACAGAAATATCGATTTTTATAACTTGGGACCTTAAATTCTGGCGGAAAATCATCCTTTGGTATTTTTCGGCACGTACATGCGTCACATAAGCCATCAAGATAGTTTTTTTCGGGTACAAACTATTAACAGAGAAATCTGAGAGAGTCATTGACGTGGCTAAGACTGATTAGCTCGGGGCAGTACAGCAGCAGCACTAATACTGCTCAAAACAACAGCAAACCTCTGCAGTAGCATGAGAAGAGTCCCTACACAGAAAACAAAGCACCAATGGGCTCCTTCCTTTTGGACTGCATTCGGTAATCGACTTGAATGGACTTTCAAAACACTATTTTAATAAACTCTGGGTTCAGTAACTACACTGTTGATGCTTCATTCTACGTGTCGGGATACTTATCATGCTACTGTAGAGGTTTGGTGTGATTTTGAGCAGTATTAGTGGCTGTTTTAATACCTTTACACAAGAAAATGCTCGATGCCTAATTGGATGTATGTAAGTGCTGATGAAGACCATGGGATGATTTTGCGCCGGAATTACACTCTAAGAGGGATTTACCAGTTGAGATTTCTCTGTTGTGGAAACATGCGTCGCAGACTCGGACGGGTGCGAGGCCCCAGCCCCGCTCCGGGACCGGCCGGGATTTTGAGGAGCAGGAGTCACAGAAGCCCTCTCCACAGGCGCGACAGTGGTGCTTGGTGTCGTTGGGCTGGAACTCTTCTCCACATTTATGGCATTTCTGCAACACACACAGTTAGGATGACACACCAGTTGTCATTATTAGATAGGAGTCCAAAAAGTAGAATATTTTGGAGATATGATTTTCACTACATATCCATATAGCAACACCATGTACACTGTAAACAGCCTAGGCATCTACTCTATGTGCAAGCATCGTCGGTTGCTTTTTAACGGAAGTATGATCCCTCTCTCTCTCTCTCTTTCACCCACCTGTCGTTATTTCTCCCTCACCGCTGCTGCATCCAATTAACAAATGTTTCTCCTCATAATAAACCTTAATTTTAAGATGTTGCATTATTGTAAAGCCGATAATGCAGAAAGTACCGTTTAACGGTTACAAAAGCCAAATAACTGCTGTAAAAAGGGCAGTGACTGAGGTTGGAACGCTTGAGAAGAAAAGTTCAACTCAAGTACAAAGTTGCACATGGTCATGGTTCAGTTTCTTCAATTGACTATTTAACTCTTAAGTGTTTGTATTTTCTTTCTTTCTTCTGTAGTGTCTGTTTTAGCTGCGTACCATCATAAGGGAGTTGGGTTTCCAGTAGGTGGGAGCGATCTGGTCGGTGAGCCAGGAGGTGACCGCTTTGGCGGGCTTGACGCTGAGTTCAGACACCGACTGAGAAATGTATTTGACTCCGTCCAGCAACCTCTGGGCGGCGTTGTTGTTGTCTTTCAAAAAACCGTCAGACTGAAGAGGAGGCAAGAGAACAGAGGAAACAAGTGAATACACTAGCTTACAGACTTTCTGTCGTTCATACGCATCACACTGTAACTATATATTATCAGAGATACATTAGCTGTGTACAGTACACAATTGCAGTACAGTATTCTAGTGTTAGACTGACAACTGACCGCCATGCTGAAAGAAATATGATAATTTAGGAAGTAACATAGTCACACCGGCGGACATTTAGGTTTCTATACTCAGCACTTTTAACTAAGTATGCTTTGTTAACATGAAAAAGGTCATAAACCACATTTGGCATTAGTTTCCTGGGCATCAACATTCAACCAGCTGGCAAGAATATAGTGCAAATTCAGCTCGCAATGGACATGAAAACATTTGAAAACTTTTGTTTAATCGGTTAAGGCAGACTGTCATTTGGGCTGTTCCACTGCGGCCTTACCCCGGGCCAGATGTGCTGGATCTCCGTCCTGACCACTGTTTCCACTGGGTCCTGGTTTCCATACCAGTACTGCCTGCTTCTGTAGATCACTGCACAGTTGGGGCACTCGATTACATACCTGATAAGACAAAACTGATCTCAGCTCCAGTATGAAGGGGACAGATTGTGTTGCCTTTTGGTCTGTATTGCAGAGCTGTAATACATTTGTCATTGCACTTTCTGTTGTTATAACTGTGGACGGGCAAATGGAGCTTCCATTTTAACGAGTGGGTTGATCACACTGTCTGCAAGGAAGCCATTTCCCTTCATCTTCCAAATGGTTCTGTGGTAGCAGGACTCACCCAGACCAGGCATAGATGGCCAAGCCAAACCACGGTGAGTCAGACGAGGCCGTCGTTTTGGGAACAACTATTACCTCCTTCCCTCCCTCGTAGCAGGCCTGAGAAGTTCAAGCACAGACACTCAGAGCCTCGTCAAGCAGGCGTGTTTCAACATATGCATGTGTGGCATTTCGGACCTGTACTCGCCTTGCAAGTGTAGATGCGGTTGTCATACTGTGCAGAGTAGCGGCAGCGATGTTTGGCTTCATGCTCGAGTCCTTCCTTTAGGTGATTCATGCTTCTCTTACAGCCGGAACTGAAAGTCAGAGAGTTCCGTATCATTCTCATTCTCAGGTTCATACTTACTTACGTACTTTGGGTTATTACTAGAACATGTTTAGATGCTTTAATGTCCAAGAAACACGTTACTTTTCTCATACTGTCTGTTTAAATATACCTGTATTCACCCTCTGTCTTTTTACGCACCCCTCCTGAAAAACCTTAGTCTTCTCTGATTGGTCAGCTTTTCCAGGTCTCCTGTATCTGCACTCATTGCAGCCAGGAAATGACTGTAACAGCACTGTAGTAGCTCTTTCTACATATATTATGGTTGTGACATCACTATTTGTATAGTACCTCAATCTGCTTTATAATTAAAAAAAGACATTTAAATCTCACTTTTTAGAGTATTTAAGGCAGGGGTGGGCAATTCCGGTTCTAGGAGGCCATTCGCCTGCATGTTTTAGGTTTCTCTCTGCTCTAACACACCTGGTTCTAATGATTTGCTCGTTATCAAGCAGCTGATGCTTGTCACAGTTTGATTATTGTTAGACTCAGGTGTGTTAGGGTAGGGAGAAACCTGAAACATGCAGGACAGTGGCCCTCCAGGACCATATTGTCCAACCCTGATTTAAGGGATATTGTTAATGTGTTTTTTTTTCCTTTTTAAACTGTTTACTGTTTAAAACCTTAACGTCACAATTTGCTGCACTGGTCCCGATTGTAGCTTTAAGTATTGTAATCATAGTTTCAAAACAATTCTGTTGCATTACTTGTTCATTTCATAATTTATAGGTCCAGAGGAAAACTACAAATGCAAATACAAAATGTTTGCACAATCACTCTCAATAAATAGACTTGGCAGACATTCCAACAAAAACTCAACTTCACTGTAACTAATTGAGTGAAACTAAGTAAGCCTGTGTGCGAACCATGGGGGAAATAAACGTGCAGTGCCTAGTAGAGTATTGTGAGCATCTCCTTTATTACACCTCAGAGTGCAGCAGTGATAGCTGACATTTTTTAGTTATATGATGCCTTGTTTCTGTCACATTTGTTCTGTAGTGTTACTTATTCGAATTTGTACTTTTTGATACAGAATTTCAAAGATTGCAGCGTGCGGAGAGTACACGTACCCACAGCTGAGGCAGAGGCTAGAGCAGGTAAAGTACTCATCTGGAAAGAATGAGTTACTGGCCATGTGCTCATCTGAAATCTCCCCACTGAAGCGCTCGCTCAGGGCCTGACGCAAGAGACAGGAAGAATCAGTAATGTTCACTTTACTCAAACAATGACAACACATTGGTCACGTATACGAGTATCTCTCACATTACAAAATATCCAGAGGTGTGAGTGTGTAATACAGTGCATCATCACTACCTGCAGAGCCTTGTAGATGACGCTGGCAGAGCGTGGCGAGCGGGTGGTGTTGTTATCCAGCTGTTGCTCCAGGCTGCGCAACAGACCACTGAAGTCTGTGGGAGGGTTGTAGGTCCGAGTTCCACGGTACTGGATGGAGCTGAACGCTTCTGGAAACAGACCCAGCTTCCTGAAACGCTCCTGGAGAAGACGCTCGGCGGATTCAGACGGTTTGTCTGGAGATCGAGAAAAAGGAGAGTGAGAGACAGTCAGAGAGGGAAGGAAAAAGAGGACATCTCACATTGGGGAAAGGAAGGAATCATGTACCTGATCCTAGTAGCTTGGTGTGGACGGTCTCATGGAAGATGATTACAGCAGGGCCCAGAGTGGACAACGGGACGTCGAGGCCACAGCGGGTGGTGGTCGCTTTCAGCTCCCTGGTGAAATGTTTCAGGTAGGCATCCGACGCATCACCGAGGAACTTGAAGAGATCGTCATGGAGACGGTCGGCATGGGTTCGATAGATAACCACATCACAGATAGCCAGGACTTTGAGGAGCAGCCGGGTCCGCTGGCCCTGATTAGCTCCTGATGAGTCAAAACATGGTAGTGTTAAAAACGTGTTGACTCCCACTACATACCATTTCATTATATTAGGCTATTGTTTGTTTCATACCAGCCCCGAGCAGTCCTTCTGTGTCAATGACTACCACGCGATGCACAGGGTCCATAGCTGCCCACACGCCCACAGTGCAGGACTCTTGGGTGGGTGAGGTCTTGAAAACTTCTCTTCCAAGGAAAAAGGTATGGTTCAGGGTGTGGGACTTGCCCTCCCCAGTGTTTCCAAAGATGGAGACCACTTTGAGGAGCTCATCTGGCCTGCACCGCAGTCTGCTCACAAAGTCGTCCTCATCCTTCACCTGAGAGTTCACACACGATCAGCCCCGTCGTCACGGCATCATAATAATCAAGTCAAATAAAAGCATCAAAACACGCTCTTGAGTATTTACCTTCATCTCCTCCTTCTCGTCCACCAAAAGGAAGCTGCACACCCTCTCCAGCTCCGCTTTCAGGATCTCCATCTCTGACTCCCCGGCAGCCGCGCTGTTATCCTGGGGAGGGGGGTAAGGTGTGAGAGGGTGCTTCCTCTTGTTGACTCCACTGTGGGTGCGCTTCTGGCAGTCCAGACACAGGTTGATCTTACAACCCTGGCAGCGCACCACTGCTCTGAGTCGTCCACCGTTGACAGGGCAGCTGCTGTCGCCTTTGCAGGAGTCGCAGAAAGGAACGTGGCCCGGTGCAATCCGAACCCGGTCGTGATTCCTCATCCGCTCCTGGCGATGCAGCTCCAGTTCACAGCGGGCACACTGCAGGCTGCCGCATTCATCGCATTCAAACGCAGCCTCATCTGACCCCCCGCAGGCGTAGCTCTCCTGACAGCCCAGGACTGTGTTCATCCCTTTATCTACAGCTGGACCTTGACCACTCATCTCAAACCTGACAGTCACTGAGAGTAACTAGGGGTTGCCAGAGCAATTGCAGTAGAAGGCACAAAGTTGTGGCCCTGGTTAAGCAAATATCTATGACCAGGTGTGATGTAACCTTGTTTGTTCTAATTCCCAGGCAAAACAACTCCCTCATGTGCAATGTTGTCAGAAAGTACTATGAAATCCGCTTATTACAGCTTACTAATGAGGATATTCAGTCGGTAGTAAAGCACACACCTGCTTAGACGAATACTCACTTGTGTTTTGGCACAACAACAGCCTGCTAACTAACATCAGCTGCCCTGCATCTCTCGTCTTGTTTTGGAAATGTTGCAGCACATTTGTCGAAGATGCCACGTTGCTATTTTTAAAAGTAACCCGGTACACTCGTCATGATGTCTAAAAGACACTTTCTGACATTCGAGGTATAAATAGTTTTATCTTAGGGACACAAAGAGGAAAAACACACTTGTGAAGAAACAAACAACCTTCGTTTCAATCGACTGACCTAGCAGTGGCTACCAGTCCGACGGCCGAAGACTACCTAAAGTGCTGCCTCCACACAGTCTAAACCCGGACACGTATACTGTCTCACAACACACAGCCGACTGCCACATATGTAGCTGCTGCGGCTGTTGTTGTTGAGAAAGTTAGCCGGCTGAGCTGTTGTGTGTCAGAGCCCTGTAGGTGTTGTTGCTTTTGCATCAGCTGATCGGCTTGTTTTTATCCCAGGGTTCAAAAGTCAGGCGGACGCAATGCATTTTGGGAAATGGAGGATTTAGGAGTTGTAAAAAAAAAAAAACCTATTTGATTAAAACCCTGTTTTTTAATTATATTTACAGACTATTTTATCTTACGTATAATAACAAAAACTCCTGATTTTTATTATTTTTTTAATAGTTCGACATTAACTACCTGGCTACTTATTTTTTTATTATTATTATTATTATTATATTTTTTTATTAACGTTTTTTTAAATGTGTTTGCACTTGTCAAATATATTAAAACTGTCTGTTTGCACATACTTAAATAAATGGAGCGGATATATTGACAAGTCACTAACCGTTACCCACAATGCTTTGCACCTTCCAGCTGCTGGAGTGTCCACTTGCATTAGTTACCGGCGTACACCGGAGCTTACACGGTCAGACGGGGACAGCAACAGATATTAATACACACTCTGTTACTATGAATTGCTGCGTCTTATAACTACTCTTTACAACTTGTGTATTAAGTATTAAAATTGCCACCCGGTTGTTGTGAAACACGACAGTGCCCGCCCTGCCGGACAACCCCGGTGTCCGTAACGAGTGCACCTAATGTGAGAATTGATTTTGGCATCAACTCGGTTGAACTTGTCCTGGGATTATTCCGTATTTATGCCGTGGCGTTGTTTCTTATTTTATATTGAACTGGAGAGACTCAGCATCCCGTGTACACATTTATAATATCCCGTCAAAGAAAGCACCACTTTATATCTTCATATGCGGCTGACCTTGTCTGCTGACAGCGGTTCACAGATAGCCAAAGATAGCTCAATGCTAACCTGTCTGTTAGCCGGATAAGCTAACGGTTTCTTCTGTTTGTTTTGCGTTCGCGATGGAGGACGAGGCGTTCACGGACATTACTGGCAAAGCCATATCTTTGGACTGTCAGAGTCACTCGAGCCTCTGCAGGGAGTTCACTGTCAGCGTCCCCAAAGTGTCCATCGGTAAGGTGATGGTGTACACCTGCTGTGTGTGGCTGCTGGCGTACGCTGTCTTCTTCTTCACAGAGGTGAGAAACATGAGTGCACTGAATCACTGCCCATACCTCTTAATATAGACTAGACCTAAAGCCTTGTCTCAATCTCTATGACTGTTTTATATCATATTATCATCACGGATCACCCAGGGTGTGAATCACAACTTTCATAGAATATAATGAACTGTATTGATCCCCATTCACATGTTATTGCAGCTCAAGTTACTTGAAAAGTATAGTTATAGGTTCTCAAACTGTGGTGCTTGGACCACTGGTGGTACTCAAGCTCTCTCTGGTGGTACTTGAAATAATCTCTCTATCTCTCTCTCTCTCTCTCTCTCTCTCTCTCTCTCTCTCTCTCTCTCTATATATATATATATATATATATATATATATATATATATATATATATATATATATATATAAATTAAGCCAGAGTAAAAAAATATCTCTATGTAAAGTTTGAGAAGAAAAAATAAAAGTAGACACATTAAAGAATAGAGAACAACAACAATGATAATGTAAAATAGATTACATATATACACTACACACACAGATTACATGCTGTATAAACACTATACACACAACCAGTCATATATACAATTATTTTCAATACACTCATGACATGTAGCCTACTGGCAGTGGCAGAGATATCACTGTTCCTGTGTGTTATTATACAGTCTGATTGCCATCGGGTCGGTATGAAGAACCTGCAGTAGAACTCCTTATCACACAGTGCACACACTAACACAATATACTGATTCTTTGGACAATAATACACCAACAGTCATATTGTCACATTATTTATGTGCATTCAGTCAGATCACATTCTTTGTTTCCTGTTTATATTTTCCAGTTGTGATGGTAATAATAACTGGCCTATGGTTATTTTTAATTGTGTTACAGCCCAAAAATACCTCTAGCTGACTAAATACTGGCGATGCTTCCTTTGATCTGTAAATGTAAATGATCAGAGTATTCATTTTGCTTTTGGGTGGTATATAATGATTCGTATTAACATGTTACACTGAAAAAGATCTGCGCGTGAACGTCTTCCCTCTCTTGCAGAATACAGCCGTTCTGTCCAGTGCTATATTCGTCACCCTGGTTGGCATGATGCTCCACATCCACTTTGTGAAGGTAGACCACGAGTCCCTGCTTGTCATCGGCTCCTTAGGCATACAGGTGTCCTCCAGCTATGCCTCAGGCCGTGAGACCACCACATTCATCGAGATGAGCAAGATCAAGGATATTGTCATCAATGAAGCTATTTACATGGTGAATAAGGGCATTTATATCCCCATCACTTCTGTGCAGATTTAACATTACTCGCATCATTATTCTATATTCATACAGTTCTGCCAGTTAATGCCTTTGTGAGAAAAGTGTTTTGACGTCTAATGCTTTTATTTCAGCATCAAATCATCTACTACCTCTGTGTGCTGTTGAAGGACCCGTTAGAACCTAATGCAGTGTCAAGTGTGGTGCCATTGTTTCAGGTGAGGTTGAACACAAGGTGTACTCATCATTTAAAGTCATCTCTATAAACAGATTCTGCATAGGCATGTAGAATCTGTAGGCAACTGGATAAGATTTTGTTAGCGGAAGCAGTCCAGTTTCTGCTTGTCATCAGAGTAGTATTGACCAATCAGGTGTGAGCATGCTTTGGTTGCATGCAGATAAACTGTTTGCGTGAAGGAACACATTAGCCACCATTCAATCACGGACCTCACGGGCTATTTTCTGATGACAATTTAGCTTATCATCCTTTTGTCATTTTCTATCTGTATTTATATGCAGAAAAAAATATTTATAGAGATGCCATCTCTTAACTCCAGCTCCATTCTCGCATCTCAAGTTGCTTATCATACATCACAGACATGCTGACCCCATACAAGCCTGTTCGCAGCCTTGGATCCGCGGGTGGGTCTCTCTTATTAACTGTCCCAGGCCGAGGCTCAAAACCAGAGGTGACCGTGCCTACTCCGTCAGAGCGCCTCTGCTTAGGAACGACCTGCCCGCAGAGATAAGGCTCGCTGAATCAGTATCCTCTTTTAAATCACTTCTTAAAACTCATTTTTATAGACTTGCTTTCTTGTGATGTCGTCCTTTTATTGTCTTTTATCGTCTCTTTATCTTTTTATTCTTTCTTTGAAAGCACCATAATCTCATAATAATTCTCCTTTGTCCTAATGATGCCCCTTATTTCTATACAATGATGTGTAAATATTGTCATGTTTTACCCTTCTGAATGTCACTATTATTATTATTTATATATATATATTTTTTTTTTTACACTATATATATATATTTTTTTTTAGTTTGATTTGTGCTGTCAAAGCACTTTGTAAACTGCTGTTTTTAAAGTGCTATACAAATATTATTATCATTATTAGTATTATTTTTATTATTATTATTATCGAACCTTAAACAATGGCCGCCGATCAGAAGGAAGAAGTCTTGGCCAGGATATCCCCTGGCTACACCGGAAAGCCAATAATATTAGCCGCTGCCCTCAGAGGATAGATTGCCATCAAGCAACTAGCTGATTCAAATGAGCTGGTTCTCAGATTGTCCATTAATTAACCTGCTTTGGTGTTTGTTTGTCGCTGACCTCGTGTATAAAGGCTCGTACACACAGTGTCATCCCCAGTAACCTGTTTCTAACGAACCTCCCTTTTGTCCTCTTTCAGAGTTCAAAGCCGAGGCTGAACTGCCTGGTGAAAGTTTACAAAAGCTGCCAGGAGATTCTCTCAAAGTGCTGATGACACAGAAGGCATACTTTAGAAATGTTTCTGATCATGCAGTGCGCTTTTAATATTTCTCTAAGTAATTTTCTTTTCAATTGATAAAAGCAGAGAGCATTTTTTTTCTTTTATTGTGGTACATCTTGATTTGATGCCCGGTGTATTTTTCCACATTTTTACTCCTTTTCTCTCTTGTATGAATGTGAATGTGATCTGTTGAATACAAAAGCAAGCGCTGCCATGTTTTAAACATAAATGTTAGTTTCATTATAACTTTATAACAGTAGCTACTTAATGATGTGAAAATGGCACCGGTGTAAGCCTGCCTCTTTAAACCTGTAGAGCCAAACCTTTTAACTGACATTGTATTACAAAGAAAACCTTACCTATTATTACTTATTTATGCATTTAGATAATAATTTACTTATTTTTCAAGCATTCTCACACTGTATTTTTGATTAAAAATAAATATATTTGATAAAACATAACAAAATCAATATTGCTGGTAAATTATTGTCCATCACCGGTGGATGTTGTGTGCTTGGGGTTCATGTTTGTGAGGAGCTTTACTTTCCTTCCCCAGAGGGGGGCAGCACCACACTTAACTCAAGCTCATATATCAACCTTGATGCAACTTTTTAAAACTTCATTAATGAATCAGTTTGGACAAAATCATTTAAGATGTCCCAAAAACACTTAGGCAAACTGTTTTTGAATGTACACTGTCTGTATGTACGCAGAAAGCTTTGGGAGAAAGACGTGTGGAAGAAAGAATAGTAACAAGTGTAATGTGACGTGATAGTACATTTATAAATAAACATCCACACCTTCTTCCTCAAATATGTTTTTACTTCCTCATAATTGCATATACCTTCATCTTTTCGAGGCAGTTGCTGACGTTTACCTCGGTTGTCACCTTACTTGGGACTGTTCATTTACCACACCTGTTTGCAGACATGTTAGTTAAGGTTACCTCACAGACAATAATATCACTGTATGCTGTGGAAACGTCAGAATAAGTAATACTTTGTTGCGGTGGAATGACCCTACTAACAGTTTGATAAGGCCACAGCTCCTTACATCTATAAGACAAGGCAAGTTTATTTGTATAGCACAATTCAACAACAAGTTCATTCAAAGTGCTTTACATGAAACATTAAAAACATTGAAAAGAAACGTATAAAATGACATTTAAACAGCGTAAAGTATGACATGACTGATGACAGATCAGGGAATTTCTGCAAAAGAATATCCAGTTGTTAATTAGAGGTAATAGCAGTTACAGTACAGTGCAAGCAGTTAGAAGAAGAAGAATTACTTTATTCATCCCGCAACGGGAAATTTGATTTTTTCACTCTATTATTATTCATGTTACACACACACGGGCCCAAATTACACACACATGCACACACAGGACCTATATATATGCAATTAATGGAGAGATGTCAGAGCGAGAGTTCATAAATGATTTTGTTTAATAGAAGGCAGCTACAAACAGAAAAGTCTTCAGTCTTGGTTTAAAAGAACTAAGAGTTGCAGCAGACCTGCAGTCTTCTTGAAGTTTGTTCCACATATGTGGCGCATAAAATCTGAACGCTGCCTCTCCGTATTTAGTCCTGACTCTGGGGACACAGAGCAGATGTCTGGATGCCTAAACCATACAGTGCTTTGTAAACCAACAGATGTCTTTTTGAAATCAATTCTTTGACGGACAGGAAGCCAGTTTTAAATATCTGAGGACTTGAGTGATATGATCTACTCGTTTGGTCTTACTGAGGACTCGAGCAGCAGCGTTCTGGATTAACTGCAGCTGTCTGATGGACTTTTCAGGGCGACCCACTGTATAAAGACACTGCTGCAGTAGTCGAGCCTGCTGAAGATAAATGCATGGACACAGAAGACACATAAGTCCTTTAATCCTTGATATATTCTTTAGGTGATAGTAGGCTGACTTTGTGACTGTTTAATTAGTGTTGACCTGACGCTGCTTTAGTAATGTAATTATAATCGTAATAATTATTATCTCCGATGTATGATGCATGGGGATAACGATGACCTGGACAAATGAAAACATGCACAGGCTTATGCAAACAAATCACATCTGGTCTCCGATTAGTGTTGATTTGTCAAAAAGTGTATTTGTAGCTCACTACTAATGTCAGAACCAAGTATCGTTTGTACCCAGTGCTTACTGTTAAGTAATACTGCACGGAGGAGGATATAAGCATATGATTATTAGTCACTGTCGTGGGTCAAAAAGATGTAGGAGGCTGTAACTAATCTATAATACTAAGACTGAAAGTTTAATGGGTGTCCACGGCCCACGTTTAAAGTTCAGAGCCCTTGTTTTCCCCATCACTCTGCCCGTGTTTCCCCTCCAGGCCTTGTTTTTTTCCATCCATCCTGACTCTCAATGACCATCTGCAGCTCCCGGTCAGACCTGTGTGTGAACTCCGTGCTCCACAGGCCAACAAAACAAGCAGTAGGGTGTGATTTTCACGGGGCGAAGCGTTACGCTGCTGTGAAGAGTGGCCCTCTGACAGGATAATGGTCCCTCCTGGAGGTGTGAAACAGTCAGGAACCAGGCGGAGGAGAGAAAAACTGGGAGTGACCAGGAGTGACACCTCAGGGCTTCTGAAAAGGCCTCATAAACCAGCAACCCCCCCTCCTGAGTTTAAATCATAGGTGGTGTGGAGGTTCGGCAGGCCAAAAACACAGTGAGGCTTTATTCTGCTGGAGGTGTGACTGTCAATTATCTCTGTTTATAATAGGGCTGTAATTGCACCTTTACTTTTGTGCTTCGCCGCCAGTATTTCTGTGAATAATTTCAACTTTAATTCAATACCCGGCAATAAATACAATACTGCCTGTCCTGTTACTGCTCATTACATTTGTGTTTTGATACCAATATTTGTCCTTCACTGTGATCTAAGCGGTGGAATCTGTGAAATCCAGCCTTCACTTTTGGATGTAGGAATGTGCACACGTTCAAATCTTCATCAAAACATAATCATGACACGTACAGAAGTTGTGAGGCAAGATAAAGGAATAGCTCGCCCCATTCAGAAACTGGCAAATGTATGTTTTCTACGAGTTTTTTGTACAGTTTAAAAAAACAAAACACGGTTTAACATCTTAATAAGTAGGCTTTGGATAGGCCGGTAGGTTCATTTTGTAACCTTCTCACGGAGCCTGGTTATTTGTTTTCCCCGTTTCCAGTGTTCATGCTAAGCTAAAATAAGCTAAGCTAAGCTAATCCAGCGCTGAATAACAAAAATACATCACTTTGACGTATTCCATCTCCGAAAAGGACTTAAATAACAGCTTCTACCTTCGGACAGAACTAGGCTAGCTCTTTCCCTAAGTTTCTAGTCATTGAGCTAAGCTAACTGGCTGCTTACAGTCGCTTCATATTTACAGTACAAACAAGTTTCAAGTCTTTATTTTTATTAAATGCACAACATTTTCTGTGGAGCAGTTTTCAGGCTCCCTCTGACAATGCTACTACGAAATCCATAAAATACGCAAGGAAAAATGAGAATCCACTATTAGCTATACATAAAATAGGGTTAAAAAAGGGGGACAATATCCTTTAATACGGTACTGTGGTATACTGGTGTAGTGATGAAAGGAATACTGAACTATGAACTGTAATATAGAAATAATAAATCAACACATAAATTGCAGTGTGTGCAAACGGGAAGTAGAATTAGTGTAAACCAGTATGTAGTTAGTAGCTACGTGCCAGTGCGGTGGGGGTAAAGAGTAAAGTGTCAAGTGATGAGCTCAAGCTGTTTTATGGCCCGTGAACTCTCACCAAGTGAGTGTTTCCCAAAACGTCAAACAAAGTCACACCTTTACTGTATAAAACCTACTCCGAGAGGATCTACAGTATGAATATAACAGAAAATATACAGTATAGCCTATAAAGTTTAGTGAAGTGATGGGGAACAGGCTTGCCATCTGGTGCAACCGACACAGTTTTCATATGTCACGAGCGTCTTTGTATTGTTGCATTGAGTTCTTGGCTGACAGATGAGAAAGGAAGATAGCGTCATCATGGCATTGTTTGAAATGTGTCAGTTTATCCACTCTGGTCCGTACAGGCAGGTGTAACTTGATGTCAGTTTGGATTTGAATTTCCTGCCTCACCGGTAACGTCAGAGAGAGTTTTACCGGTCACTTCATTCTCCCTGTAGTGAAACATGTGCACGCTTCGGGAGTGTGTGTCCTTGTGGGACATACATTTACATATTGAGCCATTTTCTCCATGAAGGATTTTAAGTTAAAACGTCCCATTCCACCCCCACTCCCTAAAGTTAGTGGAGAACATTTTTCTTTTTTTGCATTTGCATTTTGGACAGGTAATGTTCTGCTACATATCAGTTCCTTTTGTCTGTTTGTCCCTAGACAGATGTTGGCTCTTATTGTTCTTCTCCCTGACATTTAAAATGCACCTGATCACCTCTCTGTTCAAATAAATGAGTGAAATGAGTGAACGAGAGAAAGAAGCCACAGGGGAAATGTCTGTAAAAAAGGTTTTTAAGACAATACTACAGACTAATACAAATACTAAAATATGTTCATATATATATATATAACCAAATCTTGGCTATATAAAATAATATATTTTCATTGACACATAACAACACACTGTTTCCAGATATGCAAACAGACAGACAACAGTATACGTTCATGTTCTACAGACCTCAGCCACACCACGTTAAACAGAAGTGCAGGTAAGACTGAGCTGCAGGCTGAGGGATAAACCTGGTCCTTCTGGGTGGCATTGCTACGTGTCATTGCAGAAAAACAATGTTTGAAGTATAAGGGTTGTTGAGTTTCAGTTGTTTAAGCCCATATTCAAATGATACAACTGCCGTATCTCCTCACATCAAAGCTGGGCGTATTACCAGTAATGTTTGTTTTTGTCCTAAATGGGCAGTTTAAATAAATGACTCAATAACTGGAACATTAATCTCAGTCAATGACAGAACCCTGATTGTTTGACAAGGACCTTGAGGCAAAAAGTCACATTTATTGTCGCTTTACGTTCAAAGATGGATATTTATACAATCCATCCATCCTGAAACCAAGATCAGGGGCACTGCGTGGCTACGCACATCTGCAGTCATCATGGTTTATACTTTTCTTTCTCCAGGGGAAAACTTAAGCTCATATTTGCTCAGTTTCCTCCCCGAACAGGAAAGTCCAGTGCTGCCCTCTCCCTCTGTCCTCTCATAGGTCACATGTTGAACCTCAGTGCTTAGGCTACCAAAATGTACTTACCTGAAATTGTATAACTTAAACCAGCCTGCTACTAAGGTAAGCTTTCAATGTTAATACAACTGGATGATCTTGTTGGCATAGCGACAACCAAGCTCCCTCTTTCTAAGTTTTTGAATCTGCCAGTCAGTTTAAATGCAAATGATTGAAGACTACAATGAAACAAACGAAACTGACTCCTCTCAGGCCACGCCCTCGCAGAGTCACCTGGTAGATGTGAGGTAACTGAGACGATAGTCAAGTCGGACCAGCTGACAGCAGATCGGAGAGGGAGAAGCCTGCTCTACAGGTCTGTCAGGGCAGCTGACAGCAGAAAGCTGTCTGCAAACACACATCCGTTTTCTCTTTGTTTGTTTTCGGAGAAAAGAGCCAAGCCATTGTAAAGAGTGTGTACGAGCATGTGGTTTTGTGTGTGTGTGTGTATGAAGGACGGTCTAAACTGCCATATTCAAATCCTCTGGTTATATTTGTGCTTTTATTAGTGTGGAAATTCGTGATTTTTGGTTGTTTACCATCGCTGTGTGTTGACTTCCAGTGGTGCCGCAGTCTGTGACCAGTGATTGATTCATAAATATTACAGTTTGCTTAAAAACTTCAAAGGCAATACATAAAAAGTGTAAAAAAAGGGCCATTAATAAGCAAATGTGACATTTGCGATGGAGTGTTCATGCTGAAGGCTGCAAACAAACACCACCAACTTGTATGATTATAATAATGCTATAATACTTCCTCTTAAGTGGTGATATTCCTCTTTAACTCGTGTGTCTATTTGTGAATCACCCCAACGCACACAAAAACCCTTAGACACCTACTAATGTAATGACAGGGAGGATTCCTTCATGTCTGATAATAGATAGGCATGCACTGATACTGTATGTGTCATGGATAAGTGCAGTATGTCTGCTCTGTAATCAGCTGTGGCCGAGATGTGAATTTTGAAGATGCTCTGTCACTTGTGTTCAGAAATACCCCCGCAGTTTCCACCTACCGATGGCACGCGATCCACACGCAAAATGACATCACATGTAGCAGACAATGGAGGGGATGAGTGAGTGAGGATTAGAGTGCAATCGCGATGAAGATTAAGACACGATAATTGTACTGTGACCTGTGTTCTTTCGAAAATCTGAATTTGTTGTTTATTTCTACGTGTAAAATGTGAATCACTGTGCTTAATGGGTAAACTCAACATGAAAATGATCCACAATGAGTAGTAAGTCATTAGTTTTTTACTTTTACTGTTATTTTAGTGGGAAAATCTGCCCAAATTAAGACATCGGTTGAGGAAATACTCCTTATACCCATGGAACAACTATTGGAGATACAAGGTGAGGTAGAAAAATGATTCAGCATGAAGAAATATGGTTTGTGCATTGTCATGGGTTTGGTATTTGTGACATCGGCATGTGTTATGTTAAGACTTTGTGGTGCCAGGGGTAACTGATAAGATGGACGAGATATATGCTGCCAGTTTCAATGATAAATAGTTTGGATTGAGGGTCACGCATTGTTTTGACTCCAACCTGGTGGCGTGATTATGATTTTATGTAATGTGGCACATACTGTAAAGATGAGCCAGTGCAGGTTGAGGTGCTATAGAAATACTGTACGGTTGTGATAATATATCATAATTATACTTTATATATCTAGAAAGTGACGCTAGAGTGTCTTTACGGTCATTCCCCAGGTGTGATAACGGTGCAGAGACGCAAAGAGCGCAGATGCAGAAGCGTCAGAAATATGGACCAATCAGAGCAGACTGGATGGCCGCTTAAAGACACAGACGCTAAAAACAGAGTGTTTCAGCCAAAGGGGCATTACAAATATATTTAAACAGACAGAATGAGAAAAATAATTTGTTTTTTTTAACATTAAAGCATAAAAACATGTTCTACTGGGACGCAAAATACAAGTATGAACCTAAAATGAGAACAATGGGGGACCTTTAAGTTTTTGGTACATCTGTGTCCATCTATAACTTACATGCTGTACCAAGATCTTCTCTGGTGTCTTATATTTGTTTTGTTATCAATGTATATGTTCAATTAATGACAACTGAGGCTAATCAAGTTAGTGAAGTTTGACATGAAGTACAACTTTTGGAAATCCCAAGGTTTGACTTTTAAATCACTTTATATAATGTGATTAGAATTGTTAATTACTTGGTGTAAACAGTGAAGGCTATATAGACTGCCTCATTATCCTGACTCTTGGGAAACCCTGAAGCGAGTTTCTGTTACATCATGACTACATGACACATCGGCACAGTCCCAAAAGTCTCGTGTATCTCAAAGCATTTCATCTGAACCGCTTTGCTATCAAATCTGAGGGCTTTGTCCCTAGTTAAACTAACCAGGCCGTGGGCTCAGCGCATGAGTCTTGCTGCGTATTTGACCGTCTTATTTTCTGGGTCAATCTAAAAGCTTAAGCTGCTTCGTGTTTTCCTGAGGTAAACAGCTGCTGTTAACAGGCCACTCACAATCGTGTTGACATGTAATGAATTAACACTGTGTGTTTAATGTTACATCACGTACACCATGTTCTAAAGAGCTGTGACTGTAGACCCTCTGTCTTGTGTGGCGAGTCATAAATTAGTGAACGTTTACTCAAGTACATTTACTTAAATACAGGTTTGAGGTACATGTACATTACATAAGTGTTTCCATTTCATGCCACTTTAAACTTCTACTGCACTAAATTTCAGAAGGAATACTTTTTACTCTGCTACATTTGGCAGCTTTTACATCCAAATGATAATTCTATGGAAGCCCTGAATGGTCAGGTGAAAAAGAAATTGGGCATTGTTGGTCTTATCTCCTATGTAGGAGATACGTACGAGCTAGTAGAGAAAAAAAAAATCACCTTGGCTTTCAGGGCTACCGAATATTTCAAACTAAACAAATCTTAAGTCATTTCAGTCTGGAACTGAGTCCTTAAAGTTTTATTTTCTTATAAATAGTTTAAGAAATCTGCCAGACTATTTTAACCTGTTTTCATAGCAAATCAAATAATTTCAGCTATTTATTTTCCCCGTTTAAAGGCATAGACACTAATTTCCTAAATCATTTTAATCAAGTTGATTTACATTAAAACAGGTTGAAATACTCTAAATTCACTGTAAAATAAGGTTCTTGGGACTCAATTACGGACTATACTACAGACTATAAACTGCCCAACACTTTAAAAAGTAGTTAAAATCATCTCCATCGCAAACGACTATGACAAAAATACTGTTCATACATTAACGCATCAGTGTAACTATATATAACACATTCTGCATTATGATCATTTGTGAGTCTTTCATTACTTGAATAACATATGCAGGACTTTTACTTGTATTTTACATTGTGATATTTCTACTTTTAACAGAAATGTGGGGATATTTGCTTGTTAGCTTATTTGCTTCCATGTTCTTTACTGTAAATGTGCAGCCTAGGTGTAAAACAAGCTGCCGGTTATCTCATCTAAGCATAAAGACTAGAAAGAGGCATTTTTAAGTTGTTGAAGGGACCAAAAACCTTTGCAAATCCAATCTTTATACATACTTTCCCCTCTCAGTGCGACCATTGCAATACAACATTTTAAAAAACCTATAACTACAGTAATAATCCAGCCAAAACTCTCTCCTAATAATATTTTACATTATTATTCAAGAAAACTACGTGGATGAATACATGACTATCCAGAAAAAACGCTCTACATAGCGCGTGTGACCAAATTAAGAATTAAACAGGAGTTCCAATTTAACGTTGTACCTTGGGACAGAGCTAGCCTAGCTGTGTTAATGCTAAGCTAAGCTAACTAGCTTTAGCATGTTTACCGTACAGATGTGAGAGTGGTATCCATCTTCTCGTCCAAGTCTCAGTAAGAAATTTATTAAGTGTGTTAGTTAATTGGTCATTAAGAGTTCTGGTGATGTTCAAAAATACAGATGATTCATATGAATGTGAACATACTGCATTAAGTCACCCTCACATACTGACACAATACAACACAAGCAGGCTGACTAAACCGATTTAGTGTACTCTGAGTAACCGGACAGCAACCAGTCACACTCACACTGAACAAGTCCAGACACACCTTATCAGTCTCACTGAAAGTCGACTGAAACACACAATATTATTGTCATGAACCACATCATGGTGGAAAACAGTCATCAATGCCTGTCTGTCCCAAGTTCTGGAGATGGTATGAGTATGTATATTACTGTACTGCAGTATTCCTATTATTTAACTGTGTATGTGTGTATTGTTGTACCTGCATGCGCGCTTGTATGCACGCGCATGTAGGAGAGGGTAAGTGGTACAGTAGGGGTAGTATCGGCTTGCATCATGTCTTCACTTGCTTCACTGTCACCATGTGTGTTGTGTGGATGTCACAACAGCCCCTGCCACCCTCCTCTCCTCACCCCTCCTCTAACGCCACTGTGAGAACACCTCACCCCCTTGATTCCCAGACGTGGACACACCCAATGTAGAGATTCACAACCAATCAAATCACACATTTCCCAAATGCTAATTACGCTTCTAAGCATGGTTAACTGTCACTTTTCAAGACATGGTTATATCTTGTTTATCAGTCCATCTCTTCTCAACTTCGGCTTAGATGCAGCTTGATAGACTGCGTAAAAGCAATGTCAATCAATTTATTATGAGAATTTACCTATGATTTGACACCCTCTTGGGAAAAAAGAGAAGCAAATACTCACACTCACACCTTCAGTGTAACCTAAATACATCTCAAAATATGTTATAATGCTGGATTAGCAATAAAGCACAAATTACAACACCAAAATGTTCAGACATATTCAAAGAACAGCAAGAGCCTCCTCTGTTTAGGACAAAATTATGAACCGGCTCCGTGTGCGTGTTGCAACCAGATCATTTACTCCCCCCGGCACGCTCTACATAGACGCCCCTTCACCTAATTAAACTAAATAAGAGTATTTCTACTAAGTGAGATCACGTCTGAGACAGAGAATCTCCCGTTGTGTTCTGCATGTGTGACAGAGAAACTCCGGACTATCTCTGGACATAGATTCTCCTGACATTGCCTGAAATTCATATGTGAAAATGACGTGTGTCTGTGTGTGTGTGTGTGTGTGTTTGAGTTTTTTGCCAGGAGGTTATGTGTCTGCCTGGGGGCGGTTTTGTCAGAAAACTTTACAGGTGTGTAGTTTATATCAAAATTAATGTTTGAGTTCGAAAATGTGCATGGTCCCAGCATGGGACCAAGGGGCATGCCCCTCCTCCCCCAAATACTTTACGCCCATGGCTCGATAACCACACAAGTTCCAGTCACAAAACTTCACAGGTGTGTGTTTGAGGTCTAGGATGGGTGTGGCCTGAGCCAGAAGTGGGGGGTAGAAAGTAAGGAAGGGGCCATCAGGACCACACGAAATTTTACATTTGGACCTCTGTCACAAAAGCAAAAACAGCACTCCTTTAATCCACAACCAATGTGTATCTCAGTCTTGATAATGATGCCGTGTGTCACTCCCCACAACAGATACCAGCAGCTGACTCTTTTAATTCAAATGAGAATAAAGGTGTTAAGATCTGAAACCGATGACTACTGCTCTCTGTTCAAGATAATGCAGTCGTTTACTGGTGGTTTTCAGGAGAATGGCTCGGCCGATGTGTCCCGCAGAGAAGACAGTGCTTTGATAAGATTGTGACACTTTTAGTGAATCAACCGCCACTCAGACTTTCTTCAGATTGCGTCTGTTTTTCATCATAGTAGAAAGCTTACAATACACAGGACGTGGGGATTTCACAATAAACATCAAGTCATACTGAATGTACAAGTATTGAGCAAAAGTGAAGACATTTATTATGTAATGCAATACAATAGAATCTAATGGAAGTCGTACCTTAAATCTCCTTTAGTCATAATACAACCATAAATGAAGAGAAATTAAAAATTATTTTTTTTTAATCCCCACAGCCATGTTACCAAACAAGAGACAAAGTTATGCCTGTGACCAGCTCAAACTTTTTGTATATCTGTTATATAAAGACAATAATATGTGTCTTGAATTTCATTTGCCAAATTAAAATCTCTGTTGCAGCAACTGTACGAGTTACCAGTCATTGTATAACACACGTGCATGAGTTAAAGCAGTGGTGCTTAAGCTTTGCACATTCATTTCAAAGTACTGTAATTAGCCCCAAGGCTGTATTCACTCATTTCAACCTACACTAATGTTAGTACTTGTATAAACTGTTGCTGTATAGTATTGTGTCTGTGTATTGCATTTGTCTGTTGCTGTGATGTTTCCTTTTGCCTAAACTGGGGCTCCAATCAACTAACAAGTGTCACAATATGATTGTGAATTTGGTGAAAGCACATGAAACAGAAAACATTTCACGCCAGTGTTTACACCACACAACACCACATTTCACATCTAGGCCGTGAAAGCCGGTAATGTCCTGGATGTCTCTGGGTTGTCGGTGACATAATAAGCCCAGAGATAGCCTGTTTGAAGTGCTAATCACCTCGTCGTCTCCAGACTGTGAAATGCACTCTTGAGTCGTTTCATCTCAAAAGACGCCGTGTACTTCAGCCGTGCACCACTTTGATCATGTGTGTTCATTGATGGTCACTCTGAGGTCATTATGTTCCTTGATTACTGCAGATAAACATAAAGGCAAACACTGACAACATAAAGTACAGAGAAGTGCATCTGATAATGCCGCGGACGACCCAGGTGTATTTTAAACCCTTGAAAACGACATTAAAGATGACACATGACCTGCAAAGTGAGCAAAGGCTTGTGATTATCCACTGTTGACTTTGGTCGTAAGTGTTGGACGAAGTATTCAGATCCTCAAGTAAAAGTACTAATGCCACACTGTGAAAATACTCCACTAAAAGTAAAAGTCCTGCATTTAAAACCTTAAAAAGTACCTAAGTATTGTCAGCCAAATGTACTCAAAGTGAATCATTAGCAGTAAATCGTCACCTGTCAGTGTTTTATCATCATATATGATGTTTCTGGATTAATATTACTGCTGCACTAATGTGTGTGTTGCATTTTACTGCTGACACAAACTCAAGGTTACACTAATTTTAACTTCATTAGCTGTTGGGTAGTTTAATCTACAGCAATTCATCTTTTTTTTCTGAAAGATCACACCATATGTTCTTTTTTATGGTGTCAGAAAAACAACCTTTCAGCTTTGTGGTAATGCATTTTCCAGCTGATCCAAGATCAGTTTTAAAGAGTTTATTTATCTCAAGAAGTCAAAATGAACAAATCTGGAGATATATGGTTTTCAGTGGACAGGAAGGGAATGGAAAAAATAAAAAACTAGAAAAGCACTTAAGCTGTCAGGCAAATTTAGTTTTGATATTTGCCTCTGAGAGACGATAGTAGTACCTCAAATTTAGTACTAGTATTTATATTCCACTACAGGTTTGCGAGGTGGCTGTTTGCATATTAACCCCCCCTGTCTTTCAGCTGTACAGATGAGTGCAGCAGATTTATGAAGGTGCACTAAAGTTGTTGATTGTGGTACAGAAATGATCGTTGTTGCCTCCAGGCACAGTCACAGTCAGGAACTGGGACAATTCTCACTGGCTTCGCTTGACACCGAAACTGACAGTTTATGTTTTGACAGAAATAATGGGAGTCTCTTTTTTTCCTTTTATTTTTCAAGCACGAGACTTGCACAATGCATGTGACTGACAGTTGGCCTTTGTTTTTTGTTTTATGAAAGTGAACCATATGAGTGAAAAACATGAAAAATATAATATGCAATTAACATTTTAGCCGCAATATTTTCAGCTCTGTTGGGAAAATGATTAAGTTGCTAATCAGTTAATGGCAAAATAAACATAACGTTTGTTTTGTCATGTCTGCCTTTGATCTTAATTATGAATTAATGTGTGTCACATACACACACCTGTAACAGAATCTCAGAAACACACACTCTGCCAGTAAAGGGGGAAATACAACAATAGCATAAACAATCAAAACAGAGAGGTTTTTTTGGTGTGTGAAAGAGACTCTGCCAAGTCTTCTCCAAATGTTCAAACTGCCAATTTGGATGACCGAGAAGCAGCAGTCGTGAGCCAATGGGCTTTGTCGTCGGCCAGGCGGACCTGTCTGTGCACCTGCTGATTCCCAGGCCTCCTTGCCAATCTTCGACTACAGTGAAACCCAGCGAGAGTGAAACTGGCGCTGAGCCAGAGGAAGAGGTGGTTGACTACTCCTGACACAATCGTTAAAAACAGGGGATCCTGGGAGGAGAACCAGCCCTGTGTCGAGATGAGAAAAATAGATGACTAACCATGAGAAGAGAAAGAGAGGAGGAGGAACAGTTCACTGAACTCCTGGGAACCTAAAACCTGTCGAACGCGGCCTTCGCGATTGCTCAATGAGTGTACTATGACTGCACAACCTGTATGTGTAAGTCTCTGTGTCTGCATCATGTGTGAGTGCATAACCACATGCGTTGAAGATAGGACATTTTCCATAATGGCAAACCGTTTGGTTTATCTCTGAATGGAAAACCGATTGAGTGGAACCCTAACCCTTAACCCAACAGTCATAAATAAGACATGACATTTGAATGTGTTTCTCAAAGAACTCGCGTTGTCTGCTTTGACCCGGGGCTGCTGCCTTTTCAAGATGTTAGCCTGATAACCGCAGTGCTACTGACCTTCACCTGCCATCACACAAAAGCTGAACGTCCCTCATTTTCTGCAGAACACCTTTTCATCAACAGTGATCATGTTTCACAGTGTTCTCCCGACTCCTTCTGAGCCCTCTAATCAACTGAGGCAAGACGCCTTTCCATCAAGCCCCCACAACAGCGATTTCCTGGTTGATCCAATAAGGAAGTGCCAAAAACTGCAGTTTTCCGAGTGGCCACTAGGAGCAGGTTTCATAATAGATCAATTTCTCATTGACCCCCATGTTAAACAGGCCGTTTTCACAGCATAATTAAACCGATTTAAGGCCTGGTACAAAAAACCCTTCTAGTATGTATGTTTATGTCATATATCCATGACAACACTGAGGGGGGTGAATTGTTTTTGTACCAGGCTAGTTTTTTTTTTTTTTTTTCCGGAGGTTAAAGTTTAGTTTTTCCTCTTGAGTGACAGCTAGCCGCTGGCCCTCACTTCCCCTCAGAGGTATTCATCAGCCAGATGGACGTATCTCCCTCCCCCCCAACGTCACATACATGCCCTTTTTTGGTAGGAGGAGTCCAAGTCTGACAAGATGGCGACTCCTGTAGGCGAGGACGATTGGATCAAGTTGAGAGAACAGACCTATACAGTCTATGCTTTCCATGCCGATTACTCACAGGGTTATTCTGACAAATTCAGATTTAAAAAAATACTCACTGCAGCCGGGGAATGACTGTAGCCCCTTTCACACTGCCTGTTCGCTGCGGGTCTGTTATGCCTTTATCACACCACGTCATCTGTGTAAAAGGCACAGAGATGGAATGGAGGAACAAATCTGCTGCGCCTCTGAGCCGGCAACGGAGGCAGTCGCCCAACGACGTCTCTTTGAAAAGGACAGTTGGCAGGATGGAACGACGTGATTCAGAAGTCGACCCACAGGCAGGTCTAAAAGCGACAAAGTGGTGTTCATTGGTTATTAATAAAAGGCAATACTTTATTGTGGCCCTGTTGCAGAATCTCTGGGTAAAAACCTTTATATTGTATAGTTGTGAAATCACAAGTCAAGACGGCTCGTTTAAAAGCACAGTTTCTGAATACGGACTGTGTGCATTTCTCTGTGGATTGAGGGTTTTGATACTTTCACAGTATTTACATAGCACCTGGATCTGCTTTCTGATCAAAGAAAGGCATGGAAATACTACTTTTTATGATATGGGGCGAGAGAGCAGCTTTAAATCCTTATATACTTTTGATATCCCTCTTCGAATGGAAATGAATCAAACTTTCCAAACCAACATGGTGGCACCAACTGGTCCCTGAGGGTCAAATCAAAGTTCATCATTGGTCAAATTGCGTCATCGGCAGTGTTGGATGACAAAATACTGGCTCAACACCGTGACCTCTCCGTATGAGGTCAATGGGCCGAGACGAGGGATGTCGCACTTTAACCCATTGATAACAGCCGTTCAAACACAACCCTGACATATGGCTGCGTGATGGACGGCACACTGACTAATGGCAAACAGATTGCTCATATATCGCTATGCGTCAGTGTTTTTTAATCCTCTCACTCATCCGTGACTCAGCCAACCTGCTTCGAACAAATGCGCTGCAGAGCTGTCAGCCCCACAAGTGTTTTGTAACCCCTCTTTATCTCTCTCTCTCTCTCTCTCTCTCGCTGTCATGTTCCCTTCAGTTCGCTGCAGCAGTCCCTTATAATGCAGCCAAATGTCAATGATGTTGTCAAGTTTCATGGACACTGTGCACACTCCATTGTTGTGATAACTGCTATTGTTTCTCTCAATCAGTGAATTTGACTCAATCACTCCCCCGTGTCTCTGGCCCTTTCAGAGTCGGCCACAGCCATCAGTCACAGCATGGCACTGCCAAACCCCATCAGCAGTCATGTGGATTGCATTACAATCGGTCGAGCCGAAGCACAGCTGGAGGTCACTTAGCATATCCTTGCACCGAGAGATGGTTCAGGAAAAGTAGTGCTGATGAGGGTGATCCAGACTCCCTGCAGAGAACGGTGCTCTGAGCTTTTTTTTTTTTTATTATTTAAGAAAACCCCAACTCTTCCCTGAATGTAGAGCAGCTGCTACTATCAGACTCGTTGATAAGGGATCGGTCGTGAATTGCGTGGCCATGACATTGCACGCAAGCCATTCTAAAAATACACGTAACACAGAAGCTATAATTTGCACTTCATTTATTTGCATCACATCACTCCCACATGTAAAACAAGACACACAGGTTAGAGAAGGTTTGTGACGGTGTTACAAAATGTAGCAAAACATATGTGGAGTATATCAATGCAGTTAAAATCCATGTCTTATCTATATTTCATACACACACACACACACACAACAAATGACCTGTTTTAACAAACAGAATATATATATATTAATCTAACTTCCACAAGAAGTATAATATTATGGCTCTGGGCATTTATATACACTTGTATATCCATCAGATGTTGTTACACTGGAGGACAATATCTGACTTTCTTGATCCCAGACACAAAGAAAAGTGTATTACCTCACACTTACATTGAAGCAGGTACTGTGTAGCGTCCTCTAACTCACACACTGGGCTATTGAGGAGATAAGGAGTGTATTGAGCTTGTAAACAAAGAGGGGGCGAATTAAAAAAGGCCTGGCTGGTCGTGGTGGTGGGAGGATCAGCAGGGTGGAAGTCAAGACTCCTGCGGTGCCTGCTTTTACAGATGCAGATTGACGGGAGACAGGAACAAAAAGACAAAAGTTACTGCTCCCGTGCTACCTTTCACCTCAGACAAGGGGACTTTTTCAGACGAGTTCCTGTGACGCTCTGAGAATTAAGACGGAGGAAACACATTTGTATCTGATTTTGTCACAAATAAAATCATCCTGCTGTGTTCTGATACAATACCGATTTAAGATCAACGCCACGGATCAGTCACACACGCACGCACGCACGCACGCACACACACACACACACACACACGCACACACACACACACACACTCACACACACACACAGGTAAGAATGTGGCACCTCGCACTGCAACCTGAACTTGCAGCTGCTGCATATAAATAGGCTGGAGTAGCCAGACATACAGCGAGAACACAAGTGAGATGCAGCTAACGCCCATCTGCTCGTACATAACACTTTCTGTTTCTCTCCCGCTTGCATTAAAGGCTGCAGCTGGTGGCAAAGCACACCATGCAAATTCACCACATTTACATGTCTGTGCTCTCTCCCTCGCTCTGTCGCTGAAAGTGGATATGTTCCTTTAAAGTCTTAATTCACTGTGGCAATCAAACATTAGAATATAATGTAAACAACACTGCTGCCCGAGTCTGTCCGCTGGAGTGTGAAACCCAACCCTGGTTGATGACACTGACCCAGAATCCTCTCTGCTCTCTCCACAGATGTTAGTTCCCACTGCTCAGTGTGCTCGTGTATTGTTTTCCCTTGCACCATTTGGCATCCCAGGAGTAAAATAAACCGAAAGTTTAACAGGGAAAGGATGCTAAACTGCCACAGATCTGCGTCAATTGGCGTCAGTAAACGATTTAAATAAATTAAAGTTTTCGTCCACAACCCCCAGGGTTAGCAGTCTGTTCATGAGTTCAGATGAAGCAGAAGAACTTCTTCCAGCTGCACCGGGAGAAAGCTTTGGTGCGCCTCTCGGAAAACCTCCTCTTCTTGGTCTTGCGGGCTTTGTTCTTAATGGCGGCAAAGATGGCTGCATCAAACGCTTCCTTCAAGTTCTTTTGCGTGAGTGACGAACACTCGACGTAATCTGAAGCCCTGATCTTGTCCGCCATGCTTCGGGCCCGGGAGCTCGGAATAGGCTTGACGTTAGACTGGTCCAGGTTGATGAGGACGTTCACATCAAGCAAGAGGTCCGACTGAGTCCCGACGAGAATGATGGGCGAGGACGGGTTATACGCCCGGATCTCTGGAACCCACTTCTTGGTGATGTTGTGAAACGAGGAGGGGTTGACCATGCTGAAGCACAGGAGGAAGACGTCTGTGTGGGCGTAGGACAAAGCTCTGAATTCATCAAACTCCTCCTGGAATGGGACATGAAGACAGAGAGCAAAGGTTAGCATCAATGCAGACGTGACGGAGGAATTAATGAGAGAGCTTGACCCCATAAAGGTTCAGGAAAAGACAAGTCTATTACCATTCAGTGTGAAATTGTGTCACTTTGAAGCAAGGAAGTTTGTACCTTCATAGTTAACCTCTAATAACAACAAAAATCTTTAGAACAGCATTCTCCTTAGATGGAAACATGTTTCTCCACCGACTCACAACAGTTGGATATGTGACATTTTACAATGTCTCGAGTTAGAGAAGTTAAGGTTTTCACACAAAACTTGGGACCCACTGCTGGCTCTTATTAGTAACCGTCTTACTGTTGTTCCTGATGCTGCTGAGGATGCTTCCTAATACTTTGAAGGAGACCCTCCCTCTCTCTTTTTTTACTTTGTTCTTTTTTCTCTTAAATTACTTTATTTATTTTTACTATTATTTACAGTTCTTTACTCTATCTTGTCTCATTGTACCTTAATTATCTACTTATGTTGTATGTTATGTAATTACCTAGTTGTTTACAGTGACTACGCCTGATGTGGGTTGTTGGGGGGGGGGGGTAGTGGGGTTCATGTTGGGTTTTTTTATTTTTATTTTTCACTTTAAAGCAGACGCTCTGACACAGTATGCAACTGTTGTACTTTTCTTTGCCTGTTTGCAAAAAATGTAATAAAGAAACTTGTGAAAAAAATAATTAAACAAATAAAATAATGAATAATAAAAATAATCTATAGAACATGATCTGGGTCAAAGCTTGATTCTGATTGGCTGAGAATCCATAGTGTGGGGGTATTGTCCAACTAAGTGTCCATTATCAAGAATTAATGGACAACGTTCGGCCTCCCTGTCGTCCACTTCTTCCTGATAATTTACACACATTAAAAGGGCTTAAATGCCTTATACTAACTACTGGGGAAGGGTCTATTTATGATTTGTGTGTCTCTTCACTTGACACAAAGAACTCCATATCAGAAAACAGATGGATTTGCTACAATAAGGACAAAAAACACCCTGCTGAAAAAGAACAGGGTGGGATTTGTGTACATGACTACCTGTTGAAAAAACAAACAAACTTATGGTCTCACCTGTCCAGCAGTGTCCAGAAGCTGCACTTTAACTGGGGATCCTTCTACTTGGACCTGACCTGTGGGAAACCAAGATTATGAATCAGTCAATGAGTCACTGTCAATTTAGTCCCTTTAATTCAGACATATTTCAAGGACAGCAAATATTTCAAACATCAAAATCGCACACATTTACCTCGCATGCACACATTATAAAGCAATTTTAACTTAAACCCATTAAATGACAGTCATTCATGGAAATTAACGCCATTCTTACTCTTGATAAAAGAAGTTGATTCATAGCCTAAATAAATAAATAATATGTGATCATCACTCACCGGAGAAAACGTCAAAGCCCGTCTGTTGGTATTCTGCCGGATATCCATTGGAGGTGTAGCTCACAACCATGCTGGTCTTCCCGACGGCTCCGTCTCCGACCAGCATACAGCTGATGACCCCGGGCTCCAGCTCATCCTCCCGGGTCAGCCCGCAAGCGGAAGGGACTCGGGACTCGTGGTAGAAGTAATCCATGTTCGGTGGCATGACGAGCCGCGCATTAAAATCTGTGAATGCAGACTCCGCTCCTTTACTGAGCTCTCTGTGTGAGACGACTGATACTGAGAGTGCGCTCCGTGGACTGCCTCACACAGCGCCCAGGCTGCAGATCCTGTTCTGAGTGACGGGTGACATGTGCGGGGCGGGACGGGGAAGTTTGCGCTCAGACAGGTTGTGATTTGCATAGACACCCCCACCAAAGAAAGGAAGAAAGGTAGGAAGGAAGGAAAGAAAGGAATAAATAGATAGATGCACTGACTATTTGCACGGTGTTGATCTCTGCAGCATACATAGACATAGCTACATACACACATACATAACAGGACCTACTTTTAAATACATTTCTAATAAATAAACAAAGAGGCCTAAATGTCGTGTTTATGCGATTCTCACTTATGTGTATTTATGTTTTTTAATTGCAATGCCTCTTTTATTTTAAGTTAAATTTACTTATCAGTATGAATGTTGTCTTGTTATGTTTTTGTTATTTATTATTATTATTATAGACAGACAGACAATTAGATTGATAGATAGATAGATTGATAGATAGATAGATAGATTGATAGATAGATAGATAGATAGATAGATAGATAGATAGATTGATAGATAGATAGATAGATAGATAGATAGATAGATAGAAAGATAGATAGATAGATAGATAGATGGATAGATAGATAGACAGACAGACAGATAGATTGATAGATAGATAGATAGATAGATAGACAAATATATAGATAGATGGATAGATAGATAGATAGATAGATAGATAGATAGAAAGACAGAGAGATAGATAGATAGATAGATAGATAGATAGATAGAATAAGGAGGTATAAAAAATACAGTGAAAGATAAATAATAAACGCTAACGCTAAATAAATATAGGAAGTAAAACAATAAACAGTAAACAAGAAACTCTTGGTTAAATATAGAAGGTAAACAATAGACGGTAAACAATAAACTCTAGTTAAATATTTAAAGTAGAGATAAGAATACAAGTAAAATAAAATGAATGAAATCAGATAAGTTGAATGTAGGGAAAGATAAAGGATAAGTATATATGACTGTACCGTGTTTGGCAGAAATTAGCAGTAAGATTAAATTAGTGCACTTAAAGTGGTGGATTAAGTTATTGGACAAAAAAGAAGAAAAGTGTCCAGTTATGTATCAGAATCAGAATCAGAATCAGAATCAGGTTTATTGCCAGGCAATTTTCATTACAAGGAATTTGACTTGATTTGACAGTGCCTACATAAATATAACCATGAACACAAGCAAACTAAACATATGGCACTGAATTATATACATGAAATATAAGTGAGTGTGTTTGTATGACCAGTGCAGGTGGTAGTGTGCAAGTTAAAGTGTCCAGTGAAAAAGGGGGGGTTAATATAACACCTGTGATTTGGGTACGTTAATATAACGTATGAGTATGAGATCATTATGAGATTATTGCATGATTATGCATAGGAAAATAATGAAGGAAATAAAAAACATAACCTACATAAAGCCTACCTACAAAAAGTATCACAATGAGTGTATTTATAATAGTTATCTATACTATTCAATTCTTCACTTCTCATAACCAACCATAATAAACCACGGGCTCTAACTTTGGGCAAACTGCGCCCCCCAGCGTCAGAGATACGCTGCTACACCAGATGTCGTCACATGACTCCAGTGTGTCACCTGATTACCCGTGTCCACCCTGTGTTGTGAAGTCGGGACCTAAGCTAGTTGCAGCACAAATGATTGAAATGTAATATATTCATAGGTTTATCGCAGTGTATCATATATTCTATATATTTCTTCTGAATTTAGAGGCTTGGGGAGAGAGGAACTTTAGCGCTCGCTTGCCTTTAGCGGGTGGAAGTTGTGTTAGCTAGCTAGCTTGTTTAGCCATGTCGTCCTAGGATTGTCTCTTCTCCCATCGTTATATCTGTAGGGAATTCATTTACAGGTAGTGACATAAGGTGTATTTAACCATGGCTTCAATTCTGGACGAGTACGAGGACTCGCAAAACACCAGGCAAAGTGCGCAGCAGCACAGCCGCTTGTCAACTGCCAACATCGGGATAACACACTCAGGTAGGTCGCCCTGCTCCCCGGTGATGCCCCGTCTGTTCTGCTGCATGCAAGGATGCTATAACGTTATTGTTACGTTTTGTTGCTTTCACTGACATTGCGCTGTACCTTCCTAACGTTAGGTTTTGTGAATGTGAGACTTGAGGAAGAGAAACCGATATTCAACAAGCAGAGGATCGATTTCACGCCCCCAGAGAGGATCAACCATCTTTCAGTCTGCAACAATCAGCTGTGCATGAGTCTGGGGAAGGACACCCTGCTGAGGCAAGTGACACTTATCATCATCAGCTCCGTCTTAATGGTCACTAGTGTTTGCACGGTTTTGATTGGATTAGTTAGAGTTAATGGCTGTTGTTCACTGTAATTTGTACTCATCTGCAATTGTTATTTGTTGTTTAAACAACAACTGATACAAGGTGCTGATACTAATGTTTCATGTTCTGTTCTGTTCTGTACAGGATAGATTTGGCCAAGCCAGATCAGCCTAATCAGATTGAATTAGGAAGGAAAGATGAAAGTAAAGTGCACAGACTGTTCCTGGACCCCACAGGTGAGGAAAAAACACTATAATTAAATAAAATCAAATCAAACTTTATTTATAGAGCACATTTTAAACGACTATCGGCCGACCGAAGTGCTGTACAGTTCAGCAAGACAATACAAGAAATGTTGTGTTTCGCTATAATTGAGCCCAGAGGCAGTAAGTACAGTAAAAACAGGATAGAGCCCAAAATAGAGGGGCAGTGGTAGAGAAAAACTCCCCTAGGTAAGCTGCAAAACACCTTATTCAGATTCTGCTTTGCAATTTATTTTAATGAGACTCCATGCTCTGTCCTCTATCATGTTATTTATTATTTATTATTATTTGTGTCTCAGAGACAGCATCAACACCTTACGTCCTCAAATGAAATGCTACTACAGAATGTATAATATTACTGTGGCAGTAACATGATTATGTCTTTTTAACAGCAGCTCTATCCTCCTCCATAATTTCCCTCTGCAGGCTCCCATCTGCTGATCTGCCTAAGCACCAGTGAGTGTCTGTACCTCAACAGGAACACGCAGAAGGTGCGCAGTCTGTCCCGCTGGAGAGGCCACCTCATCGAGAGCGTGGGCTGGAACAAGCTTCTGGGCAATGAGACCAACACAGGTCCCATCTTGGTTGGCACCAGTCAAGGCATCATTTTTGAGGCAGAGATCTCTGCAACTGAGGGCAGCCTGTTCAACACCAATCCAGATCAATACTTCAGACAGGTCAGAGCACGTGTGGTCATCCCTTATTTGTGGTCTTTACATATGTTATTTATATAATTTGTATAATGTGTAATGTATATGTACACACCATTCCAATAAAAGACGATAAATGATCATATGTACAGTAACTATCGCCCAGCCCTAATTTCAGGCATAGAGCATTTTTAAATTCATACAATGTTTAATTCAAGACACAATTCCTCCTGGACAACTCTAATGATATACAAATTGTTTCTTGCTTCAACCCAATATGACCTAGGCATTTTTGTTTCTTCCTCTTGGTGTGGAACTATAACACTGTATTGTCCTCTTGAGACAGGTCCATTCCCTGGAGGAGGATGGGAAGCCTGCACCAGTCTGCTGCCTGGAGGTCGAGCGGGGCCTGGAGAACAAGTACTTCATCATAGCCACCACCCGCAAACGCCTGTTCCAGTTTGTGGGTAAGGTGGCAGAGGGGTCGGAGCAGCAGGGCTTCAGCTCCATCTTCAGCCAGAACCAGGACCTGCTACCTAGTTTCCAGGAGTTCCCAGCCAACATGGGCTACAGCGAGATCACCTTCTACACCTCGAAGCTCCGGACCTCACCTAAAGCGTTCGCCTGGATGATGGGTAATGGAGTTCTCTATGGTCAGCTGGACTATGTCCGGCCGGATTCCCTGCTGAGCGACGTGCAGGTAAATGTCTTTGTTTGTTAGAATGTTTGTTTGTAATGCATCTCTGAATAATGTTTACTTCTACCCTCTCCACATTCACCTTTGTTCTCTTCATCGTTATGTTTCACATACTTCATATTTTCTCTTTCTGAATCAAACAGGTATGGGAGTACACCCCGGACATTGACCTTAGTCTCAACAAGCCCATCTCCATTGTGCTGACACAGTTCCACTTCCTGCTGCTGCTCCATGACCGAGTTAAGGCCATCTGCACACTGAATGGACAGGTGGTATACGAGGATGTGTTCCCAGATAAATTTGGCACTCTTAAGAAGATGATCAAGGACCCAGTTGGTGGGTTGGTGTGGATCTACACTGAGAGGGCGGTTTTCCGGTACCACATTCAGCGCGAAGCTAGAGACGTGTGGCAGATGTACATGAGCATGACTAAGTTTGACCTGGCCAAAGAGTACTGTCGCGACCGCCCTGAGTGCATGGACATGGTTCTGGCCAAGGAGGCTGAGCACTGCTTCCAGAACAAGCGATACCTTGAGAGCGCCAAGTGCTATGCGCTGACACAGAACTACTTTGAAGAGATAGCACTCAAGTTCATCGAAGCCAAACAAGAGGAAGCTCTAAAGGAGTTCTTACTGAAGAAACTGAGTAATTTGAAACAGAGTGAGAGAACGCAGATCACCTTGCTCGTCACTTGGCTGTCTGAGCTCTATCTGAACCGACTCGGCCAGCTGGAGAGTGACGGTAACAGCGCCATCTTCCAGGAGACCCGTGATGAGTTTCGTCAATTCCTCAACAGCTCCAAGAATAAGGAGTGCCTGTATAACAACCGCAGCACCATCTATGACCTGCTGGCGAGCCATGGCAACGTAGATGACATGGTGTACTTCTCAGTCGTCATGCAGGACTATGAGAGGGTGATATCCCACTATTGCCAACATGACGACTACAGCGCCGCTCTGGATGTGCTCTCCAAGCACTGTGATCAAAAGCTTTTTTACAAGTTCTCCCCCGTCCTCATGCAGCACATTCCCAAAAAAGTGGTAGATGCCTGGATTCAGATGGGCAAGCGGCTGGACCCCAAGAAGCTCATCCCAGCTCTGATGAACTACAGCCAGATGGGCAGCACCCAGCAGATCAGTGAAACCATCCGCTACATGGAGTTCTGTGTGTACGAGCTGACTGTGACAGAGGAGGCCATCCACAACTACCTGCTGTCGCTCTACGCCAAGTACAAGCCGGACTCTCTGCTGTGGTATCTGGAGCAGGCAGGTACGCACGCCTCAGAGATCCACTACGACTTGAAGTACGCCCTCAGGCTGTGTGCAGAAAATGGCTACCTCCGGGCCTGTGTCCTGGTTTATAAGATTATGGAACTGTATGAGGAGGCGGTGGATCTTGCTTTACAAGTAAGTTTAGCATGTAAATAAATACTATTCAGCCATAAAACATATTCAGATCATGCAACAATGGAACCATGTATTTTTGTAACTGTGTATAATTATTTCTCCAGATAACCGTCAAAAATTCCTTTCATCACTTGCGATGTATTTATTGTCCGTAGGTAGATGTAGACTTGGCCAAGTCGTGTGCAGACCTGCCCGAAGATGACGAGGAGCTGAGGAAAAAGCTTTGGCTGAAGATCGCCCGGCATGTAGTGCAGGAGGAGAAGGATGTGAAGAAAGCCATGAACTGTCTGTCCAGCTGTAACCTGCTCAAAATTGAAGACATCCTGCCCTTCTTCCCAGACTTTGTCACCATTGACCATTTTAAGGTCTGTAACAAAGTATTTCCTGCCTTGTTTTTTAATATAAATAAGAAACGCAATCAAATAAATCATACATTTACACTAGCTTTTCTTAATCCATTTCATTGACTGTGGAGGTGAATCTGGGTGTCGCTTCCAATCACTTTATTGATGTTATGTATTCAATTCCATTTCAGTCATTAAGTAATGATGGATTTAAAGTATGATCCATGTATGGTTGACATACAAATATAGTTTATTGCCAAAACTAATGCACTTTACCCCCTCTTTGTTCTGGTTTCTCAGGAGGCCATCTGCAGCTCCCTGGAGGAGTACAACCAGCACATCGAGGAGCTGAAGCAGGAAATGGAGGAGGCCACGGAAAGCGCTAAACGCATCAGAGAAGACATCCAGGAAATGAGGAACAAATATGGCGTTGTTGACTCCCAAGAAAAGTGTGCTTCTTGTGACTTCCCATTGCTCAACAGGCAGTTCTATCTGTTCCTATGTGGACACATGTTCCACTATGACTGCCTGTTTCAGGTAACTTTCCGAAGCTGATCCCAAGCTGCTTTTTCAGTGTCAGTATGTGCCACTGCAGACATAATATGTTTTTTAAAAATGACTTATTCTAGTATTTATATCACAAATTAATATGTTCTTGTCTTGTGACTGTCTTATTATATTTGAAACTTAATTTAAACGATTCATTTGATAGATGCCTATACAGCTTTTCTGTAGTCATAATTGATTTAACTCATTTTTATTCATTTACCCTCTAGGAGGTGACCCCTCACCTGACCGTTTATAAGCAGAGTCGTCTGGAGGAGCTGCAGAAAAAGCTGGCCGCAACCACACAATCCTCCAAGTCACGCCAGCGTGCGGCGCCCAAGGACGAAGGGGACACCTCGAGTCTGGGAAAGGGCAATGCAGGCACAAGCCGTGAGCAGATAAAATCTGACATGGACGACATCATTGCGTCAGAATGCGTGTACTGCGGCGAACTGATGATCAAGTCCATCGACAAGCCCTTCATTGATCCACAGAAATTTGAGGAGGAGAAATCCAGCTGGCTATGAATGAGGCCTCCTCTCAATGTGGAAAGACATGACAGCCCTCCATCTCACATGTCAATGAAACGGCGCCATCCGCAGGACCGACCCATTCAGTGGATACAGACATTCACCTGATCGCCTGTTTGTAGTGCCTACTGCTGGAAACTGTATCAGCTTTAGCTGTTCGATACAGAATACACTTACTTTGTTGACTGTATTTGAAGCTTATTTAAAGACCTGTGTATGGCAGCGTGTAGTAAAAGGTGGACATTGTGGGCAGTGATACAAGATGATGTGATGCTGTAAAATATTGCCGAGGCTGTCCAGTGCATACAATGTGCCTGAACCTCTGATTATGATGGTCAGAAAAAAAGGAAATGAAAAGCTAGAATCAGATTTAACTGCACTATACATCTATTAACGACATTACGTTATGCACTTGATTTGTCTATTGGAAACATAACCTGCACTTAGACAATATCTGCGACTCCTTGGCTCAGTTCAGCCACTCCACTCTACAGCTCTGTGTGTATGTTACTGTTAATGTGGGGCAAATGATGATCAAACTGTTTTTCATACATTTGCTGTTTCTTGATTTAATTGTGGCGCATTAAAGCTTGGCAGCGCAGATGGAATGATTGTTCGGGTTGTTTAAATGTAATAAATATTTAACAAATTAGTTCAACTATCAGCTGTTCATAACTGTTCCAGAGGAGGGCATCGACAGCTCTCTGGAGGAGTGGAAAAAACAAACAAAACAAGACCATACTTACAGGAAAAGTATGTAAGATGTGAGTTCAGGCCACTGTGACAGCAACCATTGTTTGCCATCTGCATGATGAACATTTTGTGTGTATCACATAATCATTATTAACACTACAGGTGACAGTGAACGTAAACACATTTACACATAAAAATAAATGTGTCTAACTGAGTTCACTGTCAACACTTGACATCAGAGGATCATTTTATAATTAACAAATTTCACCCTGGGTATCCCAACTGCCTGAACTTTATTTGCATATTTTCACAAATGGAATACAAACATAGCAGAACAATTTTGCATTGTAATTGACAAAGAAAAGAATGTATACATAAGGCGGTCAATTTTCCTTTCAGTAAACATTACAAGTTTAAATTTTAATGACACAAGTAAGAGTCTTTAGATACACAATAAAATAAAAGGGCATAGAATAAAACAAATAAAGCGAAACTAAAAACATACAAATAAATTAAAAGTAGAAAAATGTATATGTATCTTGTAATGTATCAGCGGTATAAGTACATTTCTTATTATAAATAATTTGGATAGACTCAAAATAATTCTGAAATTCAATTTTGAAGGGAATAAAATTTGTCCGAGATTTGGAGAATTTAGTTTTATGGATATGAAGTTTTCAAGTTGACAATCCACTGTATTGTTTTGTTTTCATAGCAGAAAATTACATATTTTGCTCACAGTTTAATGAGATGATTGTTCTGAATGTTAAAAGGGCTCTCAACTTTTTTCCAGAAATCCAAAGTATACTGACACTCCCAGTATAAATGCATAATAGTTTCTTTAATCTTACAAAATTCACATTTGTTGTCCACATCTGAAAACCTTGAAACTAATTTATTAGTGGGGTAAACATTGTGCAATATTTTATAATGTAATTCTTTCAATTTATTGGGGATAACAAATGTATACGGTAGAAGTCATGTTTTTTCCCCAATGGATAATAGAAAAATAAGACTTTGCCCTGTGGAGTGATTTTCCTTTTCCCATAGAAGTAATTTCTTATATGTTTATTAGTACATGTGTGACTTTTAATATTTATTTAATTAACAAAAGGGGGTCCCAAAACCTGCAGTCCTTGTCTCTCAGAGTGACACTTCATCAGTTGAAGGACTCCACTAAGTATAGTATTTATTACTAAATTATATTCATAATGGGAAATAACAAATTCATTTTTTTTAAGTTTGCCTGAACAAACCTAAAAACGGAGTTCCCGTCTGATGACGTCAGACGTAGCTCGGTAATCTTCGCAGAGAGCAGACGCTACTAATCAACATCGGAAATTTATCGATGCTTTTGCATTAGTCGCGCAAACACGGCCCAAAACGACACATACAATAAACGTCAACCTCGCGAAATTAGAGACAAACACCGCTGGGATGTGTTGTTACAGTCAAGTCACCGGAGACGTCGATGAACGAGCGTCCCTCTCTCTGTGATTGATTAAACAGCCTGCTCCTTGCTGTACCCTCGCCATGGCGTCGTGTCTCTGCTCTCTCAGTAACAGAAAGTGGCCGCCTCTCTGCTGCTGCTGCCGACTCAAAGCTCACAGACTCGCTCGGCGCCTCCAACCGCCATTTTGGAGTCAGAGAACCGAGAGTTGGCAGCAGCGGAGAGAGAGACGGAAAAGGGGGGACACGGGGCCGAGGTGAGAGACTCCATGGTGGTTGTTATGGCGAAGGAGCAATGGGGGGAAGATGGCCGGGAGGGAGAAAGAATTAAAACATGGGGATCATTTCTGTTCACCAGGCAACCGAGTCCCCCGCTCGTGTCCGCAGTAAGGGTACGAGAGGCGCGGGCGGCGGGCCTTTGCTGTCGCCGCACCGCGACTACCCTTGTTTAAGAACCACCATTAAAACCAATATCATATCTTAATACATTGTTTAGGCGGGGAGGTGGTGTCCTTAAAGAGACAGGGCCGATTTGAATGCTTCATATTAGCGGCGTTAAGGGACGTGTGTCAGTCGTTCAGAAGCTAAATGAAACGCTACAGTAGACAAGAGGTAGCATAGTCGTGACAAAGGCTAGTAGAGGTTTAGGGAAACACACACCGACGCTATGTCATATATTTGATGTGGCTTACTTATACCAGTAAGCGGCCAGTGTGTGTATACAAGCACAGTGACCCTTTACCATCATATCTGAGGCAATGCTGCCCGAGCAGCTAACGGTCGTTAGCCTGCAAAGCTACAACCTAGTGCACCATCCAAGGTTAGCGAGCAGACCCTGGCTAACGCTAGCTAGCTAGCTAATGTAATATAGCATAATATAAAGATCGCAAACTAAGATGCACATTTTTGCTCTTAGATTTTCTTCATTTAAAAAAGAAGAAGTCCAAACTCTTGCTTGGCTTTTAGTTCTTAGTCATCCTCTCACAATGAACTTGCACTATAAAGTATAAAGTGAATATACAACGTTATAGCTAATGAGTAACTTGATAACAGAGATGATTTAAGTTTACCACACCATCGTCTATGTCCATGCAATGACGTGCACACTCAGATATTAAACGATAACTTACTCAACGTAGTAAGAAGTGGCTAAGTCACAACTCATGGTGTTATTTGTGAAATCAAACTATTTAAATGTATCCAGCCTGACTTTTTAATGAACTGCAGTGACTGATATAGTGTGCCTTTTATACAAAGAGTAAACGACTCTTCTTGAGAAAGTAAAAGATGGTCCAGACATTGCATTTTCTTTAATCAACTGTTTAACTCATAAACATGATATCAGATAATGAATTATTTAAAATTAGAGATGCAAGATCCATTTTTCTCCGATCCGATGCCGATTTCGATCCTACTGTTGAATGAATGAACCGTAGACCTTGCCATGAGAGTGAAGGCATCAGACTTTAAACATTAAGCCTTGTTAAAAAAGGTAACAAATCAACACAGATATAAATGTACTTAATATTATGTATTAACAAATAAAGTGTACATTAGCATGCCACTAACATGTAAAGTGCACTGCAAAAGCACATTTTGAAATGTAATATAAAACCCTCACCTGTGTTGCAAACATAGAATTTAAGTAGTTAGATCGCTTTAACTATTGCTGTGTATAATATTAATGACAAAGAAATGACTGGATCTAAATGCTGGATCGGCCCCATTCATCCGATATCAGATCCAGCTAATTAGTGAATATCAGAGCCGATATCCTATCCAGGTATCGGATCAGTGCATCTCTAATTAAGATGCATAGTCATCTTGCAGGAGCTGTTGTTTCCTGCCCTTTTACATTTGTAAACAAAGTATTTTATTGTGGAAAGTTTCCTTGAACATGATGAGCACTCTGTCAGTGTTGCATAGGGCAAAATGTCTGCCCATAAAACACTTTATTATTGTGGTTATCATAGCATGTTGTTATCAGTGTGTGACTGAGCTTCTTTTCTTTGTAGAGGGTTTTGACCATTGTCTGATAATTAATCTTGGAATCAAGAACAATGACATCCCTCACTGAGAAGGTAGGTCCACTCTTTATACTGTATTTTGCTAAATGAACTATCTGCCGGTACCATGCTGCATGCCCAGTGTAGTTCGATTGTTGGACTAAAAAGTTATTGTCGTGACAGTTTGAGATGCAGGCAAATCCTTTAACCTTCAAACCTCCAGTTCTTGCTATTTAGTGGAATTAAATGAAACAACAGAGCATTACTCATCCCATATTGAAGTGTCCTGTGCTGCTCATTCTGCCCTTGAGCCATCTGCCTATCCCCATGTTTCTCTCTCCTCTTTACTTTTCTCTCTTCAGTAAAAGTTGCTGCCCTGCTGGACAGTGGTGTCTGTGCAGCATGGCGTCAGGGCAGGGTGGCCGTGTGGAGGCCGGGGCATCAGGGAGCTCTGGCCTGGCCAAACCTCTCTACCTGCAGCGCTTGGAAAGATCCCTGAGGTTGGACAGTTTCCTGCGCCAGACTGCTGCCATCTTCAACGGAGACATAACCAGCAGGTACAGGCTAAGTGGAGTCGGGGTGGACGTACACTTTTCACTTTTTAGACTCAGGTTAGAGAACATTCTCGGTGGGTTTTTAGTAGGTGCTGCGTTTTAAAGATGGCTCATGCTTGGGTGTAACACTTAGTTCTGTAAATACAGTTTTGGTGGTGTAACGTTAAGACAGGTCATTGGTAACTAAAATATATACATATAAGCAGCTACATGCTTCTCATGTTCTAGTGATGACAGTGACGACAGTGATGGGGATGGTGCATTGGCGACAGGGCTATCCCTGGAACCCTCCACTCAGCACACAGCTTTGACCGTGAAGAGTGAGCCATGTGAGCAAGAGGACGACGGGCTGTCAGAGGGAAAGCCCCTCAATGGAGTATTGCTGCAGGGTAAAGGTAAGGTAAATACAGCCTCACTGGTGTCATTGGACAGTTCATGTAAGATGCAAAATTATATTTAAATGTTTTTTTTTGTCCCCCTGTGAACTTCACAGACCAAAAAACGGATAAAGCTAGCCTTTACAATTTCTCCAAGCTGAAGAAGAACAGGAAATGGATTAAGGTATTTTATACAGCTGTTCTCCATTATGAAACAGATTTAAGCATTCAGTTGATCATTAGATTACATATATAGGGTGTCCCAAAAATGTACACACACTTTAAATAATTGTTAAATAGGTGTTTATTAAAATTCATTTAATTTTCAAAATGTAATAGAATTTACAAACATAATTTTATTGTTTTGTTACCTCCTGCTCTCAAACTGACATCCATTCTGGTCCAGACACTGCTGACAACGCCAACCTTGGTATTTGTGTGCATTCACATTCAATGGATGCTCTCAATTCAGCGACTGTTGCAGGACTCATAGCGTAAACTTTGTCTTTTAGATATCCCCATTAAAAAAAAAAAAATATATATATATATATATATATATATATATATATATAATTGAGTTATCAGCTGCTATAGTGTGTATCCACTTTTTGGGACACCCTGTATATTCATATATTTCCTTTAACCCTGTTTCTCCTCTGTCTCCTGCAGAGTATCCTGTTGAGCGACGACACCACAGACTCGGATACAGACTCAGACGACTCGGACTTCAGTTTGTCTCAGGAGGAGCTGCATGACATGCTGAGGTTACACCGCTACACCAGGCAGCACCAGAGCAAGTTCCACTCCGACCGGGAGGTACAAATGCACAAATATGCATAAACACAGTGATGAGATGTATTAAAGAACACCTCTGACATATGTTTTTCTTGTATGTTTCATGTCCTGCAGCTTCACCAATATCAGTACTATAGCACTGGACTCCTCTCTACTCATGACCCCTTCTATGAACAACAGCGTCACCTGCTGGGCCCCAAGAAGAAGAAAATCAAAGATGAGAAGAAATTCAAGGGTAAAGACAGAAAAAAAGAAATCTCTGTAATCTGTCATGATTATGTCAATGCTCCAAGGAAAACAGAACTATATAATTGTTGGAGTAGTTTTCATATTGATCATTCACATGCTTTTTAATTTATTCATTTTTTTAAGCCAAACTGAAAAAGGTGAAGAAAAAGAAGAAACGGGGGGAGGGAGACTTTCTGGACGACGGGCGTCCTTTTATCACAAAGATCTTTGCAAAGTTTTCCCATGATGCTCCGCTGCCCATAGTGAAGAAGAAACATCTCACCATTGAGCAGCTGAATGCCCGGCGACGTAAGGTCTGGCTCACGATTGCTAAAAAAGAGATTCCCAAGGTTTGTATGCAAGACACCGACAAAGAGAGTGGTCAAAAATGAATGCTCACAAATTTTCAGTTTTAGGTGAAATATTCACCGCCATTTTTAAAGGTTCTTATTATTCTGTCCTATCCATTTCGCAGTCTTTCAAGCAGAAGACCTCTGCTAAGAACTTAGTATTGACCAATGCTAAAAAGGTAAATTACATGAACACGTGACGGCTTTGTTAAAGTGGACTTTTAAGGGTAAATTGTAGGTTAAGTGCAACATTTTTCTTTTTTTTTGTCCCAGTTGGCTCATCAGTGCATGAGAGAGGTTCGGCGTGCAGCTATCCAGGCCCAGAAGAACTGCAAGGAGACGTTACCCCGGGCCCGCCGCCTCACCAAGGAGATGATGCTTTACTGGAAGAAATACGACAAAGTGGAGAAGGAGCACAGGAAGAGGGCAGAGAAAGAGGCCCTGGAGCAACGTAAACTGGACGAAGAGATGAGAGAAGTAGGTGGAATGGAACTTTAAACATTCGCATCAATATAAGTTTGGAAAACAAATACGGTTTGAAGGTCCCATATTGTAAAAAGTGAGATTTCCATGTGTTTTGATTATAAAGCAGGTTGAGGTGCTGTATAAATACTGTGAAAGTATCAAAATGCACAATCCATAAAGAAACACACACAGCCTTTATTCAGAGACTGTGACATTAAACTAGCTTTCAGGACTTTAGTGAAGATGTGATGTCACAACTTTACTATATATAGGTAAAAATTGATATTAGTCATTCGCCTGCTGCAGTGACGGTACAGAGCTGCTGAGAGTGCAGATGCAGAAGCTAAATCAGAGCGTTTCAGACAGAGGGTGAATACAGGTATATTCAAACAGACAGCATGAGATAAAAATCATGTATTTTTTTAAACTCAAAGCATGGAAACACGTTCTCGTAGAAACCAAAAATCACGAATGACCATGAAAAGGAGCAGAATATGGGACCTTTTGAATTGTAAAGTTTTTAAATGCATTACACTGAACATCTTAAGTGGTGACATGTTCCTTTTTCTCTGCTTTTCTCCGTTGCCCGCAGGCCAAGCGTCAGCAGCGTAAACTGAATTTCCTCATCACCCAGACGGAGCTGTATGCCCACTTCATGGGCGGTAAAGCCAGCATGGGGGGTCCAGAAGGAGATATGGCTCAGGAGGAAATCCTGAGAAAGCTGGAAGACAATGCGGGGCACAGACAGATCGACATTGGAGGAGGAGTAATGGTCAACATGGGGCAGGAGGACTATGGTATGAGTGTCATGTTTATTCTGTTACTGGAGCAGAGTCGTTAAGTCCCTTTGAGCAACTGCTGACTAAGTAACCAGAAATATGTCAGTATTGAATTAAATGCCAAATAGACCAGTTATCATTAGATTTATTGCCTTTTCCGTCCCTTTTCTTTCTGGAGATCATATTTCATATTTTCCCTCCACACAGTTTTAATGTGCTATTGAGCAATGGGGGGGATTTGTGCATTGAACGACTAAAAATATGAAGCAGGTCATTTAGGGGCCATTGTTCGCAAAGCAACAGATCAGTTATAACAATTACAATCTATTACTCTCTACTGCTACTTTATTAATTACTATGCTGTATCCTAATTATTATGAAAACTACTATTATATTCTATTCTATTTCAGCTTAATTAGAAAAAATAATGCTCTTCTATTGTAAAAGAAATGTGAGGTTGAATATGAATCTTTGGTTTTATGCACACGCTTGTATACGGTTTCAGATAGCGATTACTACAAGTCCCAGGCCTTGAGGAACGCCAAAGAAGCCTACCAGATTCATCAAGAGAGAGTAAGTTGTCGCACGTACACTCTCAGAGGTGCACTCTTTTCTGCACACTCTCCCTTTAACACCGCGCTACTCTCCAAATCTCTTCCCCATAGACCCGAATGTTTGACGAGGAGGCGAAGGACAGTCGCAGCGCGTCGCTACACGCAGCCGTTGGCTCTACCTCAGGCGCCGGCTCCGGGTTCGGAGAGAGCTACAGCCTCTCCAACCCGTCCATCCACGCGGGTGAAGAGATTCCTCAGCCCACCATCTTCAACGGGAAACTCAAGGGTTACCAACTCAAGGGCATGAACTGGCTGGCCAACCTCTATGAACAGGTACCTGTGCCTGACTCTGACATTAGAGGCCTGTCTGGATTTGCAGGGCATTATGTTTGAAATATGATATTTGTGTGTGTGATTTCTGGCTAGAGGTATAAGTTGCTAAAAGAGCTCAATGCTAATGTTTTTATAAGGCTATACTTATAATATGGCATTAGAGTATCCAGAAATGATCTGCGCTTACTTCATGTGAAATCTATGGCAGCGCATTTCTGCAGATATGATGGGGGAGGAAGAAAAATCATTAGTCATTATTTAAAGGACTTACTAACTCATTATTATTATTATTTTTAGATATTTAGAGTTTTAATTACAAGGAAGTTTCACAGTATGTTGCGATACATACTGAATGTTTCTCATTTTAACGACTTACAGGAACTTTTTTTTCATCACATTGGTGGAAACGGGCTTCCATAGGAACCAAAAACATGAATAAATATCTTTTAAGTATTTCTGAATCAATTAAAACACAGATTTGAGGGGTTTTGTTTTGTGTTACAGTCATTGTAGGTTTTTTGGGGGGCATTGAAATGATTCTGTATTATTATGTGCTTATTGGTACACATTGAATGATTTATTTTCTCCTTTGTTCTCTCTCTCTCTCTCTCTCTCTCTCTCTCTCTCTCTCTCTCTCTCTCTCTCTCTCTCTCTGTCTCTCGCTCTGCAGGGAATCAATGGAATCCTGGCAGATGAGATGGGACTGGGGAAGACGGTCCAGAGTATCGCCCTGTTGGCCCACTTAGCAGAGGTGAGAGAGAGAGAACGCCAGGTCAAAGGCTTTCATTCACCACACACTTCCAAAAAAATCTTTGTGGAATATTCGATTGTGATGAAAAACATCTAACATCCAGCTTCTATGTGCACCTGCATCCTTTAAAGAGTCACTTGTTTCTGTCTGTGCATTTCATTTAATAACTCCCGTGACTTATTTCATTGTTGTGAACTGCTGATTTGCCAGCTCTTTAGAGACTGTTTGGTCCCAGAACACCAAAAGGAGAAAAAGAGGAATTCAGGGGGAAATTTCATTGTCGGAAACTTCTCCGTGTCGAGCTGTCGCTGACAGGAAAATTCACGCCTTGTTCCTCCAGGGCTTCCTGTTATTGGGTGCTCGCACATACAGAGACCACCTGTTGTGGCAGCTGGTGACGTTTTTCTTTCTTTTTGTCGTTCCTGCACAGAGGGACAACATCTGGGGTCCATTCCTGATCATCTCTCCTGCATCCACACTCAACAACTGGCACCAGGAGTTCAGCCGCTTTGTGCCCAAATTTAAGGTGAGAATCCTTGATGCTGAGCGGAAACACCTGCACAAAAACAAGTTCGCAGGGATCCTGGCATCCTCATTTCTACTGTTCGGTACAGTCGTTTGCACTCATCTAATGAAAGATGGTGCTGCGTTGCTCTGCTTAAACATTCAAAAGAACTAACAAGGGTAAAGGGCTCAAAGCTGCAAGCATGTCTAGAACTATCCATTAGGGGGTAGTATTGTACTAGGACACTGGTAGCCGTCGCCTACCTTAACACATGACTCAAAAGCTGTTAACACTTTGATTGTTGAGTGGCTGAACTGTAAAATCGTTTTGCACGTCTTAACTGGCCTCTGACAGACTGTGAGCATTCTGGAATGTTAAAAAACCATTAATCAAACACATCAATATGTCAGCCACGCTTGCCTGCACGTCCACACATACACACACGCACAAGTACACACACACACCCACACACACACACACACACCTACCATAATATAACACTTTGCCGTGCTCAACACTTAACGATGCACATATTCTCCGCGAGTTTGAAAATAAATCAGCTCCAGTCTGTTTTGCTAATGAGGTGTGAAAAGACCCTATTACACAATTTGAAGATAAGCTTCCGGAACATTCAAAGCAAGACTGACTGAAAACAATGGGATACCAACGCGCGTTGAGTGATGTAATGATGTGATAATCTTTTCACATGAAATTTTTGCGTCAACAACTCAGCGACCGAAGCCGCGATTCATACATGATGCTGATGTTTTTACCTCTGGGAACATCACTGCAGCTCTGTTTACATTAGACTGCGACATGTAGATATAAGCATTTAGGAAAAACCCGAGTGAGTTTTATAGCATGTCATGTTTTCACTTCCCTTCATTTGTCCAACAGGTGTTGCCATACTGGGGGAATCCTCACGATCGCAAGGTGATTCGGAAATTTTGGAGCCAGGTAAGGAAGAGATGAGGATTGTGAACACCCACACACAATGCTGGGAGATGTACCGTATTGTGTGCTCAATAAGTGCTGTTATTTTTTCACTTCTTCTAGTCCATAACCCTGTCTCTACCTATGTATGTCTGTGTTTGAATAGAAAACCCTTTACACGCAAAATGCACCGTTCCATGTGGTGATCACAAGCTACCAGCTCGTGGTCCAGGACGTCAAGTACTTTCAGAGAGTCAAGTGGCAGTACATGGTTCTGGATGAGGCTCAGGCGCTGAAAAGCAGCACCAGGTAAAATGAAAAAAAGATGAAGATGGTCGCTGTATCCTCATGTGATTCCATATGAGCGAAAAAATCGGATTCAGGCTACTTGTAACTGCAGTGTGAACGTAGCCTTTGAATGTGGTAGCTTTTTTTTATGTACGAGTTTTCTCACAGTTTTATAGTATTTGTCTAATAGGTGCATCCTCCTATCCAAGATTCAACCACTAGTTTAGGCTGCAGAGTGACTTATTTTTGTACTGCTTTACTAGGACCGCCCCCTCCCTCGTCGATTAGTTAATTGGTCATTTTCGTCATAGTTGACTAAGAGATGCAGAAGCACGTCTCTGTAAAGAGGTGCTTAATGATTTATTGTGGAATAACTACATTTTACAGAACTGTTGATTTTTTAAAATTAGCATCTCTTTCATCTCATCGCCTAATCTTCCAATCTGTTAATTAAATCAAGCTAAGTCGACAAAATCGCGTTAGTGTTAGTTGACCAGGACTTTCTTTAATCAAGGAAAGCCTTATGCTTTTCTAACTACAAATACCCCACAATAATATAAAATATAACAGAGGTTCAGTTCTCTGCAAGTTGATTTCCATACAGTGCTAATATAAACAGAACCCAGTAGTTCTTATAAGTTAGATATGCAATTTATAATACATCGGCTGGAACATACAGAGCAGCGATATGGTTCTTTAGAAAAAACTGTTTAAAAATATAATTGTTCATCTCTGAAACAACAGAAGTATGCATCACTTCACAGCTACTATTGGACACGGGCCAAAGTCTACAAAGCTAGTCTAAATATGTTTTGAAAAAGTTTGAACCTTGAAGTGAGAAAGATGCACTCGCATGCAAACGGTGTTCCACTGTGTGAGTAACTGCTGCGATGCTGTTTCCTTCTGTGTTTCCAGTGTTCGGTGGAAAATCCTTCTGCAGTTCCAGTGTCGAAACAGACTGCTGCTCACCGGGACGCCTATCCAGAACACGATGGCTGAGGTACTTTGCGTGTGCGTGTGTGCGTGCGTGCGTGCGTGTGTGCGTGCATGTGTGTGTGTGTGTGTGTGTGTGTTTTCATGTGTTTATGTGAGCCGGTTTGAACAAGACAGAACTGTTGACGACTGCGTGTTATTTCTGTCTCTCAGCTGTGGGCCCTGCTGCACTTCATCATGCCTACATTGTTCGATTCGCACGAAGAGTTTAACGAGTGGTTTTCCAAGGACATCGAGAGCCACGCCGAAAACAAGTCCGCCATCGACGAGAGTGAGTACAAACTCTCGGGTCCGAGTAAAGAAATGTCCACGCAGCTGCTTGTTCAAGTTTTCTCCTTTTTTACAGCCACAGTTGCATTTAATATGTTGTGTAGCTAAACCCAATTGTTTGTTTGTTTGTTTGTTTGTTTCAGACCAGCTTTCCAGACTGCACATGATCCTCAAGCCATTCATGTTGCGCAGAATCAAGAAGGACGTGGAAAACGAACTCTCGGACAAGGTAGGGGAGGGAACTTTCTTCTCTTGTAACCTTTTGGGGCGGTAGTAGCTCAGTCCATAGGTGACTGGGCTGGGAGCAAGGCACCAAACCCACAACTGCTCGGGGCGCCGGTCATTGGCAGCCCCCTCGCTCTAACATCTCTCCATTGGTTGCATGTATATAGGTCCTGTCTGAGCATGTGTGTGTATTTCGGGCCTGTGTGTGTGTAACATGAAAAAAAACAAAAAACAGAGTGAAAATTGAATTTCCCCATTCGCGGGACTAATATTTTTGTTATTCTGAATTATTATGAATTCTTCTTCTTCTTCTTCTTCTGTGTCTGCTGAACCGAGCTTCCTGTCCAGAGCTGCACATTCAACTAGAAAAGGATGTTTTCAAGTGACAAGAACAGTTTTTACCATATTCTGTGTGAAATATCCTTCACGAGAGATTCCATGAAGATTGCATTATAATATTATATTTTGTCACTAAGGTATTTTGTGGCCCTACTTCTTTCCTCTCCTGATTAAACCCGCGCCCCTCTTCCATTTGTCTCCCCTGTACACTTCGTTGACACAGAGGGTGTTATAATAAGCTTGTGATGGCAGATCCTCTAGACAGATTTTGGACTCTGGGTCTCTTGCTGTCACACAAGGTGCACACACACTCACTCATACTCCGTGGGAGTCTCGATATACAGAGTCAGAAGAATGGCAGAGTTCACCGCTCCCCCACGTCTGTCTTTTTTTCCCGCTTTTCCCTCCCGCCCGCACGCAGTCCTGCCAGCACACTTCCTTTTCTTCTTCACTTGTTACTTTCTCTTGTTTTGTCTGAGCGCTCAAGCCAATAGTTACTGTTGAAGTTCACCGGTGGCTCATGGTTGTGTTTTTTTTTTTTATGGTTTGTTGATGTTCAGTTTCCCTTCTTTCATCAAAGCGTGACTGCAGATAAAACCAGAGATTTTGATGTCTGTTTAAAGAATGTGGGTTAAGCTTAGAGTTGAGCCCCTGTGAAAATACTGTGTGTTTTCAATAGAGGCATAACAACAGTGATGCTGAATGTAGCCATATGTTATAAATGTAGCCTACTCTTACTTTGTAAATCAATCTTTTTACCAACCAGGTGTGACTGAGAACATCCTCATTCATAGTTGTCATGTTTCACATCCCTTTTATTGTTTAATTTCAGCCTAAAATACAGGCAACCAAAGTAATTTAGTCCTCTATACTAAAGCCATCATAAAACAAATAAAATACATTTGTATTATTTAGTTATAAAGGAGTGAAAATGTAAAATGGTGACATGAAGAGAAACAAGATAATAGAAATGATAATATGTTAAAAAGTTCCTTCTTTTGGCATCATTTAAAGGTCACAAATGCCCTTTTTTCAAGTTCTCATTTGTATTTAAGGTTTCTACTCGAACATGTTTCCAGGCTTTAATGTTGAAATACTGTCTGAATGAAACACTCGTCTCTTTAAACCCCCTTCCTGAAAAAGCCCAGTCTTGCCCTGATTAGGTCAGCATTTCCATGTCTCCTGCAACTGCACACTCGACTTCTCTGCAAAGTCATTGCAGCCGGGCAATGACTGTATCAGCACTTTCTACCTCTATATAGTATAGTTTTGTCAGATGAATACGGCCTGTATGCATGTCTTTGTGGATCGAGCACTCAACCTGCTTCATAAAAAAACAAAAAAGACATGGAAATCTTACCTTTTTTTCAATGTGCGACCTTAAAGACTTTCCACACACACTTGTTCTGCCCTCCCTCCACAGATTGAGATCCTCACCTACTGCCAACTGACGTCCCGGCAGAGGTTGCTCTACCAGGCTCTGAGGAACAAGATCTCCATCGAGGATCTGCTGCAGTCCTCCATGGGCACGGCGCAGCAGTCCCACACCACCACCTCCTCCCTCATGAACCTGGTCATGCAGTTCAGGAAGGTACGAGCCGCGGCGTGTCCTTTCCTGGTTGCCAGTGCAAAAATAGACATAAGTACAGCTCGATGATTACGGCTATAAAAAGTTATGGTTTCTGGGAGACGCGGCAGTCCCGATGATTGAAGACTGTTATTAGTCGTAATGATTCGAGTATCATTTTCATTAAAGCTCTGATGAGTTTTTTCTACAGCGGATTTTCAAAAGCAATAACGGCGCTACATTTTATGAGTGGAAATAAAAACTTAAGATGTACAATTAAGCAATGCACTGGCAGTTTTAGAACAAGCAGAAGCATGAGTAGTGCTGGTGCCCTTTTTCGCCCCCTGAATTCACTGTCTTTGTGTGTAGGTGTGTAACCACCCTGACTTGTTTGAGCGCCAGGAGACGCGCTCTCCTTTCCACATGTCCATCAAGCCCTACATCATGTCCAAGTTCCTGTACCGCCACGGCCTCATTCAAGCACACAACCAGGCCAAAAACAAGTAAGTACTCCAACATGGATACGGCGCACAGACACACAGAAGTACGCCCATATTCCACTGAGAACAAGGTAATGGCAATTTCTACAAGCATTATATTTGAATAGGGTTAGTCTCACATTTTAAATTAGTGTTAAACCACAAATATTTCGGATGTCAAAATATTTCAAATCTTTATTCTTCTGCACATTTGCTGATTCAGGCTATTATCCCAATTGTTGCTATTACTACTCTGAAATGTCTGTGGGTCTTACTGGGATCTGGTAATCGTCCCAAATTCAGTCTCTTTTGCTCTCTCTCTCATGTTCAGTGGTGTAACACTGTCTGTCTCTGTCCTCCTCAGATTACTTCAAGTGCTGTTGTCCCCCTTCTCTCCAAATCACATCCAGCAGTCTCTGTTTCACAGAAAAGGTGAGTGCGCACATTCCATTTCCTCTTTTCTCCTCCTCCTCAGATGTTTCCGTCATTCCCTATTCACCCTGTTTCTTTATCTCCCCAATTTTTCCTTGTTTGTTTAGTTTCATATTCTTCATTCTGTTTTCTGCCTTTACCCCTTCCAGGCGATGACAAAGGAAGCTGTTTCTCCTTCCTGCGCTTCATTGACGTGTCACCGTCTGAGATGTCCAATCTCATGCTGCAAGGCATCTTATTAAGGTGGGCTTTAAGTTTCCATCTTCATGCCTTTACAAATAAGTAATAATGGCCAGCATCTTCACACAGTAGGTCACACACAGTAGCATTATTTATTTGTAATTTAATTTGTATACTTTCCTCCACAGATGGTTAGCCCTTTTTCTGTCCCTCAAAGCAGCGTATCGGCTCCACCACCAGCGCCTGTTCGACCCTGAGGAAGAGCTTCAGGGGGAAGCCGGAGACTCGCAAGGGGAGAGAGGGAGGTCACAGCCCGGGAGTAAGCATCTGTCTGGCAAGGACCTAATTCTGTGGCCGAACAGACCCACCAATTTCCCAAACACGCACAGCAGCCCTGTCCTTCAGGTGAGAAACATACAAGACACACACACACACACACGCTCAAGACTATAATCTATGTACACAAACCCGTTCAGTAGCCATCTGCAGCACATGCACGACAGACAGGAGAATCTCCAGCAGTGACACATGTGCTGCTGACGATGCCTAAAACTTTCCCCCCAGAGCATCAGTCAGTGTTTGGCCCACACAGCTTGCTCTCTGCCCCCACGCTTCCTCTCCCTCCTCTGGGATCCAGTGTGGAACCCAATCCCTCTGTAGCCCCGTGACCTAGTATCACTGCCATCCCTCCCTCTGTGTGTCTCCAGGGTCTGTGCAGACCAGCTTCTGTCTGCACTTCTACTGTCTTTAGGGTTCGTACGGGTGCTGGAAATCCTTGAAAACACTTTGAATTTAAATGTGGTGTTTTCAAAGTTTGAAAAGTGTATTGGATCTTAAATAAAGTGCTTAAAACTGCTGAAGTTTAGGTTGTAAGGGATGGCATATATGATAGAAAACAGAGAAAGAAGAATTATTTCATCAGTAGAAATATTTTTTTCTGTAGAAAGTTGCCACAAAACATAATTTTGGTTGTTTATAGAATAGTAACATATAATTTAATGTGATGATCAAGTGCAATAATAGGTATACGGTAAATACTGTATACAATTATGTAGTTAACCCCAGCTGTAAGGTGCTGGAAACGCAAGAAAATGCACCTTGAAATGCTTGAAAAGTGCTTGAATTTGACTTTGGAAAAGGTGTAGGAACTCTGTGTCTTACACATAGAGGAAAGTTTCATCTCCAAGATTAAAAGATGGAGCCCCCCTCTGTTTTTCTGATGCCATTTAAATCATACATACCTTCTATTTGTTAATGTTAGGTTGTGATTAAGAAAGGAGCTTGGCTTTGGTTCTTTCAGCACCTCAGAGGTTAATACTATGCTTACAGGAAAGCTGGTTGTGAGGACACGGACAGTCTTAACAGAAGTTGAGAGTCAGTATGGATTAGTTAAATGGTCGCTGTCATACAACACTGTGTGGTCGTATTATTTGGAAATTGAGTAGATGTTGTTTTTCTTCCGTCAAATTATTCCGGTAGCTTAGCCGTCTGTAATGTTCGTCAGTTCCCTCTCTTAGGATTTTTCAAGGCCACTCAAACGCTTTCATATGCGTCTGATTCTGCAGCCGAGAAGCACCGGATTACTTTAAACACATATTACCTCCATTTTTGTATTATTTCGCAAAAATTGAAACGTAATTGTTGGGGGGGAGACGAAACAAAGCATAGGTGCCAGTTCAAATGTACAGACCAACTCAAAAAAAGCAAATGTAACAGCTGCAGCCTGCAGATACACTGCAAGGTCACTGTGTTTTTAGTCATTTTTCTAAGCTTAATAAAAATACATCCCATCAAATCTTTCACCCAGGGAACATTTCGCATTGGCAGATATGTATCGCATTACCAATCCTCCACCAATCCTCAACTTAACTTGTTGGGTGGAAACTACTCAGGAGAAAATGCTGTCGGGGGTAATTCCATCCTCCTCTTCCTCTCCTGGCCTCATCGCGCTGAGTCAGGCAGCTGCCGAGCGACTTAGGTTCCCTCCCCGGAGCGGCTTAAGGAATGAAAGAGCAAGAAAAATACAAGGAGGGAGTTCAAACTTGAGAAGAAGCAAGAAAACTTACAGACACCTGGAGTTCTAATACCGTATGACCACGCTGACCCCCCAGACTCCCACTTACGCTTCTGGAAATTACTCACTCCCCCAGTTTACTTCTTTCAACTCCTCATTTTTCTTTTGAAGCTGCGTGTTAGCTGGCACACAGCGCCTCTTCTCTCCGCTCGGCTCATCTCTCCCTGGCTGTGTATTGACAGTGCGGTCAGTATTGCTTTCAGCTACCCTGCTGCTCCCGTTGAGGGATGGAGAGAGCCAGGCAGCTCTGAAGAATACCTCCTTTCAATGTTTTCCTCAAATAGCTTTTTGGGGCTTCGATATCATGTCATTGTTTGCGGGTCTCACTCTCATCTCTGTTACCACTTTTTCTGTTAAGTTAGCGTTTATGAATAATTTATTTTTCTCATTTTCTCTCACCAAGAGCGCCAACAACCTCCTATTTGTCCACACGCGTTAAATGCTTTAATTTGTAAAATACTAATGAGCTATTTTGGCTACACAGTGACTTCAGAAACCAGTATTTGCACGGACGGGTGCCGCAAGAAGCATATTTTGAGCTATCGAATCCACTGAAATCAGAGAAATGAACACTTACTAACCCATACTGGAGGTGGCCTGAGCCTGGCTAGAAAGGATGTCATTTTATAACCGCTGCCATTAGGTGGCACTGTGTATCCATCATTTTTGTGGAGCCCCACAGAAACATACCAATGACTCTTATAACACACTGCATTCATCGTTTTATCTGTGCCTCAAAATGTATGTACAGCGTATGTCTCGCCCCAAAAAGTTATTTTGCAGAAAAGATTATCAGTCATGCTGTTTAACCCCGTGTCAACCAAATATAAGCTGCATAATCATACATTTTACGTAACGTTTTTAAGCATTTAGCTGAAATTTTATATAACATTTAAGGCGTGTAGCCAATGAAACTTGGATATACTGTCAGAGCCGTACATGTACAAAAATACACGAGTGCTGCACTCAGCGACCTTCTGTTTGTTTACCTCTGTTTTGCAGCGCTTTGCACTTTTGCTGCTGTTTTTTTATTCTATTTATGATTTGAAGATTTTCTTTCTTTAATCTTTTTTTTAAGTTTTGGACTTAATGAAAAAGAATAGAAGATTTGAAGTTATGTGTGTGTGTGTTTCAGGACCTGGTGTTCACAGCCTTAAGACCCGGCATGATGGGGCTCACAGATGTGATGGTCCACAGTCGAAAGTCTTCCACCTCCACGATGAGGCCCTGCCAGCCCACATTGCCACCCAAGTTCCTGCTAGCCGCCACACCCAGGGTAGGTGTGTGTGCATGTGCGTGTGCATGCATGCATGCTTGTATGAGCAGCAAGTGGCCTGATAAAGGCTCTCTTGCAAGTCCTCTGTGTGTTCATGTGGACGGACTGTGTTTATGTGCGTGTGTGTGTGTGTGCGTGTGACCCGTGCAAGACTGACAAGCATTTGGGTGGTCGTGGAAAAGGAAGAGGGAAGCGCTGTGCATGTTGCCTTTGTAAGTTTTCAACAATGAGCAACTCTTATCTGTGAAACGTGTGTGTGTGTGTGAGACTGTGTGTGGTTGGGGTGTGGGGGTGACTACTGTGGCTTCCAGCTGCATTTAAAACAAACAGCCTCTAAAAAAAGGGCTTTTTGCTCAGGTTGTTCACCAGTGGTTAAGCTTCCTCTTGCCCACACACACACACACACACACACACACACACACACACACACACACACACACACACACACAGAACCTGCTGATTCAGTGAAACCAGCCTATTTGCAGTGGTTTCCTCTCTATCTCGAGAATAGATTGATCTTTTGGGGGAGCATTTCTCAGCGTTTTTTTATTTAATAGTTTAAAGAAATTAAATTGCCACATGCAGACAAAAGCAAATGTTTTGAATAACAATACTGTAATGCAAGAGTAATAACATGCATTCTTGTAACACATTATCCTCAAATCTTCCTGCTCTCCACTACACAATATTATCGCTTGTTTCAAATGTAGAAAACCCTCATCTTTCTTTTTTTGGTTTCCTAGGTGACAGCAGTTCCCATGGAGCGTTATTGTGACGACCGCAGTGCAGAGTACGAGTGGCGGGTGACGCGCAGTGGAGGGGGCACAGTCTTCAAACAGTGTTTCCTCTACGGCTCCCCCGAACTTGCCTCAGACTGGCGTTTGAGGGCCAATGCCTTCCACTCACAATGCCCCGGTGGTGTAATGGCCCTCTACCCGCGACATGGATGGTCCTTCATTCGGATACCTGGTAAGGACTTGTGTGTGTTATGTTCTGTTCTGTTGTTACTATACTGATGCGGATAGGTGTGCAGCTCTGCTGTAGACCACATTTGAGTTTCTTCTAGAACATGTACTGAATATCTGTATTCACCCTCTGAATATCTGTATTCACCCTCTGTCTGAAACGCTCCGTTTTAGCGGCTGTCTCTTTAAGCCCCCCTCCTGAAAAAGCCCAGTATGCTCTGATTGGTCAGCACTTACGGGTCTTGCGCATCTGCACTCTTGATGTCTCTGGACCATCGCTTCAGTCGGGGAATGACACTGTCTGGGTAGAAAGTGCTGCTACAGCGTGATTGACCGTTTGTCCACAGCAGCAGCTTGCATTACCGTGGGAAAAAAGAGTGACTTGTTAAAACAGGCATCTCCAATCGAGCTCCTGGAGGGAGCCGTGCCCTGCTTGTTTTAGGTCTCTCCCTGCTGAAACGCACCTAAGTCTAATAATTATCAAACCTGTGACAAGCTTCAGCTATTTGATAATGAGCAGCTGAAGCTTGATAACGAGCAGAGCATTAGACTCTGGTGTGTTGGCGCAGGGAGAACACTAAAACCTGCAGGGCAGCGGCCCTCCAGGAGCAAGATTGGAGCTGCCTGTCTTAAAACTTAGTAGACCATGTTTCAAAAATGTAGATGACACTGTCCAGCTTCAGTCTTTTTTCTAGACCTATTTTAACTGACAGTTTTGTCAAATGGTGGATATTGAGTTTTTGACTCGAGGGTGATATAGGGGCCTGTGGGAGAATCAGAAGAGGTGAGCCCAGGGTCAGCGGGGCAGAGCCGGGCACGTCACCCTCCTCCGTCTCTGCCTGTCTGCGTGCCAGACAGCTGATCCCTCACAATCTAATGGAACCGCTGAGATAAACTGCTTCTGCAGGAGTTCACTCGCATTAGCGCATTCCAGGGGTTTCCATTAAGGTGTGAATAGAGGGCTGTGTGCGTACGTGTGCTTACAAGCACTTTTATCAGAGGGAGCTTGACTTGTCAAGTTAAGGGTCAGCTGGAGCAGAGTGGGAGCTGATTTGCTGCCAGGATTCGAATGACTGATGGATGTCATGGGTGAGAGGGGCCGTTACAGTTTTACAGACAACACTTCCCTACATCTGATAAACTCTCTCCCTCATGGATTACGATGACTGCTCTCATTTTTTTTGTTTTGTGTGGCAACAGAAGTGTCTGGCACAGAAAATGGACTTAGTTAGATAAGCCTACTTTAAGATACAACAGTAACATCCCCTAAACATGATAGCAAATTGACGCTCTCTCACATTTTGTAATGCTTCTATGCTTACTTTTTATTTTTTCCTATGCCCATCTGTGGATACATGTGCTTGTGAGAGTGTTTGTGTGTAAAAGTGAGAAACAAAACAAGTATTTGTGTGTCTGTGTGAGAACAGTATGAAAGCTCTTGTGAAGTTGTACGGAGGCAGACAAAGCGAGGAAGTTTAGCTACTGGTCATTGTTCAAGTGCTTAGTTAGGTAACACTAATAGTGTGTGTGTGTGTGTGTGTGTGTGTGTGTGTGTGTGTGTGTGTGTGTGTGTGTGTGTGTGTGTGTGTGTGTGTGTGTGTGTGTGTGTGTGTGTGTGTGTGTGTGTGTGTGTGTGTGTGTGTGTGTGTGTGTGTGTGTGTGTGTGTGTGTGTGTGTGTGTGTGTGTGTGTGTGTGTGTGTGTGTGTGTGTGTATATGTGTGTGTGTGTGTATATGTGTATATAAACGTGTGAGAGCGTGTGTTTGTGTGTCTGTGTACCACCGGGTCCGTTCAGGGAACCGCGCAGCGCTCACACGGGGGGCCCAAGGTGTCTCTCACCTCTCTCCACAAATTCTCCCACGCTCGCCGGCGTTGCCTTTCCTTCACACACACACACACACACACACACACACACACAGTTTTCCACCTCACCTCTGTCTCTCCCGCTAACAGGACAGGACTGGGCACTGATCTGAAATCAGTATCTGGCCACAGCCTCTCGGCCCTTCTGGTCTCCCACTTCTTTCTCAGCCCCAGTAGGAAGGAAGTGACCCAGCACTCCAGCACCCGTCCTCCGCTGAACACATTGTTGCCACATCAAGGCCCAGATATGTACAGTAGCCCAGCTGAAGTTTCCCACCCTCCCTCTCCTCCGCACTCCCAGCCCCACACCTTTCAGAACAAATGGCAGAGCTGAATAACTGTTTGTTTTGAGCGCCATGGCGTGAGTACGGCTGCCTACTGATATCGGCGGAGGAATCTAATCACAGGACTTATTAAGACTCAGGCTGTAGAGGAGGAAAAAACAATTGAGGCTAATGTCTTGGGCCTCAGATTAGTGTATTTTTTATGTTATTGTGACGGCACAATTTCCCCGGAGGAAAGACAGTTTCAATCAAAATTTAAAAAAAAAACAAACGATCTACTCTTTGTTTATAATGTTAATATTGGCGATTATGTGATACTGCTGCATCTGACCTCTTTAGAGAGTAAGATGAATGCAGGCTATCAAAATGCATTGAATTGGAACCCTTGCGGTCATCCAGCTAGGACTTGACAGGAGAAGAGGTTTTGACTATAATCAGAGAGACATTTTAGTCTTGTTTGTTTGCTAAATCCCTGCAGTAGACAAACCTCCCATATAGACAAATTTCATGTCGAGAAACGCTAAATAGTTTTGCGTGCTGCGGGATTGTTTGGAGAACATTCCAGCGTGACACGGAAATAACGTCCTCGCCTTATGTGTGGCCTCTGCGTCGCTTTCGGTAATTAGAAGGAACCGTTTCCACAAAATGACGGCCTTCTCACTACAGCGCCGGCTCTTGACTCTTTTTCTAGCTTTATTGTGATCTGGGAATTGACTGTCGCTGCTGTGGAGAGGAGGGCGTGTGACGGTCGAAGGGCTTTATTTATGTGCATCTTGTTGTGCAACTTATTTTTAATGACTGTATTTGAATGCAAGTCTGTGTGTAAGTGTCTGTTTATCCATCGGAGAGAGAGAGAGAGAGACAGAGAGAAGCCGGTCAGGTCTGGCCCAGCAGCCCACATCAGGCTGTGGGAAATGCAGTTCTGTTTTCCTGTTCCCTTCAAAGAAACTCTGCTCTCCAGCAAAATGGCAGGAAGCTTCCCCCGGTCCTCTGATAGACAAGCACAAAACAACACAGACAGCCAGCCTCACCACATCACCGTCTGACTCTGCCCCTCTCACTCTGCATTAAACTGGCACCGGTAACTGTCTGCGGAATTCAGCTTTTTTCTTTTGGCAGCAGAGAAAAAAGAAAACATCCAGCCCGAGTGTGTAAAGGGATAGAGATGTTTTGATTTCCTAGTCCAATTTACGGCTATTAATGTCTCCGCAAAATGGAAAAGAGTGTTTACTGATACTGAAACTTGAATCCCAAAGTAAACTGAAGGGGGAGACATTAGCCACATCATACCTCCTGTAATGAGATCTTTGAACATGGGAGCCAAGTAGTATCTAGCCCACTCTGTCCCCTTAGCCAGCTAGCTTTCATCTGTGGTGTGTGTGTCAAGTCAGTTGCTGTCTAAGGGTACCCAGCAATAATTCACTGCTGCTGCGGTGAGATATCCCCCCCCAGCGACTGTCTGTCTCTTCCCCTGCTTAACCAAGAGATGTGCTCTCCTTGCATGTTTGAGGGGAGACAGTGATGCATTTGCAAACATGTATATACGCACATATATATACATCATTGGTCCATCATCATTCAAATTCTGTCACAAGTGGTCACGCAAGACGCATTTTTTGGCTTTCGGGGACAGCACGTTTTTTCATTTGGCTCTTCTCCAGAACTCTGGGGTGGGGATGCTGTTTTTTTGAGGGGAGGGGGGGGTTGGCATCTGTATAGCCTCACCAGGCCCTTAAAAGAAGTTACAATCTCTTTTCTTTTTATCACTTTCTTCACTCCCAGCATCCAAAAACCCCCCGCTGGCATCTGGCTCTTAGCTGTACTGAAGCTGCGGCCGCAAGAAAATTAAGTTTAAGTCTGATTTTTGTCAATACATGCAGAAGCAGCAAAGTAGTGTCAGGCTAATATTTCCATCATCAGCGGTGCTGAACAAGTGTTGCCCATTGACTTATTGATTGCACAGTGTAATATATCATTATACAGTGAGGGGCTGACGCTCGGTTCGATCGTTGATTCGACCTGCTCTGTGGCCCCCCATCTGTCTCTCTTTCTCACATATCCATCCATCTATCTTCTTTCATCAGCTCTTGACTTTTTTTTTTTTTCATCTTGCAATCTCACTGCTGTTCGTCTCCTCCTTTTTCGATCGCATCTGGCCCGCTTCCCTTCACTGGTTAGGGTGGCTGCCGGTCTTGGCTTTGGCAGCAACAACAGCAGCAGCAGCAGCAGAGGGGACAGGACAGGCCAGAAGATTGTAGCGGCGTATTAATGAAATTAGCGTCGTAGTTGGTTTGGGAGTATCAGGCGCCAGGCACCAGGGCTGGGCCGGGGTTAATTAGCTGGCAGCAGGCCTCTAATTGGGTCAGGACCGTGTCAGGCCCCTGGCTCTGGCCCTACAGGGATTGGATTACACTGTCGGGGGACAGACAGTAGGGGGAGGGAGAGAGGGTGTTCTGTAAGGGGGAGCTGGAGGGAGAGTGTGTAGTAGCGGAGGAGGGAAGGATGGAGAGGGATCTGAAGGGCGCAGTGGATGTGGTAGAAAAGGGGTGAGATGAAGGGACAGAGGAGTGTAGCTTAATCTGCCAGCAGGAGGTAAGGATGGGAGGAGACGGGGAGAGTTGGCCGGGCGAATACCGCTGTTAGACTGGATTGGATTTAGACGGGTTAGGGGAGGTGGGGGTTGCGTTGAAAGGGGGGCAGGGCAGGTGGCGAAGCTTGATATGTGTATCCATAGCAACAGTAGAGTGGTGTCACACCACATGGGATTTGCTTGTGGTTTCGGGGTGTGGTCTTAACGCAGTCCTCGTCAGTCCACAATTAGAAAGTTGTTTTGCGTCCATGTCACACATTTTCATTTTGTCGCTCGTACATTCAGGGTGGGATTTTTCATCCCAAATGTCCTGCTTTTTGTTTTTTTTGTGTGAGGGGAGCTGAGGCATCTCTTGTTTTGCCATCATCTATCTATATGATATGACTGTGTAATCTAATTTTGGCTGAATTTCAACTGGATTAATCTTTAATGCTAATTCCTTTAAAGCGCCACATGAGTTGTTAATGTACAGATATCCATTTTAATCCTTCTAAGCCCTTTTTAATTCAGGTTCATGTTACATGGTCACTACATCCAGCGTGCTTACATTTATGAGCACTGGTCAAGCATTTCACTGCAGCCACATGTAGCTTATAACGTAAGCCATAAGTGTTATGTTGGAATGAGACAGAGCACCAAAGCCCTCCCAAAATCTCAATTATTCATATCCTTGGCTCGGTTTTGTAGGGTATGGCAGCGACATTTAGAAATAGGGATTTCCAGTATGCAGCTCTAAATGTTTTGAACTCGGCCACCTCTCCGTGTAAGCCACATCGCTGGGCTTTAGGGAGTTTGGATAGTTGCAGAGGTGTCGTCATTTCAGTTGGACATCTGTTTCCTGCTTTCCTTTCATAATGTAGCATCTTTGTGTACCAATCATTTCACCGTAGGCTGAATACCACGGAGGCCCCGGTCAGACCAAATCTGTCCTCATGTGGACAGCTCTAAGTCCAGATGTGAATGCATCCAGGCGGCATTGAGAGGACACATTGAGATCTGATCACTGGGACCACTTTTGGAGATGGTCTGTGCAACGTGGCCACATTCTTTTAACAGTGTGTACAGGAATGCGACTGGCCCTTTAAATTAGTGTGTTTAACATGTCTCTCACACAAATAGTTAAGAGAGAATCGTGTATTTTATTGTATTATCATGCTGTTGGCGATGCGTCTGCGTTTTCTTCCCCCGGCGGCACAGCCTAACCCTAACCCTCTATGAATATACAACAACCTTATTTTCAGTTTCATAAAATGTACCCAGATTCCCAAATATTTAGGCTATAACTGCAGACATTCCTGTTCTTTCTTTGCAATGTGAACGTTTGCTGTTTAGAAGCCCACGAGCTTGGAGGAGCGGCTGTAAAACAGTGGAATGCATTTCATTTCGTATAAAATCTTCACAATAAAACTCCTGTTATTTTCTCGTTTAAGAGCTTTTATAATGAAGGAGCAAACATCAGCAAATGTTGGGTCTTTATCAGCAGCATCTTAACACCTATCAGCTGAAAATTAACATGAAAAAGTAAAAGAAGGCAGAAATTTAAAAGTCCAAAAACTAAACTTCAAACCACAGAGATTCAGTCAGAATCTACATAAATACTCTAATAAGCTAATCACAGAGAAACTTTTCGGTCCAGGCAACCGCAGGCAGACATCCTTATTTTTAGGATAATAAAATGTACCCGACTACGTCCACAAGCGCACAGACAAAGACTGGCAGCGCCTTTTCATTAGTCATCGCACATTTCTGTAAAAATGTGTGATTTATGTTAGCAACAACTGAAATGTATGCACACAATAATAAAAAAACGATTTTTCATTCATATATGTTGGCTATCTATTTGCAAAACGGAAATGATGTAGGTGTTGGTTTGCATACGATCCGATCACAAGTGGTCAGTCAAGAGACGGACGTACCTGGAGCTGTCCACTTGTGATCGGATCACTCAGGAAGAATCTGACGACTTGGTGAAAACGGACTTTGAGTGTCAAACGTGTTTATGATCAGTACACAAAAACATAGAAGATATCATCCGTGCAAGTCAAATGTCAGAGGGTGGATTTCTTAAGGAGCAGAGCCGCTCTCCTATTAATGGTGTCCTTCATAATCCAGGCATAAACAAAAGGATTACGTGGACTGACGTGTCTCTACGTACAGAAATATTAGTATCCATCCGCTTAATTTGGGATTTTCAGATATACAGTTTATGCCCTTCAAGAATTAGATTAAACACACACAACATTCTGTCCTGTTTGACCACAGAAATCCTCAGATAGGAGCTTTAACCCATCTTCAAACATGACATCGGAGTCCGGAGGCTTAAACATAATCTGCTAAACAGAAACAGATTGGCAGCAGGGGTTGAGCAATATTGCCTTATATGAGCATTTGCGTAGTTGCCAAGTGGTGGTTTGCATCTGGGTGGTTGGCAGCGTGGCCCACAGTGCTGGTCTGTGCCCTTGACTGAGCAGCAGCCCTGGTTAGACAGGCACCTGCGGTCAGGAGGCCCACATCTGATCTTAACCACTACATCACCGCTGCCGCCACCGTGCTAATACCGCTCCACTGTAGCTGGAGCCACCACAGACCCCCTTCACTCTCTGTCCGTCCCTCTCTGTCTGGAGCTTTTTCTTTTCCGCTCGTGTGTAATCCTCTGTACGTCTCACGCTCGCTTCCTTTTTACTATTCTATTCAATCCACTTTTTTTGACGCCAAGGCCAATTATAGGCTTTTGATGGCAGGATACAGTATTTGCGTATCTCGGGGACTGCGGTGCGGCCTCTTACAGTAAATCTGAGTTGGAGCTGCTGAGATAGTTTATCGTCTCTTGCTACACGTTTATTATGAGTATCTTTTATCATCCTCCTATGTCCATTTTCCCTTATTTTTACATTTACACACTAGCTGCCTGGAGGAAAACCAAACAAGTGAAATTAAATAAATAAATCTAAGTTTGATCCAGAACTGATCCTGTCAACACTGAGCTTGAGGACTGTGTGACCAGGGCCAAATATATTAGACAGTCTGACACCACTCCGCAGTGACCTGTGGGTGAGTTCTCCAATACTTCATCAGCGGGTTTCCCCCGTTCATCTGTTCTATTAGTTCCTCTTTAACACCTCTACAGGGCCTGACCTTTTTATTGGGGGGGGGGGGGGGGGGTCATAGGTCAGGGTTCAGCCTGAGTGCAAATTAGCATGAAATTCTACTGATTGAAAGTAGGAAAAAAATCCAGTTTGTGTGTCTTTTTGGCTCATGGAGCTTAGTTAAACACACGTGATTGTCTTCAGGCAATGATTTCATAGCAGAGTTTTTACGTATACTGCGGCAGGAAGTTGTAGTATGCTCAGTCTCTGTTTAAATTCTCTGGCCTTGTGTTTTGGATTAATGGAACTGGATTTTAGCGCAGTGGGTTACATTGGATTGACAAAGCAAGGAAATAAGACTGGGAAATATTTATAAGCCCAGGTTTTCTCAGTTCAAAAGGGCTTGGGAACAAGTGTCCGACTGGAGTGCGAGACGGCCAAGACCGACCCTCCCACAGGGACTCTCTTGTAACCCCTGCCCCGACCCTGTCACCCGACCCTGGACCTGGCCAGTAGGTTCCCCCTACTCAGGGTCATGACCTCTTGTTCAAACACCATAGTGTGCCTGTCGCCGGGTCGATGGCCGTCCCGTCCCTTTTTCTCATTCTGCCATTGTGCCAGATGACGTTAATTCCTCATCAGCTGGACATGAAGGGAGCCACTTCAACATCAGGCCCAGGGTCAGATTGCTAACAATTTGCTCTCTGTGGTCATTTGGGGGCCGAAGAATACCTGATGTGGTGCTAGCAGTGATGTGATCAAGACCAATTGCCGGGCCTATTTGTCCGTCTTTTGTGCCATTGCGTGAATGCATGTAAATCATTTTTTTCCCTGCAATTCCTCTTTTTTTCTTGTTCGCTGTCTCTGTCTGTGTGTGTGCGTGTCTGGTGTCTGTCTGTCTGTCTCTCTCTCTCTCTCTCTCTCTCTCTCTCTCTCTCTCTCTCGTTCGTTCTCACTCTCTCTGCTCTCTCATTCGTTCTCACTCTCTCTGCTCTCATCAGCGGCCCAGTCAATAAGGGCACAGGCTTTATTTAAACAATCACCAGATCAGGGACGGATTTAGGAGGATTGATCCGCGGGCTGATCCGCTCTGGTGGAAGGGTCTTTATCCTAGAGAATACAGTCTCATCCAAGACTTGTATTGATTAGGGGAGACTTAATGACCTCTGAATTGATCGGGCCGCTTCTCTGTATTCTGCCAGCGAGCAAGTAAATCCATTCTGGTAAATGATAAGAGATACATAGGTGTTTTTCAGGTTCTGTTAACGATCTAAACGTAGATATTGTGGAAGCTCACATGTAGTTTTGAATCTGAAATCATGGCTAAAACATAACCGATCATGTGACCATTAACCATAAAGTAAATAGCATAGAGGACTTTTTGTATGATGAAATGCTTTAAATAGAAAGAGCTTTTATTTTTCTATGGTATAATGTTTATTCTCTGTACCCCTGTCTTACTTGAATATGCCTGCCCAAGACTTGCTATCTAGCTAATTCTGGCTAAATCGATGACCGTCCACTGTCCCTGTTAAATAAATACATTTGTATTGATCCTCAGAGCATGCATTTTTTAAATGTTGTGCTGGACATTTTGACTGTGTAAAATGAGTCTCTCACTATCCCGGTAGTTTGGGGTTTTCACTTCTCTCTCTCTCTCTCTCTCTCTCTCTCTCCCTCTCTTCCTCTTCTAGATAAGGAGAGCCTTATCACGGAAAGTGGCAAGCTCCATACCTTGGATATCCTGTTGAGTCGGCTAAAGGCCCAGGGACACAGAGTCCTCATCTACTCCCAAATGACCCGCATGATAGACCTGCTGGAGGTATAAACACACACACACACACACTTGACTCTACGGAAGATACTGATTAAAAAATCATTTCATTTTAGTAGTCAGAACCGTTAAATAAAGGTCAGATGTGTAACATACAGACATGCACACATTCACACAAACACTTGCCAATCACCAATAATTAATTCCAAAAAAGGAATAATCTTAATCTCGAAAACACACCTTTTAATGTGTCATTTGCATACATGCGATTCGTTCCAAGCCGGTTGTTTAACTGCTCGGTTTCCAACGGAGAGGCACTGAGCTCCAGTACCTCTAACAAGCCTGCCTGTCCCTCGTTAGTGCACTCATTAGGCGGCTAATTAACAGGTCAGGGCTTATTAGCGGGGTCTCATCTGCAGGGGAGGCAGCCAGATGGGAGGGATGACTGGAAGGAGCGAGGAAAGAGGCGAGGTGGAGGGGTGAGAGGGGGAGATGGGAGTGGCAAGGGCCTCGGGGCTTGAAGAGAAAGATATTCTGCAGAAGACAAAGGTAGTTGAGGAGGCAGAGGGGGGGAAAGGTTGGAACAAACGAGGAAAGGTCAACAAAGCCAGAAATGAGAAATGCCAGCAACGCTTATTACTTTTTATCTCCACAGGATAAGTGCTCTGAGCCGCTCACAGATACATCATCATATTGTTCAATTATTGTACAGTATTTAATGAACAAGGACTGTTAAATTCATGTTGATGAAAACCACTTCATCAAACACAGATGCTGACATCGTGTTAAAGCGTCTTGGCTAGCTGTAATCTGTTTTGAAGCTAAGGGCAATCAGGGTTGAAGTTGAAGTCATTTGTGAAACTCTGCGTCACCGCTCTCCGTAGGAAAACAACGGCGCAGAGCAGTTCCGCCTGTGATCATGTGTCGACAGCCTCAGTTGTTGCCTCCATATTTGTTGCAAACATCACTACGGAGCCAAAAGCCTCTGGCATGATGTCACTGGGAATTCCTTCCCATTCACACGGTGCTGCGCCGTTTGCGTGGCCAAATCTTTTGATGGCTGATGGACCCAGCCCAGGTGGTTAAGGGGCTGTCTTCCTGTGTGTCCGGGACACAGTGGGAATGCCTCGTGTTTGAGGCCGTAAGAAAACAGCAATGGTGAGAATGCTCAAGACGGCTTAGATAATGTAGGGTTAGTTCTGCGTTAACCCTTACAGGCCTAGGGCTAAAACCCTTTATTCTTCCTAAATGCCAGTTATGTACTTAGCTTAACTTGAAATGCGGAGCATAACTGGGACTATTTCAAAATGAAGATTTATATATAAAGTGAAAAGTTGCAGTCAAGATTATTAATGGATTATGTAGAAACGTGGAGTTTGAGTTTGCGTGAAATACATTTTATTTACATCTTATTAGAATTGTTAAGGAGTCAAATATGATCACTCATTGCAGTAACAGTAACACAACTCACCAGTGTAATATGTGAGGTTTTTGTGATACTGACAGAAGCTTGTGATACTGTGAGCTTGCAAGTAACTTCACGACTTTTATGATTAGAGGAAGGAAGGAGGGAGAGTAGAGGGGGAGGTGAGGGAGGAGAGGAGGTGGTGAGAGAGGGGAAGAGGTGAGGGAGGAGACGAAGAGGTGAGGGAGGAGAGGAGGAGGTGAGAAAGGAGACGAAGAGGTGAGGGAGGAGAGGAGGAGGTGAGAAAGGAGAGGAGAAGGTGAGGGAGGAGACGAAGAGGTGAGGGAGGAGAGGAGGAGGTGAGGGAGGAGACGAAGAGGTGAGGGAGGAGACGAAGAGGTGAGGGAGGTGACGAAGAGGTGAGGGAGGAGACGAGGAGGTGAGGGAGGAGATGAGGAGGACAGTTTTTACTCATGTTTTAATCAAATCATGTCACTAATATTTCTGACTTTGCAGAGGTCACTCCATAACACCTAGAATGTGACTAGGTCACTGAGTCGTCAATTATAACCAGTGAATAACTTTTAGATTGCTATAACAACATGGAAGGAACCAAGTGTGATAGCTAAGTTTGTGCTTGGGGACCCAGGGTTATTGATTTGTCGATTGACAACGAGATGGACCAATCAGTTTACGTGCAAGCCCAACTTAAATGGTGGGGGGGGGAAAAGTGAGAGAGACGGTGGATTTTGCTGAGACTGATAGGGTTAATGTTCGTCTCACCGACAGCCCCACCAAGCCATGTTCTCCAAGACTAATGAGGCAATATTCCAGTGCCTTTTTTTAACAGTGTAAGTGGCCTCCTACAGTAATGGGAGTTCTGTGACAGCACCTCCTCTACTAAAAGAGATCCACAGATGAAGGTGCTTATTCACCCAATCTGGCTTCGGTTTTCCGAGACCGTATTATCTTTCTCATCGTGTGGGGATAAAATGAAATTCTGCAGATGGAGTTGATTTCCTGAACATTAGTGACTGTGACTTAAAAGAAACAGTGAAGGAGAAGACTGATTCTAATCTCTGTCATTAGCGTCATTGTTTTCGTCGCCGGTCGGCTGCCCGGTTCTTCTGGTGACATCACGTAATGTGGGTGATGGATCGCCGGGATCCGGGTGGCCTGAAGAAAAATAACATTGTCGGCTTTCTCTGGCAGCGGCCGATAGTGGAGCAGCAGCGCCAAGTCACTGCCATCCTGCTCGTGTTGTGCGTCTGTGGCTGCTTAGACGGCACTTTACTGTACTGAAAGTCTGCGGCTAAGATTACTCTGCAGGCCGTAACGCCCGCAATGACTCTTTGGTTATGGAGACAGAAAATCAGCAGCAGACTTTTGTTTATCAAGTGGGATACAGTGAGCCATTACACAATACAAAGCCTGGAGGAAACTGTGATTGCAAATACAATAGGAAGTATACATGTAATATATAATATATCATATTATAGGGATCATATAGCGGCAGTGGAGTTTTTATTATTGCGGTTAGCTTTGAGTCTTGGTGGATGGATGGATGGATGGATGGATGGATGTTGTTCCAATCTTTTTGGGACTCATGATGGACAGTGTAAAACAAAAGAATCAAATCGATGCATCACACCCACAGATGTCATCTTCTTTATTCCACACATTCTTCTTCCTTGTACCTGCATTACCCACAATGCAACGAGGTTCAGGTGGGCTTTGCTTGTAGTGGCTAAATGTGGCCTTGAGCTGCTAGCCTCAAGCAGAGATGAGGTAAACTCACATCTTTCCAACTCCACACCCCCAGACTGTTTTAATTTCAAACCTATATTCATGAGATGCAACTGACGACATCGATGGAGGGAATTTACCAGACTACGCACATCTCCCTCTGGAGTTACCAATGGACTTTATCAAATAAGGAAGCAGCCTCCGTGATGTCCCCCATAAGTATCTGAAGGGCCTGCAGTCTGTGACGTCACCCACCTACCACTCAGATAGACCACACCCTTAAGTATCCAGAATAATTGGACGAAAACATTAATTATCCCGAATAACTAAGGGTCTATAGTTGTCTTGCTTTTTGAGCCAGTCTCAAGTGGACATTCAAGGAACTGTGGGGTTTTTTTTTGGCATGTTGGCTTCGTTTTTCAGTCCTGGAGGTTGCCGCCTGCTTTTTTCACATATGCAGTGGAACTCCCCCAGTCCTGTAAACACACTTTTATATGTAAAAAAGGCCCTTTAATTTAATTGTTGCACACAAACAAGTAGTTTTGATGGCTTTTCCAGTATCAGGCTGGTAGAATATGCTGGTACTATAATGAAGTACCAGATATAAAAGCATTCACACACTGGTGGGAATTGCTACTCTGCCCTAATAACGATGTTGGCAACCTACGCTTTTAGCTGGAACAAGTATTTATAGTGCCCCCACATGTTTTTTTTCTTTTCATTTAGTATTTATTAGCAGTTGTCAGGTTGGGAACAGACTGTGACTGTGATCACTGTGTTCCCAACCTAAGAACTGCAACCAATATAAAAGTATTTCTCGACTTCGGGGACTCATTATTGTTTGGCAAGTTGAGAACAACCTGGCTGGCACTTTCTGAGAGCTGGTTTTCATGCACATCCAAGTGCCAACTTTGAAGATTTAAAGTAGAAATGCAATTTGAGCAGAGACAGAAAAAATAGACGCGAGAGAGGAAATGTCATCATGCTCCTAAAACAAATGTCTGTTCTCCCATGGCGCTCTCCTCCCATACATCATTTCAAGTTTGTTGTTGTTGTCACATATCACAGCCATGAAGATTTCCTTTGAGTTTATATGCGCTATAATAAGCTGCTGACAGTTAAAGGTCGACCTAAACCTACACCTTGATTTATAACATTTGCAATGGAACACATTACTAAATCAGTGGGAAAAAACTGCAGAAATTAAGAAGTGTCACTTATGATTAACACCAACCTAAACAAAATAGGAGAGAAAATTGCCGGCCGTTGAGGTAAAGATTTCGGTGTGGCAGCACTCAGCCAGCTTTAAATCATGGCAGCTGAAGGTTGCAGAGACTATGCTTAAGTACGCGAGACCTCATGTGATCTATATCTGAAACTTTTCTTTTTTTCCGATGATGGAGACCGATGAAGTTTTAAAACAAGGAAGGCTGAGTAAGGCTGTTCTGCAAGGGCAACAATATCTGCAACATCCTGCTGGCAAGCTATCAAAAGCCAATTCAACAAGGTTAGCAGCATTTTGGCGAGCACCGGACTAATGGTCCCTAATGTGGTGTTCACTCAGAGCAGATGGGGCTGATGGGAATGGAGCCAGACACACAGAAAGAGGAGGGCAGGCCCTGCCGGGACTGAGGCCCCCCGAGTGACATGCTAGGGGTTTAGGGGGGCAGAAAACATAATGTCAAATCATTGATATCATTGTTAATGACTGTGAGAGGTGAGCTGTGATGTGTTGCAGTAATTGTTGTGGCCGGTTCGTTGGTTCAGAGGCCCTGACATGTCTTGAGTGAGGAGGTCAGGGGTTCAGGGCAGTGCTTAAAGAGAGATCGACATGTCACCTCATCACTGCTATTGCGCTTAAGCACCCCTCCCACCAGACACAAATACACACACTCTTACACAACACAACTGAGGAGACATTTGGGGGGGGGGGGGGGGTAGAATATCAAATTCTGCATGTCTCAGTGTCTCTCTGGGACGGGTTTTGAGGTTTTACCTCCAGTAAATACGCTTAAGAAATGTGGGATTTTGATATTTTGGACACATAGTTTCTGTCAGATGGAAATTTTTGCATTTCTTGACCCTTTGGCACTAAACAATTAGACCTGCAGGGCTTATCTGCTCCTCAGAGAAGTTTTGTTGGTCTCAAAATGCGTATTAAAGGTGATCCAGGAAAGTTTATGTAAAATCCAGGAGTTCATAAACCTTATTCCACGAACTCCCCGCAGGACTGGAGCAGTTCCTTTTATTAAAGCAGTTTTAGAAGTAAGGTCTTCACTGATTTTATATGACAACTTTGCTATTACAAACATTTTCTAATATTTGAATTTTTGGAGACAGTCCACTGAACTGGAACTGTATGGACTGAGTTCTGGCAAACAAAAGAATAAATCGGTGGAGGGGGAGGCTAAGTACAACCCTACATAACTGTCTCATGGGTTTGTTTGATTGTTTATCTTGTCCCATCTCTCTCCAGGAGTACATGGTTTATCGTAAGCACACCTACATGCGTCTGGACGGATCCTCCAAGATTTCTGAGCGCAGAGACATGGTGGCAGACTTCCAGAGCCGGTGGGTAACGTATAGATATGATCTACAGTTTGTGTGTGAGCGTGTGCATGAAACCAAACACCAGCATTTTCTTTTTTTGCCACCGACTGCAAATCCGCCTTTTTGTATATTGCAGCAATCAGCGAATGGTTTATCTTACATTCATGCATCCAAATATGCGTCCACATGCTCTGGTTTACATTAGTGTGCAGCTCAGAGGCGCCGGTGTTACACGGTTCTTGGTTTGTGTGTGTGTGTGCCACAGGTACATTTCATTTTTGCTGCCAACTTTAAGTTCCTGTTAACATTTCTGGTTCTTAACTTACATTGTAAATTCATTTTGTGGCATTATACTGTATATGGATATTTGTACAGTTGTAAATGATATCTTTACATTTTGTGTGTCTCTAGGACGGACATCTTTGTCTTTCTGCTGAGTACGAGGGCCGGAGGGCTCGGCATTAACCTGACTGCTGCTGACACTGTGAGTCACCGACACACTGAAGGGAAAACACTTCACTGACACACACGGCCGGGCCTTTCATTTAATTTTGTTTTCACTTACGATTTTGGACTTAAACGATGATGAAAACAAGATAATCGAGATAATACCGTTTCACTTTGAAGCTTTCTCGTTTTGTCTTGTGTTATAAATCAAGCGCACCCCCTTTCCTTTACAGCAGTGCCTTTTTCACCCATTTCCACTGAATTATATATAATATATAAAATATAATCTGATACACGCCGAATAAAGTAAACCCAAAATACTGAATTTATGTTTAAGAGTTTTCTGTAGATAGTGGCAGTGTTTAATTTTTATCATTAAAATAATTTTAGATCATTTATTGAATGTAAAATATTATCAGATAAATGCATGATTTTTCATCACCGTGCAGTTGTAGTAGAGGTCGATTAGTAGTTGTGTTGAATAAGTGTGATCTGAATATTGACCAAAATAATCATGATTAGGATTTTTGCCATAATCAAGCAGCCCTAGGGTATCAAAGCTTAATCTTGCTTGCTTATACTTCCTAAATGTATATTCTACGACAGAGCCTAAAAAGAGTTAGTGGTGACCAGTTTCCCTAGTGTGCGTGTGCGCGTGCATGTGCGTGCGTGTGTATGTGCGTGTGTGTGTGTGTGTGTTGGGGGGTGTCATTCATATATCCCTCTCTCTGTTTATCCACATCTCTCAGCGTAATCTCCCTTTGTGTCCCTATAGCCCTCTTCAAGCGGGATTAGCTTTCATGACAATGAGTTTGAAGTGACTGCTAACACGGGGCATCTGTCATGTTAAAGGGCAGTTCACTTGGGATAACACATCCCTGCAATTAGTCTCAGGACTTATAGAGAAAGAGAGTGTCTGCATGAGGTTCGGGCTGTCATCACACAAGTTGAACCACGTGGTATACAATGACAATACAGCAGGACTTCTACGGTTGTGATATCACAACTATACTTTATAAAGATAGAAAGGGTCCCTACAATGGCGTTACGAGTACGCTGTGAAAACTGTGCAGCGATAATTAAATCACAGACACCGTAACCCCGGAAACACTGACCAATCAGAGCAGACTGGGCTTTTTTCAGGAGCGGGGGCTCAAAAGAAAAGGGGCTAAAATGGAGCGTGTGAACATGTTCTAGTGGAAACCCAAAATACAAGTATGATCCTGAAAATTTGCACAATATGGAACCTTTTGATATATTTTATTGTCTTCCTCCAGGTCATCTTCTACGACAGTGACTGGAACCCCACTGTGGACCAGCAAGCCATGGACCGAGCTCACAGGCTGGGTCAGACCAAGCAGGTCACCGTCTATCGGCTCATCTGTCAGGGATCCATCGAGGAGAGGATCCTGCAGCGGGCCAAGGAGAAGAGCGAGGTCTAAAACACGAGCACTCATTCACACGACGCACAAAATATGACGACAGCAAATGAGAGTAAATTCATTACAGGGTTAATTAACGCTTCATTGTTCTTGTGTAATAAGATCCAAAGGGTCGTGATCTCCGGAGGCAACTTCAAACCAGACACACTCAAACCCAAAGAGGTGGTCAGCCTGCTTTTGGATGACGATGAGCTGGAGAAGAAACGTGAGTGTTTGGGGACATCTTTGTCTTGAGTTTCAGGATTCTTTTCTTTCTTTTTTTTGCACAAAACTGACCACAGCTACAAGAAAGGAAGGAATTAAAAAAATATACGTTATGTCTTCTCCTGCAGTGCGCCAGAGACAGGAAGAGAAGAGGCAGCTGGAGGAGTGCAGCAAGGTGAAGGAGCGCAAGAGGAAGAGGGAGAAGTACGCAGAGAAGGTATGGCACAACATCATCAGCAGTCATCTCAGTCTGCAGTTGCGTGGAGATAGGATGTGTAGAAGAAGAAAAATAAGTAATGATATACTGCATTAATGTGGAGCATGGTTGTAGAACGTGTGAAAGCTAACCGGGTCCCGTCGCCCTTTTCCTGCCCCCGTCATCTGTGTCTAACCAGCAGAAGAAGAACGAGGAGTCGGAGAACAAGAAGAAGAAAGAGGTGAACCTGGTCATCTCTCACGCGCCCTCCGCAGACAACTCAAACCTTTCAGCAGACGGTGACGACTCCTTCATCAGCGTCGAGATGGATTCGGCCATGCCCAGTCCCTTTAGTGAGGTGAGGGAATCCAGGGGGGTAAAAAACTGATGGGAGTGAGCCTCCTTTTTATCAAAGTGGAGTCTTTAGCCCTATTCTGACAAAATTAGTTTAATGTGGGGAGGGAAGGTTATTTTTACCAGAGGTTTTAGCCTTGTCCGAATGCGGCATGTCAGTAATTATTCCAGGGAATGTCAGTAAAAGTTTTGTGTTTGCTCAATTTCGTGATATCAGGAAGCTACGTAGCACGCACATGGCAACAGGGAGGTGAGGTAGTGCGTACATTGAGTAACCTCTGGTAGAATACAGGGATTTTATTGTACTTTAAGTTTATATATGGCATCTTAAGCACTTTGAGTTACTTATTTGAATGTTGATTAAATTTACCTCAAAGGGTATTTGCATTAGATGCATTTAAATGTGCATAATTGCATTGTTACATGTGGTTAATACTGTAATTTGACAAGCAGTGTTTCATTGCGGGTTTACTTCCTGTTTTGACTACGTGACTTGAGAGAGACGGGGTTTTGCGGTGTTACTGTGAGATTTCTGCTAAGTGAAAGTAAGTGTGTTTTAACCAAGTTGCGACTCGAGACTTTATTTTGTCGGCTAGATAGCTTTACAGAACAGATCTCTTAATCCTGTGTGAATCGGCCATTTATATTACAGACGTCTTGAGGTAAACTATTTTGCCCTACGTCCCCACATTAAACTAATCCTGTCCGAAAAGGGCTTATGACTGTGATTTATGTTACAGAGGATGGTAATGGCTGCTCCACAAACTGTCTCCTTTTTAATGTTTACTGTCTGTGAATGCTGATTCCTTCTGTCCACGTGTTACTTTCTTCTTTCATTCTATCATCCTGTCACTACTCTTTCCCTTACTTCCTCTCTCAATTACCCACTCTCTTCTCAACTACCCTAATTCCTTCTTTCTTTCTATATCCTATCTATTCCATCCTTCCTTTTTCTTCTTCCCGCACCTTCCTTTCTCCTTGCTGTTCCTCTCATCGTTCCTCTACTGTTTCCCTTTGCTGTACCGGCCCGGTTCCCCTCGTTCCCTGTGGCGCTGACCCCCAGCCTGTGTGTATGTCTGTGTGTGCTCCTATTCGCGGCCAGATCTCCCTCAGCAGCGAGCTCCAGCCCGGCTCGTTACCCCCTGACGCCGACGTGGACGAGAGCAGCAGCGACATGCTGGTCATCGTGGACGATCCGGTGTCCTCCGCGCCACAGTCCCGTGCCACCAACTCCCCCTCCTCTGTGTCTGGATCAGTCTCTGACAACATGAATGGTGAGAGAGCAGATAGATTTTTAGCTGAGCTTTGACTTTGATGTGTGAGTGAGTATATAGTTGCTAGTGCCTTATTTCAGGATCATACTGGAATTGTGGAAAATGGGATATTGGCTTGCTGGTATCCCCTGAAATATGCTGGTTTTATTTAACCAACTGCAGCAATTGCAGTTAGTAAAATTAAAAAATGAAATCTTCTCATCACTCCTTAATGAAGCTCCTAAGTAGCAATAATAATGCCCAATTACTATCTCATTACTATCACACACTATCTCATCACTACTATCCTGGAGTAATCAGCGTAATGAATACTCAAATTTAAAATTTTGTTAGGAAAATGGTCACATTTACACAGTGCTGGAAAGAAGCGAAGTACAGTTACTCAAATACAGTAATTAAGTACAATTTTGAGATACTTGAACTTAATTATTTTATGCAACTTTATATAAATATTGTACTTTTTACCCCGCTACATTTTACTGAAATATTATAGTTACTGTTTAAAGGTCCCATATTGTTAAATCTCTTTTCTTATATTATAAATCGGGTCACGGTTACTCCTCGCAAATATGCCACTACATATATACCGGCTACAATGACGGTGCAGATAGGGAAGACCCGGAACCGCTGACCAATCAGAGCAGACTGTGCTTTTTTTTGGGATGGGTTCTTAAAGAGACAGGCGCTAAAGATGTTTCAGACAGAGGTTGAATATGGCTACATTCAGACAGACAGTATGAACCTGAAAATTTGCCCAATATGGACCTTTTAATTTGCAGTAGATCTGCATTTTATATACAGAACTTATGATCAGTTTTAAATCGTTGCCAGATAATGTAAGTCATGACTGCATAAAACTATTTTGTCTACTATAGGGATATTCTTTATATACTCTTATCACAATTAGTATGACGCACAGCATCGTGTTCATATTTGATGGTTTTCTAACTTCCGATAATCTTTGCACATGCAATCTGTCCTTCTTAGAGCTCCAAACTTGCCTAATAAAACATAACCTGTGTGATATTACATGACCAGTGATATCGTGTTAGAACGATGTTGAACAAGCATTTCTGTGTGATTCTCATGCAAACAGAAGTCCTGCTTGTTATGTTCCCTCCACTATCAGGATTTGTGTTTTAATAGGCTTGCGTCCATGGAGACAAGTGGTCGGTTACCTCGTATGTATTATGCAGCTGATTATTTAGATTTATTAGGATTTTATTTTGCCTTTAGCTGCCATGTTTCAGTATGTTCTGCACTATGGGATCTTTAGTTTATATTGCTTTTACAGTATATCTGTACTTTGGATGCGCTGCAATAGAGTAATCCCTCCTAAATACACGCAGCTTCGTTGAAACCCCTTTGGGTTTTTTTTTCTGCCATGCTAAGAGGCTCCTGCCAGAGAGATATTAAAGAGGCCCAGCAGGCTGGGACAACGTTGGTGCTTCGAGAGAAGCCATAATGACAGGTTTGAAAGACAAGAATGAAGGTTGGAATGAGGGAGCAATCGGTGAACTTGGACAGTTGAGTAAAAAAGGGAGGAAGGGTGAGCTTACGGCCTGGAGGGAGGGTAAGAGTGAGTGATTTATGGAGGGTTTTTCATCTGTGCTTGCGTGTTAGTGATAGGATATGCTCATCCACCCCCAGAGAAGGGTCGTTTAAACACAGTGTCTGGGTGGAAACATGCAAAGAAAACACAGACCAGTGGAGAGAGTACAGAGTCAGGAAGACAGGAAGATGGTCCTGGAGGGATTAGGCACATTTCCCGTGAGGCGAACACTGGCTCTAATTCTGCAAACAGTATGGAAAATGAGGGCAATATTCCCCTTACTGCTTGAGCCTGTACTTAGGGTAATGATGAGTAATGATGAATGTTTAGTAATTATTCTAATTATATTATATTACAGTAAAACTATCATGTCAGTATATTTGAAGGAGTGGGTTAATGTCAGGCCAGACGGAGCATCTGTTTTACAGTACTGTGTATGTATTCCTGTATTGTCTGCCTTTAATGTGTTATGTGAGTCATGATGTATTCAAATAACGCACCACTAACTTTGGTACAAGGATGGAATAAAAGGAGAATAGGAGAACATTTATTTTTCTGACTATAGTTCTAACTTTTGTGTTTTTTCTTTTCTTCTTCAGGTGTTTCAGCCTCGGAAACAATCAGTCCCGGCAGAGGCAGGTCCGGGAGGAGTCGGGGGAGGCCCAAAGGATCAGGAGGCGGGGCCAAGTCCGGAGGGAAGGGACGAGCACGCAAGTCAACAGCTGGCAGCGCGGCAGCGATGGCAGGAGCCATGGCTGGTGCGGCAGCTGCGTCTGCAGCAGCATATGCTGCTTACGGTTACAGTGTTTCTAAAGGTTTGTGAATATTGTATGTGATTTCACACAAACACTGGTGGGCCACGTCTGCCATGCACACAAATAAAAAAGAATGGACATCCCAAACAAAAAAGAACTATTTAAGATATAATCTTTAATATTTTCGTCTAGTTAATTGTCTGTTTAGTTACTATCTATTAAAGAGTGTTAGGAGTTGAAGAGAGTTAAAACAATGGTGATTGATCAAATGACCCACTTATCAGACAACTTCTTCTTGCCTTTTTTTCCCCCAAGTATTATTATCTGTGTCTGTGTCGACATTCCCTCCCAAAATACAAATATGCCGCCATGTTTGTTACGCTGCTGACAGCGGTTGGACTGCCGATGAAGTTCTCTCACTGCCGGTTATGCTGCGTTCACTCGTAATCTGAAATAGTGAACTTCCAACTTCTGAGTCAGGCTTGTAGTAAGGGAAGAAGTGTGAAAGGAACATGTGTGGATGGATTTAGAAGGGTAACATATAGAGGACGGAGGTAGAGAGGCGAATGTGTAGTTTACAAAAGAGTAAAAAAAAAAAAAAGTCAACTCACCCTGAACGCAACAAGAAGAGAAGGCCCTGAAAGAACAGGTCCGCCTGCAATTATATTTTACCACCAAAGAGGCCGCTAGAAACAAGATATCTCAATTCTTATGGTTTATGACTCTAAGCGCTCAAAATGCACACAACCCATATTCAGAGACTGTGCCTTTAAACAAGCTGTCAGGATTTATGTACAGTTGTGATGTCACAACTATTCTATATTAACGTGTCTGTCCCTCCTTCCAGCTGGCCTGGCTGCGTCCAGTCCCCTGCAGCCTTCCCTGGGCCGGTCTGGTACCAGCCCCGCCTTCAACCCCAGCAGAAGCTCCTCTCCCCAGGCCAAAGGAGGCGCCTCCACCCCGAGCCCCCACAAACAGCTGTCCCACAGCCATCACCACCACAGCAGCCACAGCGCAGTCCGAAAGGGCAAGGGCCCCGGCGGACCCGGGGTTCGATAACGAGCTCATACACACTGTACACACATGAATGTGCCCTCGAACCCATACGCACAATTGTCTCAGTATAGAGCCCACACACACACACACACACACACACACACACACAAACACAGATAATTGACCTTCTCTCACTGTGATCCCCACAGACGCTCTACACTTAAACTAAGCGAGGGAATACAGTAGATATAGTAACAGAGGCTCACTACCTGGAGGACCATGCTGCGTCTGCTGACTCTACAACAAAAAGGACCCTCTACACACACACACACACACACACAGTCATTTGAAGGTACAGTCCCTACCAGCCTCCACATTTCCTGGTTCAGTTTTATTTGAATGCGTCTGGGTCCAGTGGACAAAATCTGCCTTTGAGTATTTTTGTTTGCATTGTGACAAGAGTATTTCCAAGTGCTTTTTGAGAAAACAAGACTGTACTTTTTCTATTCGTGACAGGGGATTCTTTTGAGCTGCTACCTAGACGTGGATGTTCCAACAGAAACGAGAACAAACACACATGTAGCTTAAAGGCCTTTGAGATGTTTGCCAGGTTTGGGGAGGGCGAAGGAGATTCTGTCAAATGCACTGAGCCACGTCTTCCGTTTTTTTTTTTTTGTTGTTTTTTTTAATTTTAGTGTTATTGATTCTCATACATGTACATTAGGTTATTTAATTGTTCCGTAGATTTGCTCAAACCGGTGGATGATTCCGCATTTCACCGAGCGTAAATATGAACCCTACGCTTTACCAACCCACACTTTACCAAACAATACGTCTACAGCTTTTCTACTAAAGCTCCTATTTTTGTAATTAAAGATGCAAGTACCCACACCGACACGGCAGATCTTAACATTTTTGAAAACATACGTCCATAGAGTGTGTTCCCGTACGGGCAGAAATGAAAATCAATAATATATTTTTGGTCCAACGGGGAAATTAATGAGTGGATGATGTGAAAAATTCTATCCCAAAAAGGACGGGGTACTGGTGGATCCGGCAATGCTGCTAACAGTAAATTTGTGAAATCCCTCGAGATTATTTGGTTGTCTGTATTTAAGTTATTTGAGCTTTGTTGAAACTGGGCGATTCTTGATAAATGCAAATGGGGTATTAGCCTGTAAAAACAGTGTAAATTGTACTGAAGCCATTTTTATTTTTCAAAAAAAGAAAAAACAACAGTTTTTTGGGATGAGGAGTCTCTGGTTTCTATTTGATGTCATCGATGTTTTAGTAAGAAAACTAAGGTTTCCATCAGAGTCCTACATTGAGCACTACATCTGTTATAGGGTTTGTTTGTTTTGTGTTAATAGTGTGATTAAAATATGATGTTCTATATTGATGTACATAATGATGAGAGCGACATTTCCTCTGGCTTTTCCCTCATTTGCCTGTCTATTTTTATAGGTCATGTGTACATATGAAGAAAATGCGTTTGTCATTTTACTAACAGGAGGAGCCAACTGAAAATAAAAGAGTGCTAAATTAGCCTTTCTGCTTGTTTTCAATGATTTCCTTTTTTGTGTTAATTTTGCTTCTATCGCTCACGTAAATGTCATCTGCGTTGTTGTTTTTTGGGACGCCAGTCGCTCCCCTTCCTCTCTGTATGATGTTATATCATGATTACTGATCAGGCCCCACCGCTGTCGCGTCCCCGGCAAACTTGATGATGGGATTAGGTTCAGATTTTTAATGGAACAGCGGTGTGAACAGCAGTGGGCTGAGCACAGGCCTTGGGGGGCGCCCATGCTTAGCGCGACGACGCCTGATGTTCTGCCGCACTTCCTGTCAGGAAGTCCAGAATCCAATTACAGAGGTGTCGAGGCCCGGCAGGGAAAAGTTTGGCTCCGTCATCTGCTCACAAAGGATGGATAAAATAATAGAAACACGAAGAATATAAAGAACCTAACTGGGAACAAGACCAACGGTCTCCTTCAGCTGCGGTCGTTCAAGTCCTACACTGTGTGGTGGGATATTTTACAGTGCAGAGATTTAGTAGGCCACAAATTACAAAGTTTCATATGAGACTATCACAGGGGTATTAAATCAACTGTGGCTTTTTTGGAAACCATAATTTTGTGGTCTTTGGCACCTAATACACCTGCAGTCATAGATCTTTAGAAATGTTTACACGCTCTAATGGGAGCCTGAGACGGCAGCCACCGAAACTTCAAGGTCAATCCAAACCACTTCACCAAGTCTGCAAACTACAACCACATTTTTTATTCTTTGCGTTCGGTTTACAGTCAAAAATCACACGCAATTCTCTATATTAAACATTCAAAAATAGCTTTTTTAATAAAAACTCAATTGGAACGCCCCTCTATGCACCCGCGAGTCACATCCAGTCCTAAGGTCATTTGCAGCGCTCAGCATCAAGAAGTCAACTGTAGTCTTTCCAGAGAAAATGTCCCTGTTACTCATGATAATCCTCCGTTTTCATTGGAACTACTTTCTATTGAAGAAATAGTCCCTATGAAACTGTTCGCAATGCAACCTCAATAGTTGGGACATGGCTTTTGGAAGGACATGTTGCTATTGAGTTTTCCTTTAATTGCTTTGAGCAGCGCACATCAAATTCCATTCACTTCCATTGAGGATTGAATAGCACTGAGATTGTAATTTGTTGTGGATTTTTTTGGTAATTTGAATCAACAAACCCTCTAACAAATACATTTTACATAAAAAGGTCTTGACCCAAATTAAACATAACCCAATCAAGGTAATGTTGTAGGCTGTAAAGGTCAGAGGTCAATAATCTGAAGTGCGTGTCAGTGTATTCTCACATGGTTTGTTGAGGGTCCAGTAAGATTTCATCTCGATGAGCGCCTCAGCAGCATGTTCTTCCTGGTGCACTCTGACATGAGCACTGAGCAGACTGTAAACACAGGACTTCCAGGTCTGGGCTCGTTCCCAGCCAGCGGTTATATAAGCCTCTGCAACTAGATAGACTCTTGACTTGAACCACGTCCAAGGTACAAGCTGCTCCGGCCAACGTTTGGGAGTGTCCGATATATGTTTGTATATGCGTATACTGTTCCAGAAAGCAGGTCTACCGACTTATCTGGAGAACGCCGCCGTGTACATTCTGCAACCCAGTCAAACCTGGTGCAGGAACACAGGAAAGTTGACGGCATCTCAGTAAACCTGCAAATTCATGGAATGAGCCTCAGGCCTTGTTTGGTTGTCAAATGTGGCATATGCAGTTCACCATGTATGTAATTTGTGCAATAGTTTGTAGCGGTGTGGTTCCCCGCCTCTTTTGCTTGTAGCGCCTTAAACTTGTCTCCCTCATCCCAGGTTTCACCATACCAGCTGGAATGTGTTGTTTCGACAACTCATCTGTCCTTCTCTGATTGCTCAATTCTAGGGATTTTTAAGGCCTGAGGTACATTTTTAGATTTGTGAGAATTTAGTTTGTGATCCATGGCTCTCAGATGTATTAAAGGACCCCTTAATTGGGTCTTGACCACCAGTCTGGGTCCAATTCATTGTCTGTACACATCCCACTGCTCTGGATGTATCATTTTGAGTTGCCAGCAATTCCTTCACTGCAAAACACAAGGTAAAATAAATGAAGCTTTTACTGGAGTGATCCAAGGTTATGAACCAAATGGAAAAAAATTTTTTAATTCAAACAAATCAGCAAATGTGATGTTGGCTGGAAATAAGTTATAAAGTTCATGAAATCTCACTCACAAAGTAAGGCACAAACAAAATATAGAGTTCAACTTTTTATTGGCATTTGCAACTGGATGAAAAAGTTGAAAGGTCGGTCCCTTAAAAATAAAAAAATAAAAACATTTTGTGAATTTGCAAACAGGTTCAACTACCACAACCGCTTTAACCGTCTGTATGGATTGGACGGAATCTGAACTGTGCAAATAAAAACGTGCCTTTTATAAAAAAATAAATAAAACAAACAACTGCACAGATGTTTACAGTGAAGTACAGACATGTACCAGGTGTAACATCAGAAAACCAACAAAACACAGTATCATGCTTCCCTTTTGTGATCACTTCAGTAGCATTTAATGGATTCAAGTACACTGGGTGGTAGTGTGAAGCTAGATTTCACAACATAAAAACATAGATGGACTGGCATGACATGGTGAAAAGCCTCTGTGTGTGTATTCATCCACTATAAAAACCTAGTGAGACAAAGGGTACGAGCTACTGTGCTGCTAACAGAGAGGACACCACTCTCAGTGCCGCCGCCTCTATGGAGAACAGGTGATGGTCCTCCACGTGTGGGCAGCTGCTCCTCATGAACTCGGCCAGCCGGAGCAGATACTCCAGGTTGTGGCCCGTCTTCCCTCTGCACACAGCGATCTGGACGCCGATCATCTCTGGGCTGGCCGGCCCCAGGTAAAGGGCGTTGTCGGTGGTGGCGATGTACACCAGCGCCTGGACCGGAGGCTGCTTCTCCCCCATGGGGAAGAAATCCACCATTTTGGTGACGTAGCCACCGCAGACGGTCTCGCGCACGTTGAGGTACTTCAGGGACTCCTCGACTTGAGAGCCTGTCACCTCGAACGCCACACCCCATGTGCTCTCCTGAGGGAAAATAAAGATGAAAAAAAATTAGATAGATGCAAGTTATTGGACAGTGAATGTTTCTTTAAGTGTGGAAACTCCCCTAGAGCGTTACTAGGAAACCACAAGGAAGTAGAGCTTTCCACTTACGTCATCATCTTCGATCAGCGTCACCACTCTTCCGGGCTGCAGAGAGAGGAAGAGAAAAGGGTCACGTCATGGACAACGCCTAAAACGAGCAGCTCACAAAAGCAGCAGCTCGCCGTGCCAAAGTAAGCAAAAGAACATTATGTGCCAAACTAAAATGTCAATAAAAACACTAAAGCATCTTACCAACTCTTCGTTCCCACGGTGGAAGTTGTCTCCGTGCCAGAAACGTCTCTTGTAGCCTTGAATGTAGCCGACCTCGCTCCTCACGTACTTGAAGTCGGGCTTCCACACCAGTGACCCGTACCCGAAGATCCACAGGCTGCTGGGCTTCCCGGTGGTGATGTCTTGAGGCTTCATTTTTGATCAATAGTGTTGACGACGTTCAGATGAATCGATGGATTTACTTTTTTTTTTCACTCGATGGTATTTTTAGCTAAAGATGACTAGCTAGCTAGCGTTAGCTTCCTCCGGTCCAGGAGCAATGGTACCGGTTGGCTCGCTGGTATACCGCGGACGGTATTTGAGCCCAACTGCTTAGCAGTTGCGAAGATGGAGTTTCGCACTTGGTTTTGCCTTGCATGATGCATTGCCTTTGCATTAGAGGTGCCGCATTATGCCTTAAAAATCCATGGCAGCCGCGTGGGCCTTAAAACCAATGGAAAAAAATTAAAAACGGTTAAGGTCAGCGGTTTCGCCGGCCGGTAACACTGCGAGACTAAGGCTTACGAGTGAAAAGATCGAGGTCGGCTTGGTGATGGTGATGACGGTTCAAACACTTTGTCGTTGGTCTTCTCCCGGACAAGAAGCGACAGCGGTTTGAAGCTTAACCGCGATGAAAATGGCGACGCGGCGCCTACGTTTTTATACCGTTGAGGACAGACGGGTGCGTCCATGTCAGCGTTTTCGACCAATCACATGTAAGGAAGGCTCGGCCTCCATCACGGCTTATCCAATCACATTTCGGTGCGCCGAATAAGGCGGAACTTTAAACCAATCCGGCCACACCATTGGCTCAAATTCAACTTGAGACGCACCCTCGTCTTCCAATCCGATTGGCCGATAAACTGTCACTCCAACTGACTTGATTTTTGATTGGCCGCCTGTGTTGTCACTCTGAATATATTTCCATGTAGTTCAGACTCGATCTGGCTGATGCAACTTCCCACAGCATTTCAGGGCCATAGCAGCAAACCAAGCAACATACCAAGACATTGCATCAGACTCGAGCAACAGGAACATAGCTCTATATAAGGAGATGTTTTTCATTTCACAACACATGCCACAAAGAAAATCCAAGAAAACAGTTTAAAATTATATCTGAAGATAAACACAACACAAATAAAACTAAAAAGCCTGATTCTGCCTGTTGGAATGACATTAGACCTGAACACAGTAGGAATGGAAATCCCTATTGACATGTTAGCGAGCCGCCTACATCGATGTTGACATGAACCAGGGAAAGTGAGGGCTGTAATCTAGTCCCACAGCTCAAAGATCCAAAGGTCATTTAACTTCTGAGGATCCCTCACCACCACCACCACATTCATCTCAGCCCCATGGGGTGAGGCTGAGGACTTGTTGAGGGAAGGTGGAAAGGTACTTTTCTTTTCAAATTTGATGTATTGTGTATCATCACTGTTTTGTTTTTGTCCACACTCCCAGCCACTAAGGTCATTTTGAAAGGTCACGTGATTATCTGGCTCACCAGCGGGGTCAGCACCAAAACACCCCGACAGCAGAGATGGAAGACCTGATCAAATGTACAAAAATGCCCACCCCTCCAGCTGGATCTGATATACTGTAATAGCAGAGGCTCATCTGTACTCAATAGATAGATTATCTATAAATAGCTGGCATTATCTGCCTTGATAAGAGGCCAGACAACTGTATCAGCTCTTCATAAATCTAAAGTGCCACACAATCCAGGCCTCCGAGCTGCCCCCTGTCATGCACAAGCTTCCATCCCATCATGCCGCAGCCTTTCAAGTCGATCCATTCCTCGAGCCTGCTGCCACAATATCTCCGGGCTGCTCAAAGCACAGGCAACTAAAGGCTTCATTAAACCATACTGAAAGCACTGCTTGTAATCTAATCTGGTGCGCTGCTTCGATGTTTTGACTAGTCCCTTTATCAAATATTCACCAGTCTATTTGTCTTTGCTGTCAAGCTAATGCATTTAAAAAAGATCATCATTGAAGCCACAGGCTAACCTAAATATGAACTTATGTAGTAGCTAATGTGCGTGAACTTTGCACTAAACATCCCTTTGTTTCTGCTTTTTTCCAGTTCTGAAGATGGAAAGTAAATGCAGACAAACTGGTCTGGTTAAAGAGGGGTGTATTCCTCCTGCAGCAGTGAAGGTGGAGGTTGTGTTTTTGAGTATGAAGTAAACATTCTTCAGAGATGATTATTGATTTATGGTTGAATTCACAATAACACATATTACAATAAGCCTGGTTCATGCTCCAAATTGCTCAAGTTATTTGCTGCTATTAAATAATGTTACTTTCATTTTAAGTGTACCTGGGGATTTTTTTTTGGCATGTACTGACCATCTATTTCCTCTGTGTGGGTTCCCTACTGACACCTAGTGTTAATTAGTGAGACGACTACAAGTGCAGTACAGGGAGAGATTACAGAGCACTGGGTAACAGCATCATAGTGTATCAGCTTACACACATGTGCGTACAAAAACATGCATGGGCTGGAGCCGAGTATTTTGAGTTTCTACTAGAGTGTTCAAAAAGCACATTATTTTTCTCATACTGGCTGTCTGATCATACCTGTGTTAACCCTCTGTCTGAAACGTTCTGTTTTAGCTCCTGTCTCTTTAAGACCTCCTGAAAAAACCCAGTCTGCTCTGATTGGTCAGTGTTTCTGGGTTTTCGGTGTCTGCGATCTCAGCATCTCTGCACAGGTACTGCAAGCGTGGAATGCCTGTAACGACAATGTAGCAGCACTTCCTACCTATATTTAGTATAGATGTGACATCACAACTGTGCAGAAGTCCTGGCGGCTTGTTCAAAGGCACAGTTTTTGAATACGGGCTATGTGTACTTCTCTGTGGATTGAGTGTTTTAATATATCTGCAGTATTTAAATAGCACCTCAACCTGATTTATAACAAAAAGACATGGAGATCTGTCTTTTATTGGACCATTTAAATGAATTGACAAAGAGTTGCAGCTAAAAAACCCAGAGCTAAGAAGCCACTTTGCACTCTTGGTTGTGACCGAGCATCACCATTTTTGATGAATGCGTGTCGAGGCACTTCCACATCCCTCCTGAAAAGATAGCAAGATTTGAATTTCAAATCTTCCTCCCGACTCACCATTCATGACATCTATGTCACAGATTTGCCCCTCTTCCTTCTTCAGAATAAATACTGTAGTTGCTGATTAGTGTGTTTGTCTGCGCTCTCGCTTGTTTTGAGGTTGTTTCCTGAAAACCAAGTGCAGACTGAAGAGAGCGATGCGTGAGAAAAGCAGTTGGCCCGCGCCGGCATGTTCTGCATTTTTTAATCAGGGAGGAAACAGGAACTGATGTCACCGGGTCACAAACAGGATGCTGTGATTATAACACAATGAAAATGCCTGACCATGCTATGGAGACCCAGAGGCCAAAGAGCAATGCTCTAGCATGTGTTTGCCACTGCAATCAAGTGTGAAAGAGGGTGTGTGTGTCTGCAAATAGGTGTGATGATGGTGGGAAGACACTCCGAGTACCCTCAGGCTGGGTTAGGTAACAGACCAGAGCAGGAGGGGCTTTAACGAGATGATTAATCGTTGTGATAACGTATGTTTTTGTTGAGCCAGGACGGAAGCACCCTTTTCCGAACCTTTTTTTTTAATAAACGCAAGCCCTTAGATGAGGATGTCTACGTAGGTCAACAGGCTAACAGGATGCGTGTGAGGGGAAAAGCCGTCCCGATTCTCTGCTGAGTGTTGATTGCTGATGATTAGGAGGTGTTGACTGTCGCGGGACTTCTGTTAATTGGCGACAGGAGAGGTTTGCATCTGCTAATGCGGGTGGACGTATTTCTTAAAATGGATTTTTCAGACACAGTGAAACACGTTTTTAAGGAATGATCGTTGTGTGATGTCTCTTCAACAGGAAATAATGGAGATATATTAAAGGTCTCAAGTGTGGTCTATACCAACTTTGTAAAGTGTCCCTAGATAACTTTTGTTATGATTTGGCACTGTAAATAAAATTGAATTGAATTGAATTAAAATATGTCTTTTTTAAATTATAAATCAGGTCGAGGTGCTATATAAATACTGTGAAAGCATCGAAACCTTAATCCACCGAGAAATGCACACAGCCCATATTCACAAACTGTCTTTAAAGGAGCCGTCAGGACTTCTGTACAGTTGTGATTAAAGTCAGATTGATATGTAGGTCGAACCTATCACAGATATATCCCTATCAGCATGGGTTTATCTGTTTTCAGATATGCAATATACTGTAGGATGCAGAAAACACTGCTTAGGGTTATTTTAAAAACTATGTCATAGCTTTTCTATAGCAGTCTGTACTTTACTGATATTGATGTTTCTTTAGCTATCTTAATCATTCTTTGTCAGTTAATTTCTAGAATTGGTTGATAATGTAATACATTGTATAGTAATGTTAAATACTCTTTAATGAAGTTATTTGTTTAAGAAAGCAGCCTTCTGAGTACATTTGCTGTGCTATGGGTGAAAAATCAGGGCACAATCGTCAGAGAAAAGGTTTATATTTGATCCCAGCTCAAAGAATTTTCTCCATCTAAAAATCTGTATCGGCTTCAAATTTTCCATATTGGGCTGACCCTAAGTTGTGATGTCAAAACTGCGTGAAACATAGGTAAAGTGCTGCTACACTTCTGTTACGGTCGTTCCTCGGCTGAAATGATGGAGCAGAGACGCTGAGAGTGCAGATGTGGAAGACCCAGAAACACCGACCAATCAGAGCAGACTCGTGTTTTTCGAGTCGGGGGGGCTTAAAGAGACTGGCGCCAAAATGGAGCACAAAAATACAGTTGTATTCAGACAGATAGACATGTTCTAGGAGAAACCCAAATGCCATGAACTTGAAAATGAGCACAATATGGGACCTTCTGGAGAATGCTGTTATTCCATACAGTTTCTTCTTAAAGACGAGAAGGGCAAAGGGTAATACGACCAAGCAGATGGCTCTGAGAAGTCAACTTTTTCTAAAAACCGAGATATTTTTATTTATGTGGATTCAGAGCAGATCCACTGGCTCCCATTTGGTTTCCCCTCCCCTTAGGTGCCAGGCCCTCTCCCCAGCTTTGTTTGCAGGAGTGGGTGGTACAGAACCGGGCATTGAAATATTGCTCTTAACCCTGAAGGGGAGGCCGGCAGTTGGGAAGCCTGTAAGTGCTCGAGTGGGGTTTTTTTTTTTTATGGGAGGTCTGTGCACTCTGTGTCATGCACACGGGGCGAGAGGCCTGGCATATGCTGCTGTTTTTATGGCACTACAGACTCACTCCTTGCTCCCCCACGGCATCTGTTTGGTTGGCTGTGTGTGCGCGGACGCGTGTGTGCGAGCATTATGAGGGGTGTGGGGTGTTCCCCTTTGCCCTGCGCCTGGCTTTGTTTCGCCATTTCCAGCTTGAGGGGGTGGTATCCGTGGAAACAGATTTGAATTTCAAGCCAATTTAGGGCCGGAGAGAGACCGAGGGGTGGGTGAACAGGGTGGGAGCCAAAGGCGTTTCCAGGAATTACTCAAAGTAGAGATGCTACAGTCAGGGGGGCTTTATGTTTCTACCAAAATATTAAATATGATGTGTGAATGTGGGAGAACAGCTGGATTTCATATTCATAAACCTGCTCACAATTTAAAAGGTCCTGCTGGGCAATCTGGGGGAATTGAGTACAGGAGGAAAATCTCTTCCACAAATAAAAAAATAAAAATAAATACAAGACACATTTGAACATCATTTGTACTCAATTTCATTATTTAAAAACACCTCAAAAATAGTTTTCTTCTCCATTTACTGACATCAAATTAAAAACAGTTTTCAAGGAAGTTTTATTCTTCAGAAGTTTGGTCCTTATAAATATGCATTATATACAAAATAATATTATAAAACATATAAAGAGCAGTGGGTCATATTTAAATTAAACTCTGGAAATAATCATTTAAAAAATTACATTATTGGTTCTGTATTTTTTGAAATTTATTATAGGCAGGCAGTGGTGTGACAGTCTTTTCTCCTTGTTTTAGAGTCTCTTTGTTTTTCTCAGTTGGGTTGCATAAAAAAAACAAAAACACTTTTCTATGCAAACGTTTCCTTTCGCTTGGATCTTGCTGGCACAGCGCTGACTATTGCGCTCCTGTGGTTTTCTCCTCAAATCCCTGTTGATTAAAAACAATTTTCCCCCGATTTATTTTCTTTCTTTTTTTTTTTGTAGTGCAAATGATCCAAGAACAGACAAGGGCACAAATTTAGCATTGAAACCCCCTCTTTTTTTAAGGCTTCTAGTGAATTTGGACTGCATACAATCTTCATCGTTGCATCCAAGCAGTCATTTTCATGTCATTGACAGTCGAAGATTAGATTCAGACATTCATAACTCTCAGTGTTTGTGAGGTTGGATTGTGACAGCGGGTGAGTTCACTCGTCTCGACCCTGAGTCTTGCATAGCAGGCAAAGCTGGCAGGAGTGAGTGCGTTTTGGGGGGATGGGGGGTGGGGGGGAGAGGGGGATTTGAAGGGATCAAATCTTAGGCACCTTTTTTACTGATTGGTTGGCTGTCAAAGTCATCATGATTATCACACAAGGCCGGGGTCAGATACGAGGAGCAATGATCCACCTTCACCTCCTTCTTCTGTCCAGGATGGCCGAGATTATAAATTAATATTTCGCCGACGCTCCGTCAGTCTTCACACCGTGTGTAGTCAGACTATTCGCCAGTCCGTTTTAACCATTGTCACAACTGAGAGAGTTCCTTCACTGTACATGTTTTGCATACAAACACTCGGTCAACATAAAGTTTCTCAGTTTGGTTCTGTTGTCTGTTTTTTGCAGGGCAGAGGTTTCTGCCCTCTCCAGTTCTCAAGTGTTCCAGAGCAGCAGTGGACATCTAAAACAATCTCCAGTCTCGTCTCGGCATTTGTAAACAATCCAGAATATTTGATTCTGCCTCGATTGTGTCTTTCTCCTCGTTCCCTCCGCCTTCAGACCCCTCACAGTTTATACCTGTAGGGGGGGAAAAAAAGGAGGATTTTTATTGTAAGAATGACAAAATAAAATAGCTAAATAATGCCAAAATTCTCTTTAAGTGTTTTTCCAGCGCTTTTTGAACTCCTATAGGTCGTACGCTCCGGTATTACCGTTATATTTTTCTTGGAAATAAACATCTTAAAAATTCCGGGAAATGCCACAGCAGTAAAACATAGCACCTTTGAGACCAAGCGGAGCCAAACATGTGTCAGAAAACAGTATAAGCTCGGACTTAAGGTCACCACGTGGCCAAGATAAAGAATTACAGAATCATTTACAGAAAACGTTTGATTGGGCGTTCCCCTTAATACTCAGAATACAGCCATCCTACAAATAGCAGTATCCCCTGTCATAAATGTTGGTGCACTAGTGAGGGATGGCACACTTGGGACTACGTGATGCATTTCAAGTGGAGGATCTACGGAAATGCTGATGTAGATGTGATTTCTTTTTGGCTTACCTCAGTCGCTATGACGCACTCCCTCCTCTCCTCTGCTATAACAAATACCGACTGGTACATGGAGTCTCTTGAGGAACATATCGTTGATATCCTACACTCTGGCTTTTCACTGCAAAACACAAACCACACTCGGTGTTAATGCAAACTAGAAGCACATGGCAGAGCTACCCACTAGGCACGCACATATACAGTGGTGCGGCAGTAAAAAAACTATGTGTTTACAAGTTTGAAAATAACAAATTGGGGCTCATTGTTGGGTTCAAACAACTGAATTGAGACACTGAGTGAGAGCAGGGCTGCAAATATACACCACTGTATGAACACAATGTATGGAGGAGATCTATGAGAATATTCTAGTGCTCTGACATTATTATATGTCATTATGACATTATTATAGTTTAATACAGAAGTATGCATATGGTTCTTCTTACCTGTACATTCTACTCAAGGGCATTTTGTCTTCTAAACATTTGTCATAAATAAGACTTTTATCCTCTTGTGACTTTTCATCCTTGAACTCCTTCGATTTAGAGTTGTAAGGGTCCAAGTGATAGTTTTTATGGATAAAGTTCAATTTCTCTGCATCACAGTCCACCTCCAGGCTCATTTTCTGGTTGATGTTTTTCAGCTGGGACTCTGAGATCAGGTTGTCTTTCTGACCGTTGGACAGGTTGTTCATAGTCTCTGTGTCTCCCCTCTCTCTTTGGGCCTGCCTGTGGATGTGCCTCAAAGCCAGGCCCACCATACACAGCAGCACCAACAGAGCCACCAGCCCCACTGCCAGGGAAACCGCCGCCCACTGGAAGCCGTCTTGGATCTCTCCGTGGGTCACGGGGGATGTGACGGCGGCGAAGAACTCGCAGCGTGGCCCTGTGAAGCCTGATGGGCAGATGCAGGCTGCTGGGGGCTTGCCTGGACCACCGCCCCCAGTGCAAAGCCCCCCGTTGAGGCAGGGCCGAAGAGAGCACTCGTCCAGGACTCTGTCACAGTTGCGTCCCCCGTAGCTCACGGGACAGTTGCAGGTGTAGTCGTTGATTCGGTCTTGGCAGGTGCCTCCGTTGAGGCAGGGGTTACCGGCGCACTCGTTGATGTTGATTTCGCAGCGTTGCCCGGTAAATCCTGCACGACAGCTACACACGCGCATGCCACCGTGGATGAGACACAGACCACCTGCAGAAGAGGAGAGGAGGACTGTTAGCATCAACAAATATAGATGATTGAAACGAGGCAGAAAAATCCAATATGATAAGCATTACGACATCGGAAAGAACACAATCTCCATAAACCTTCCCATGAGGTTCCTTCAGTTCACACATCTCCATCAAATCCACAGCGTGGCCAGCCCCTTGTATTGTTCTCCCAACACAGACCAACCCCAGAGTCCTCCGTGTTTAGGAGAAGACACAAATTGAGCTGCGCTGGATATTTGTCCCCTTTCATCAACAACCGTGACGAGCTGTGGCGACATTCGCAAGCTGCTACTCTGAGCTGCCGAGTGTTTATAAGGAGGACAATAGACACCAAGTTCCCACCAATTCCTGTTGTTCCACACTGCTTCCAGTTGCAGGAATTTGAAGAGGATGGGGGGGAGGGGGGAGAAAGATGGAGGGGAAGTTCAGAAAGGAGGGGGCAAAAAGGGGGAGGAAGACTGTACCATTAGCACAGGGAAGCGACGTGCACTTGTCCACTCTCTTCTCGCAGTTGAGTCCGGTGAAGCCGCTGGGACACTCGCACATGTAGCTGCGGCCATTGTCCTTCTCCCAGCATTTGCCTCTGTGGAAACACGGGGAATCGGCACACGTCAGCAGGTTGTGCTCACAGTGGGTGCCGTCGAAACCCTGGGGACATGTGCATTCGTAGCCACTTTCCAAATTCTGCGGGGGAAATTGAAAAAGAAAGGAAAAAAGTTAGGCAGGACAGTTTAAAACAACAGGATCCGCCCCGCAATTAAATGTTGAAATGTATTTGTTTCCAACGCACCGTGCATATGCCTCCATTCCTGCAGGGGTTGCTGTCACATTCCTGCATCTCCAGCTCACAGTTGACCCCCGTGAAGCCCGGCAGGCAAGTACACGTATAGCTGCCCTGTCCCGTGTTCATACAGGTGGCACCGTTCACACAGGGGCGGTGATGGGTGCAGAAGTTCAGGTCTGAGGGAGAGAAGAGTGTTTGTTTACAGGGAGCCGCAGGGGAAGAAAAGAAAAAAGAAGAAAAAACTATCCACCCCTTATTTGTATAAAGATAAAGATAAGAATGGAACACTTCAGAGGAAATCTAATTTACTAATGCTTTTAAGTTCATTCAAATGAAAACAGTGTGCAAGTAATATGAGAACGAACAAAAAAAAAAGGAACAGCAGCAGTGGTCCAAGTCGTCTGGTGTACCTTGGTCACATAATAGGCCTCCCCAGCCTTCCTGACAGTTACACTGCCACGGCAGCTGGCAGGTACCGTGCTTGCAGGCCGGGTACTTCTTACACTCGTCACAGAACGTGCCCTGCCAGCCGTCTCTGCATCTGCAAAAAAAAAAGACAAAATATGTTCCCTGATTAACGGCTTATTCCTCATATTGTAGTTCTTATAGCTGTATAACATATCTGAACATGCAGACACCGTGGACTTGGATGAAACGAGAGCAGACGTCTATGCTTTATAGCCCCTGTCATGGATTAGCTGGCAATTACATTAAGAAATCTGTCATCAATCCTGCAACCAGACATTAATATAGCTGCACCACAGTGGGATACGGTCATTAAATGCTCGTTTAAATCCATCACCAAAAAAATAAAAGATAAACTTTAAGTGATTTTTTTTTCCCGGAAGGCGTATGATAAGTGTAGAGTGAAATCATGCACCGGCACTGGTAGTTATGTTCCCCCCCAACACCAACACATCATCACATATTTGTTACTGCATGCAAGCAACATTTTTTTGTGCGATCAGAATGAATAATTAACGATGGAAGAATTATCTGCATTACAAACGGTTTAAATCCAGCAACTACAGAGGCAAACAGCCACGAAGGTTTGTGCGGTATACCACGGATAAATAATGACGGCACAAAGGTGAAAAATTGCTTTCAAGATTCCTGGCGGCGAGCCAACAGTCGAGGCATTTTTTGGTTTCTCGTTTCCCATGAATATCTGTTTCAGAAACCCAGTGAAAACCATGAGATTGGGGGCCTTAAGATGTACTTTTAAGGTTTCAACAGTTTTCGCTGAGGCGAGCGGAGGCATGGGCGTAGCTTTACGGTGTTGGGTATCTTAAGGGTTTAACCTAAATTTGGGTCGGTTTTAGTGGTGGGAATGATGGATTTGTGTCTAAAAAGAGGGCAAAATGGGATTCAGGGGGGGGGAATTTCTCACAGTGAGCGAGCGGGCGAATGTGTGTGTGAGTGAGAGTGTGTGTATGACTTATCCTCGCTGGTGAGTGAGACATGGTAGTGACAAGAAAGGAACATGGGAAGCAGGGAAGTCAGTGAGTGACGCAGGGAGGCGAGCGCGGGATAATATTTGTTGATACAATGAGCTTCAAACTCTCTTAGAAAACGATGCCAAAAAAGCCTCTTCAAAGGATGAAACATCTCCCTCATCATTAGAAGACAAAGTTTCTTATGATTATATGACGACGGACTTGAAAATGGATTTGAGAGAAACACAACCGGAAGCTCTCCAGGTGGATGGGACTCAAAACTGCTCCTACACACAGCAGCTAACACCTATTTCCACACTTCACAGTCACTGGGCTGATACTTACACACACTCTCCGGGCTTGGAGCAGTTTCCATTCCTCTCGCTGCAGCCCTCCAGACAGATAGCTAAAGAGAGGCGAAGAGAAGAACACAAACGCGCAGTGAGTCGGCCGCTCATTCCTGTGTGCAGGGTGTCAAATATTACATTTCACAACTTTCAAATTGCTGAGAAAAAAGAACAAGAAGCAAACATTTCAGGCATATCACATCGGCCCACTCACAAGTAGGGTCTTAACTCTTAAAATGAAACCCATGGGTGATGGAAGTAGCCTCAAACAACACTGCAGGAGCCCCAAACACTGTAAATAGCCAACTATGAAACTGCATGTTGAAGTTGGTGAGGCCTCAATCTGTCTCAACTTTCCTCAGAAGCCTCCATCTGATCTAAAGCTGTCCGCCACGCCCCCGGCTGCCAGTGTGGAGGGTTTGTTTGTCCCGTTTTAAGTGTACCGGTCTTGCATGACACGGATTCGCAGGGCGGCATATCAGGCGGCTGACGGTAAGCGGCCGGTTTAGTCCCGAACAGATGCTCGCTCTCAATAGCAGACAGCTGTCACTATTGTTGTTTGTGGTGTGCCACAACCATATTTGCAGCTGCTACTACCGCGCGCCCAACAATGGGCATGGGGGACTGAACATCGATGGCGCGTGGCGGATAATAATGCCGCGATTAACCTTGGCGCGTGCAGTCGCTCGCGCTCCTCCTATCTAGTGCCCGCGCACCCCCTCTCGTCTGCGGATTATGTTACCGGGCACGCGCGGTACAGTAGAATACTTTATGAAGGTGCAAAATAAAAATACACGTCATTTAAATACACTCACGTTTGGATGTGGATGGGACTTCCTTTAGACACAAATTGTATCAAAGACGCCAGGTAAACATCAAATACACACCTGTGTGAAATACAATATTGACAAGCTAAACCAGGAAGTGATAATCTGTGCTCATTGGCTATTGTTTCCGGGTTAATTGATGATTTGGCTCAATATTGCTTGCCTTGTGTGCGCTTTATTATGCTTAAAAACTGTCCGCCTCCTAAAGTGTTTAGGCCCAAGCGACCAGGGCTTGTTTAAATTGATGTATGGGAGTGTGCGAGCGGTGGAAATTATAGTGTCTGAAAGATGCCTCATCTATCTTCCTCATGTATATTTTCTATAGTCACCGACGATGGATGTGTCTGTAATTGCAACACGTGAGCCCATCTGGTTAGAATTTGGCGCCACGGTCAAAATAGCACATGCCAATTTCTCTTTCACCGCCGAGTGACATGGATGACAGATTCGGCTGTCACCCGTGTGTCTGCATAGCCAGCACATGGTAACTATTACTCTCGTGGTGCCTCCTTCCAATCTACTCTTTGATTCATTTGTTTTGGTGAAAAAAGGGGCCCTTGGTATTGTGAAGCCAAATGGCATCGGGCCTTCTCACGGGCCCATTCAGAGCTGTCCAAAACATGAAAGTGTTGGTCCACGGCTTGGCCAAGTGGGTTAGCACAAGTATAATGTGCCTGTTGTCATGCTAAGCCGTCCGTCCCTCAAGCCATATTCAGTGAGTGCTCACAAACCCACAACCAATTACACATCAGAATTATGTGATTGCAAATTATATGCACCAAAATTGCCTGTCAGAAGTGCCAGATGTCATGACGTCACATCCTGTTAAAGCACTCAGTATCTTGTGGCCTTAATGATGGTGACCTATGGGGTTATCTTACAACTTAATAGCTGGTATCTGTAACTTTCGCATGCTCACAAATCTTTTTTTTTTTTTAATCTCTCTAGGACCTAAACCATAACGATGAAGGGCAAGGATCATACACCACAGGGAGACCTCGCAGAAGTAACAATTCTCAAGATAATGACTGTCTACCCAATCTTAAAAGTGTTCTCATCAAACCACAGCTCGGCCTGAAACAGATTCCACATTTGCAAACATCTGTATGACACTCTCAAAACAAAACACAGGCTCGGAGCGACACTGGACAACAAAAATCCAGTGTCAACTGATGGAAGAGAAGACCAGACTGCTGACAAAGTAAAATCAGCCAGGTGAATAGGTGAGTAAAAAAATATATTTTGTCGATTTCTTACGTTCTTCGCAGTATTTCCCTTTCCAGCCAGGTAGACAGGACAACTGCCCGTCACGGTTGCAGGTGTAGTGGCCAAATCGGTCGTCCCTGGGCGCACATTTTTTGGAGCAACTTTCTCCGTAGTAACTTTCGTTGCAGATGAACCGGTACGAATACCTCAGCTCGGTCTGCCTTCCAGTCTGTGTATCCTGAGACCAGTCGGTTCCTACACCCAGTTGTCTTTGGATGGCCATAAAGCTAATCAAAAAGTCAGGGTTCTTGGTATCTGAAAGAGGAAGAAAGAGAGAGAAGGAAGTCAGAATGAATGTAGGATATCTTAAGATTGCAACCTGTTTATTTCCTGGCATGATTGTGGTTTTATGTCAAGAACTGCATCATAAGTAGCTCGTGGGTTCAAAAGTCATCCACTTTCGCTTTAATAATCCGCCGGGCACCAAGCTGCATCCCTTATCAAATCCCATACAGCTTAGATGAAAGATAAACTCAGGTTGAAATTTCCTCTTTCTTTCCGTCAGCAAAAACATTCCCAGGCCCAGTCCCCTCTTCCAAAGGGCGGAACAGAGTAAGGTGTAAAATACAGGAAGATGTAGTCAGGGGTTTTTGGCAGGCACCGTGTATTCTCACCAAAGCCCACAGCTCTTTCCCACGACCAAAATAAACCAGAGGAAGTTCAATTGTATTGGGTATAAGAATGAAAAAGGTGTTCTGAAGTTCATAACAAAGGAGTGAATAGACGTGAAAATGTGTGAAATCATGAACAATTAGCAGAAGGTGGGTGAGGGACGCGTCGAGCCACTGAGCCGTATTTAATTTAGCTTGTTTTTGTGCATGTATTTTCTGCACACAAAAAAAAAAAAATATGGCAAACTAGTTGGAGAGTCTCATGTGTTAAATGTACTGACAGAGCTCCCTCCTGTGGTAAAGAAAACGTTGCACTTACCTACAGGTAGATTTCCATAAGGTGAATGCCAGGCTTCAATTATTAATGAGAATGACCCCTAAGGAGAAAACACAGTCAATTAATATCTTTTTATTTATTTATTTATTACATATATCTCATAATTTAAGGAGGAAAGTTAACATCTTATTATTGTTTTATTTCATAGACTGCTGATTGTTGAAAAAGAGCTATTTCTTTGACACTTAATATGTGTTACAGTGTGCAATCATGGCATGGCCTTCTGGATTTTGAAATGCACGACGTCGTAGCAGTCCAGTGTGTTTGTCCACAGAGTATTACCTAATGATATGGATTAGATGAGCTGACCAATAGCCGGTGCGCTCCCAAAATGCATAGCAGTTGTCTAAAAACAACAGAATAGCACTGTGGCTGCAATAAAACACTTATAGTGAAGGGGTGCTCCGCTGCTCTTACCGGCCATCCGAAGGTGAACGGTATCTGAATCGGTCTAGATAAAGTGCCACTGTCCTTGGCGCTGAAAGAGTTTGTCCCCAGCACTGCTGTCATTGTACTTCCAAAGATGCAGTCACCTGGCGAGACCACGGCCTGATAGTTCTTCAAGCAAATTCTAAAATAAGTCCTGCAGTTGGGTTTGCACGCGTTCCCGTTTGCCAGCAAACCTTTGTGGTTTTTAAATTCGTGGAGATCAAGCTCAAAAACACCGGATCCAAATACCTACAAGAGAAGATCAAATGATTTAGGGAAACGTAGATGCGGTTACATATAGCTTATTCTAAGAAGTGTCTCTCCATCTGTTTACGCCGAGGACCACTGGGAGATGTGTTATCCTCCCTCATACCTGTGATATCAACGTGGTGCTGAATGCGATGGTAAAGGTGAACCAGGCTGCCATCCTTCTCGCTTCTCCAGGGCAGCCGCGTCACCGGCCAATGAAGCAGCAAAACCTTCCCTATTCCAAAGTATTTACACCAAGGTAAACAAATGGGATGGGGTGGGGGGAAAGAAGAAGAAAAAACAAAACACGTATAAATCCTTCTTCACTCCCAGGGAGTTCTGTCGTAGCTCCTTGTTGGCGTGCGTCAAAAGCGTCCAGAGAAAAAGCGTTTCCAAGTTATCCAAAGGTGAGGTGGGGAAGACCAATATCCACACAGCCGTGCGCTCTTTTCTGTCAGCAGGCGCCCCCTCCTTGCATGGTTACTGTACTCCACAATGGTGACACGCCGCGGTGTCGTGCGCGGCTCAGAGCTTGTTTTGGTGCCGAACTTTGTGCGTCAGTGCGCCACGGACGTTCATCACTCGTCTTACTACTCGTGAATGAACCGTGGCGTTTCTCCTCCCAGATATATAGACTTGCTCTGCGCGGCTCATTACATAAACTGTCAATCACTCCGCTGACACCGCCCACTCTACATATTCAACCCCCTTCCCTTCCAACCCAACAACAATTATCCAGATTTAATACCCACTGGCACTGTGCTGCTGACTGACCACCATGGATACCGGGCGATTATTAACAAGCCCTAACATCTGTTGACTTATTTTTAGCGCACAATGCGCCCGGACGCACATTTACACATTATGGACAGTGAGTGAGGACAATGAAGGACAGCCCGAAACTTCGAGAATAGAAAGCAGAAACAAATCAATTACTGCCTTTACCACTCGCACCCTTTTTGCCCAGGGTTTCCACTTAATTGCACGCCTAATTAGCCCTCGCCACAGCTTTGGAGCCGTATGTGCGCACTATTTCCTTTCAGACCCTTCACTCTCTGTGGGGTCACACTTCCCCGGGCTGTATTACAAACAATGAAACTAGAAATGCGATTAGAATTTAAAGAAAATCTCACGAAACTCGTTTTAATTGCGGTGCATATTCACTATTTCACTGTTTTCTTTTTTTAAGGCATTCAGAAGCAAAACAGTCAAGACCCACTATGCAAATGTCCTACTATACCTCTATTAATCTACCAAATTGTTTACTTTAATATCCGAAACGTTTCCGTTTTACGCACGGATACGCAGGCCTGCATTGTGTCCAAACTCCCATCTTTCCCCCCTGACATGTTATTTAGGGTGTGTTTCATCTTGTCGGTGGCGTGTGCCCCTTTATGCCCACCCATGCGTTTTACGGTTTAGAGGCAGCGTGCCTTCTATTGTTACGGCGCGTGTCCCTCTCTCGCCCTCATGCGGGTGTAATGTGCGGGACGGGGGACATAACTATTCAGCTGTATGTAAATGAGCTCTCTCTCTCTCTCTCTTTCTCTCTCTCTCTCTTTCTCTCTCTTACACACACACACACACACACACACACACACACACACACACACACACACACACACACACACACACACACACACACACGCTCTCTCTCTCTCTCACACGCAAACAAACACACACACACACACACACACACACACACACACACACACACACACACACACACACACACACACACACACACACACACACACACACACACACACACACACACACACACACACACACACACACACACACAAACACACACACACACACACTCTCTCTCTCTCACACGCAAACAAACACACACACACACACACACACACACACACAATCACCTGGATCCATAAAATGTCTTTATTCTTCTTCTGGCCTTTAACAGCTAATGGGACTGACACGGGGTCATGCACACTGAGGTTCCCAGGATTAAGATAAAAGATTTAATTTGATGGCCTAAAATATACAGTGGCCACATCCCTGAATCAATTGGCCACAATGAAAAATAGCTTTACACACTCTTAAATATTGAAATATACTATTAACGCTAATGAAATGAAATACACACAATTATTCATTTCCCTCTGTATAAACCCTCTTAATTAATAGATTTTATTTTAGTCACAAAATTACTATACGGTGGAACAGCTAACAAATAAAACAGTAGTCCCTAAAAAAATAAAGTAGAAATCAAGGAAAGTCTATGTAAACAAAAAAATTAAATGAAATACATGCTGTGGTTAGGAGTTTGAACTGTATGAATATTTAATCGCTTCTCCTCAGTGTTTTTTTCCCCTCTTATACATGGGTTGTTTTTGATAGTGTGATTGGTTGTATTTGTTATTCGATCGCCCGTGTCTTTCTCATTTACCATCTGGTGGGTGACTGGCAGCCCCCGACGTACCGTTTTCTCTCGTCTGTTCATGGAGGGGACAAGCCAATATCCTCCAACCTGTTCGTCTAGATTCTGTTTGGCATCCGTCATGCGTTTGTGAAAAAGAACTACAGTAATCCCGTAATAACATGCAGAAGGATGCGCTATTTCCCATGTTAGAGAAACTGGAAATATCATGCGGCAACATGTCCACAATCTGTCCACATTTATGCCACATGAAGAGGATACAGTGGGCTTCTGTGAAATATGAAAATAAGGTCACTGAAGACATTATAAAGTTCCAAAACATGGAACATGACTGTAGTTTTTGTTTTATGAACTGTGCAGATTCAACAGATTTCAACAGACATGCAAACTCTATCCCAATCCCTCCTCATGGTATGTATCATCTATGAATTAATGGATGATTTAATGTATAGAAAGTTTATTTAAAAACGACGAGAAAATAGTTTCAAGGCTTTTCCATCGGTGAACTCCACATGCACTGTAAATGTTTGCATGTCATCTGTTGTTTTCTTATGGTAGCCATGTACCGCCGAGGGGGAAAATGGAAAGCATCTATATTTATTCAGCGTTTATACGAGGCCGGCATAGTGGATTGGTTGAATGCTTGTCATATTGACACACCTGTTGTGTCTCCATTGGGTCCACAGAGACACAATGGCATTGTATGGCTGGATGCCATGCAGCTCCTCTCTGTGTCTATATGCCCTCAGCTGCTAATGCTGTTACTTGTTGACATTAGGATGTTTGTGATTTAAATAAATTCAATCTCAGACTGAAAACAGTCTAGTTTTGAACTCTTTATGGAAGAAGTGAACTCACTGGCACAGTGTGTGTGTGCGTGTGTGTGTTTGTTGAACAGCAACATTATTTATCTGCACTTAACCTGTTTGTTTTCTGTCCTGGACGGGTGAATTGAATTGTTATTGCTCTCATTAGTGCATTGCCTGTCCTGCCAGTAATGTATTCTGATGGTGAATATTACCTGGCTTATCTCCTTTTATAGCCATATGTCTCCAGTCCAGCTACCCAATAAACTGCCATAAAACGGCTGCCAATTGCAGTTTATAGTGGGTTTAACAGGTGAGCACAGCTGATAACACAAAACTCTCTTCACTATGAAGAATAGTGAATGATATGTGGGCCGTATGTTCTTTTCCACACAACTGAAACAAACCGTACACACCGGCTATACTTTATCATAATGCTGTCAATGTCAGATGGTCTCTGCTTGCACTTGACACACATCTCACATATTGATTTACTTTAATGGCCCGTTCATTCTTAGGGAGAATGTGTTTTGTCAAAATGAAATAGAAATGATTCAGGGTAGAGTCGTCTAGAATTATTTAATTGAATAGTAGAAAAAAGTCTAAAGCCAGAACATTTTAAAGTCCCACTGCAGACATGTTTTAAAGTATATAAACCATGATTCATATTTTGTTTAACATGGTTTCCCCACATATAAAGTATAAATAAAGAAAACGCTGAGAAGGGGCTGGAAGCAAATCTAATCTTTATCCCTCATTAAGAAATTACAGATCTGGCCTCGTCTCGCCCACCATCGCTGCTCGTTCTCGCCGAGCCCCCTGGATGGAGCTAATGTTAGTGATCCGCAACTAAGTTATAGTTTCCCAGACTCAGATGAGGTATCTGTTGTGCACTAAAATGGACGACTAGCAGACGTATCAGAAAGTGAAAGTGTGGTTATCATCTTTTATTAGTTTCTGTAGTTTGTTAGCTTGTTAGTGTAACTGTCAGTGTCTGACAGCTATGATGTCAGTGTGTTTGCTTTCTATACTGTCTCTTTGCTGATGTTGTGTCAAAGGCATTTACCCATTTAATAGTGTTTCCCAGATCAGACTTCCCAAATTGATTGGTTGAAGATTTGTGATTTTCAGACTTCTCAGAGTTCAGAGAAGTGCGCAGACATCTCTTCCTCCAGTAGAAGAATGTGAAAACACCTCTCTAAAGACAAACTTTGCACAGATACAAGTCAGTTTAGTCCATGTCAGACATTTTAGGGGACCATTGTGGGGAGGAGGACCTTAAAGGTCCCATATTATGCTCATTTTCAGGTTCAGACTTGTATTTCGGATTTTCTACTAAAACATTTTTACATGCTTTAACGTTCAAAAAGCATTAAGTAGATCACATGGTAGAGTCCCATATATTGAGGCTGCTGCAGCGGCCCGGGTTTGACTTTGACCCTCGGCCCTTTGCTGCATGTCATCCCCTCTCTCTCCCCCATTTCCCATCAAACTTTATAGTGGCACTTTCACCCTATTTACAGTATAGTAAAGTTGTGACATCACAAACATACAGAAGTCCTGGCGGATTGTTTTGAAGGCACAGTTTTTGAATATGTGTTGTGTGCGTTTCTCTGGGTTGAGCGCTTTGATACTTTTGCGCTTTGATACTTTTGCAGTATTTATATAGCAACTCAACCTAACTTATGATCACTAAAGACATGGTATCTCAATTTTTTAATATAGGACCTTTAATTTAATAATAGAGTGGGAAAATCAAAAGCCAGAATACTTTTAAGCACAGTTTATAAACTTTAAACACATGTCCCCAGATGTCTACAGTCAGAGCTACTGGCAGAGCTTAGCTGCTGTCAACAAATACTCTCTGTGGTTTTATTTATAACACATCTCGTTGGAAAAGCTTTGTATTATTACATGCTTATGCAATGCCAGGCAGCAACTTGAGCCTACAACAAACCAACTGCTCTCATACCAAGGCTATTTGGGCCCATTCACTAAACCACAAGCTGGGACCCTGTATATATTAACATGTCGCATCAAAGCTCTCTGCTTTGAAGCAACACAGCGGGGTCTGAGTGACCAGACTTTACAGAAGTCCTCATCCATTGATGTTTGCATATGTGTGCACAAGCTTGTGCGTGGGTGTCATGGAAGACGAAGAAAGCATCTTGTCTCACGTCTCCTCTGCTTCCCCTCGCCTTGCACTCGTCAGAGAGGAAACCATTTGGCTTTCTAGGTCCACTTCAGATTGTCCCTCGTCGCCTTTGCGATTGTTTGCGGATTTGAGGAGAGAAAGCCGCAGTTCCTGTTCTCACCATTCTGGCCGGTTCTCATGAAAAACCGTGATCTTCGGACAAGGAAGTGTAAACAGGTTGATTGGTCGGAGAGCGGACACGAGAATATCTATTGTTGTCGATGGAATGTGGAGAATGCTGCTCTATAAAATATGAAGCAAGAACGCCGCCATGACGTCAGCTTCCCGTTTTACCACCTGCTTTTTATGAGTCATCTAAAAAAGAAGTGAGAGTGACAGCTTCTAGTTTATTTGTGCACACTCTACACATCTGTAAGGCAACTTGAAACGTGTTAACAGAACAAATGGTGATATGCTATTTCTCTGTCAAGCCAAGTCAACATTAATTATACTGTATAACCACCAAATCACAAATTTACCTCAAGGTGCTTTACAATCTTCAATATGTGCAAACTATTTTATATAGGCATCCTTTTTACTTTTATAAAACGCCACATAACTCTGCACCCTTGTTTTGTCTACTGCACTATTTATTACATTTTACATCTTGTTTGTCTGCACTGAGTAGGAGCTGCTTTTAATCTCATTGTACTGTGTATAGTGACAATGAAAGGCATTCTGATTCTGGATCTGTACAGACTACGACACCCTCTATCCTCAGACCCTCGGTTACGCAATTATCAGAATCAGAAATACTTAAATAATCCCAGGGGGAAATTATTTAATTACATAAAAACATATTACCATTGGCAACACAGGGCCTTTAGAATTAACTGACTATTCAAAATGTATTTGAATATCATCTATTATTCTGCCAAATTGATCTAAAATATCAAACTATCGCTCATTTTCTAATAGCAAAGTCAAATATCTGTCATAATACGTACTTATCTGATTCTGTAGTCACAATCAAACTCTTTTACGTAGACGTAAAGCGATAAAATGTTCAGTGTAAGGCTTTTAGACTGCAGACACTGAGAAGAAGAAAGGAGCAGTTATCCGGTAACACATGGATTCATTTAAAGCCTTGACAGTTTTTACATGTCTTAATGGCAGACAGGACTTGGACACTATGAATGTTATGGGAAAGTAACAGAAGCGCAGCAGGTGAAATAGATTTAGTCTTCACATTATGAGAATATGACAGCAGATTGAGTCGGCTCTATGTACTACATATCTGCGACAGTCATATTTATCTGATCTTGTTAAACTGGCTGATGGGCCACCTGGTATATTGATCAGGAGGCCCCCTGCCATATTTGCTCTCCGTAATGCAGCTTATGTTTGAAGTCCAGCTGCGCTTTGTCGTAAAAGTATTATAAAACTTGATTTAGACGAAGGGAGGCCAATATGTTGTAGCAGATTGACAGTGACGTCGGCTGTAAGACCAGAGGAGCAAGGTAGATTTATGACCTGCTCTTCAGAGGCACAGGTTCACGTTCCCGGCTGTACGCTGGGTCCCTTTGAGCCACACCTGAAAGAGCTCCCTTGAGGAAGTCACTGGTGACATACATTAAAGAAAGTGAGAGAAAGTCAGCCGTCAGATCGGAGTCTCGCTGGATTTCTCATTTGCTTCAGTTGCAGGTGAAGGAAATGACCCCCAGAGGTCGAGCGGTTAAGATTCGTTGGTTTCTATGATGAAAGCCGAACGAATGTGGAAGTTTAATGTTGTAAAGCATGACTTCCTGTATCAGGTATTTGATCTGATAAAAACGTGTTTCTGGTTTCTGTTATTGGGCCCTAATGGCGTAAAAGTCCTGCTGTTTTAACTTAATGGTCCCATATTGTAAAAAGTGAGATTTCCATGTTTTTTGTCAGGATGCTATATAAATACCATGAAACGCTCAATCCACAGAGAAACTCTTACAGCCCATATTCATAAACTGTGCCTTTAAAGAAGCTGCCAGGACTTCCGTGCAGTTAGAAACGCTAACCCATCAGAGCAGGCTAGGCTTTTTAAGGAGAGGATCTTAAAGAGAAGACAGAACGTTTTAGACAGAGGGTGAATACAGGCATATCCACACAGACAGTTTAAGACCAAATATGTGTTTATTTTAACATTTAAGCATGTAAAAATGTTCCAGTAGAAATATAAAATACAAGTATGAACCTGAAAATGAGCCCAATATGGGACCTTTAAGTAACTGCAACATTCTCCTAGTACGTCACGCACTAAAACAAGAAACAACTCTCAAGTTCATTAGTTCATTCTGACATTTTGGCTTCACAGAAGCGTAATGCCCCCTAAATCTCATCTGTCCTCATTGATAATGTTCCCTACCGTGCTCTGTTTTGGAACTTTCCTTTTCTTTCTTTGACTTTTTGGTGTTTACTACAAACAGCAGTGCACCAGCACTGACCTGGCCTTTTGACGAGTACACTGGCAACATGAGTCAACAGGGCTGTTTAGCCGTGCTGCAAATTACAGGGAAGGTGTCGTCATCGAAACTCACCTTGTCTGAGAACATCATGATCTGGAGGAGGGGGTTGAGGTCAACTCGATGAAGTGCACATGAGATCCAAGTGGATTTTTTAAGGTTGAAAGTCGTCTTTTAGTTGATGCAAAGCACATTAAGGGTTAGGAAAGAATACATATAGTCTTAGTTGTCAGGAAACCTGTGAATGTTCTCATTTGTCCAGGTCATCGTTATAAATAACCAAGTCCAGTTGCTATCTATTAAGTATAGCCTTATAACTACCTGATAACTAACACCATAAGGAATTTCAGTCAAAAGCAACTGGACTTAATCATTTATAACCAAATCCAGTTTCCTTTGACTGAAATTGCTTATGGGGTTAGTTATCAGGTAGTTATCAGGCCATACTTAACAGATTGGATTTGCAAAAGTCACCCAACCCCTTTGAAAATCAAACCAACCAGTACTCACAATTGGAGTGAATTAATAATAATAATAATAATAATAGCTTTATTTATATAGCAACTTTGAAAACAGAAGTTTACAAAGTTTGACAGCCAGAGCCAAGACAAAAGCACATAGAAATCCATACAGACAGTATATTCACATCAACAGGAGCTAAAGATGCTTCTACTACTACTACTACTACTACTACTACTACTAACTAAAAACAACAGATGAACAAGAAAAGTGACATTAACAGTTGACGGGGTAAGAGCACAGCAAAAAGACCATAAAATAAAACCTAAATAAGCAAGTAAAATCAATAAAATACAATAATAAAATAAATGGAAAAAAAACCCAGACATTACATAAAAGCAAGTCTATAAAAGTGTGTTTTAAGAAGTGTTTTAAAAGAAGTTACAGATTCAGAAACCCTTAGCTCCTCTGGCAGGTCGTTCCAAAGCCGAGGGGTCCTGGTGAAGAAGGCACGATCACCTCCGGATTTGAGCCTGGATTTTGGAGCCGTTAGAAGGGCCCCGCCCGAGGATTGTATTGTATCGGCTCAATATTGACACAATATGTCAAATATAATCAGGGGCCAGAACCTGGTGAGCTTTAAAATTGATCAGTAAAATCTTAAAATATATTCAAAAAACGAACATGGAGCCAGTGAAGTGAGACTGGAATTGTAGGCTCTCTCCTTTTTAGGCATTTAAAGGTATCATATATGCTAAATGCATTTTGGGTTTCTACTGGAACACGTTTACATGCTTTAATGTTCAAAAAACATTATTTCTCTCACCCTGTCTGTCTGAAATAGCTATATTCACCTTCTGTCTGAGTCGCTCCTTTTTAGCGCCTGTCTCTTTAAGACCCTCCTTCTGAAAAAGCCCAGTCATATAATAATTGGTCTGGTTCTAAGTCTTCAGCATCTGTGCTCTAGCTGTCTCTGCATCATCATCGCAGCCGGGGAATGACTGTAACAACACTGTAGCAGTATTTTCTATCTATACATAGGAAAGTGGTGACAGTCCTGATGGCCCATTCAAAAGCACAGTTTCTGAATACAGGGTGTGTGTTTTTCTCTGTGGTTTGAACGTTTTGGTATTTTTAAAGTATCAGAATCAGAATCAGAAATACTTTTATAATCCCAGGGGGAAAATTATTTTTGTTGAGAACTCCAGCTTTGCAAACAACATATTTAACAACAACAATATTACACAGACAACATATATTTGGAAAAACAGAAATATAAAATATATATATAACTATATATATATAACATATCAAATTTACAATAGTAGAAATATACAGATCAAAAGTACTGTAAAAATGTGCAAAGGACAGATTGTTTATGACTGACTCTGTATTACAGAGAGGGGGTGACAGACTCTCCAAGGGATGCATTGTATAGTTCAATGACCACAGGCAGGAAAGATTTCCTATGGCGCTCTCTGTGGTGCATCTGGGTGCGAGGTGTCTTCTGCTGAAGGTGCTCCTCTGCTGGGCCAGTGTGTCGTAGAGAGGGTGTGAGACATTGTCCAGGATGGACCGGAGCCTGGACAGCATCCTCCTCTCTGCCACGGTCGTCGGGGTGTCGAGCTCCTCCCCCACGGCATCACCGGCCCTCCTGATCAGTTTGTTCAGTCTGTTGGTGTCTGTGACCTTCAACCCACTGCCCCGGCATGTGACATCGTGTGACAGCGTGATACTTGTATTTGTATAGCGCCTTGAAGACACAAAAGCTCATGTTTTACAATATAAGACCTTTAAATAAAACATAATGTTTAAATTGCACTCTGATTGCACCCAGATCACGTTGCATCAAGACCTAGAGGAGCTGATGAGCTGCTGGACGGTCGGTTTGAGCGCTTCTCTAAAAATTGGTCAAAGTGGACTGAGAGCATTTTGGAAAGCCCCTTTAAATTGGATGCTGTATGTCTGTAAGTTAATGACATTTAGGTGGGATCGTATTATGGGACCCAGGTGGAAGTGATTCAGAAGCCACACACACATGATTACGGACATGATCTCAGAGAATATAGATTTAATAAATTTGCTGCCTTCAGCACACTTCAACTCTTGTAGTCATGGAAACACAGGCTGTATAGGCTAAATATAGTGACAGCAGCTCCTGAAGTTGATAAAAGCATTGAATATCATTCACCACGAACGGAGAACTATCATTATTCATTTAGATAAGTGGAAGGACTCACAGCGCTCTGATAATTAATGTTTAGGATGAATTAACATGGACATGTAGTCCAGGATCAAGAGCACATATTAGTGAGCAGCCCTGCTGTGAAATAACTGGTTTATTATATGGTGAAAGAACAGAAAACACCTCTAATACCAAATTCAGTCACAGTTACTCCTCCTTTTGTGCGTTAAAATATGAAAATAGTAATCGTGCAGTGATAGGATTCTTTGCCTTAAGCAAAATACACATGTTTATTTGTCTCCTTATTCATTTCTTCAATTCATATATCAGTGATTTAAAGATCAAATCAAGCTACCCATAGATGAGCAGTGAGAGAATCCACTACGCAAATCCCACCTCGGGCATAAATGTCCCGGCGGATTGGTGCCACAAATGCGAGTGTTTGGGAGTGAGAGTGAAGTGGGTGTGCACAGTCTCTCCAAAGCCTTAACCACAATGAGATTAGTGTCAGTCGGCAGCATTAATCCCAATAGTCTCCACGCATCAGCACCGAGCTGGCCCACCGTTCACCGAGGAAAAACACCGCGGGGAGACTGAAAGGAGTGGGCCGGAGCGACTTAACACCAAATAATAGATTAATCAGATACAGCCCGAGGAGGAGATGTCTTTTTGCATAATACGTAAAGCAAAACAAATGCTTGGATATTAGCGATACAATAGTGTCAGATGGGGCAGGCTGAGTGATGTCATGGAGGAAATGCTGGTTTCTGATTAGGGTCCAGTTTGTAAGGGTGTGACCCTAGAAGGGGCCTAACAATCCCATCGACGGGAATACTCTCGACACCCAGAAAGAGTAGAGTTGTGATCTGTGGATTGATGGAGGTTTTTCTTTTTTTTTTTTAAAGAGATTTTGTGTGTGTTTGTTGTTCCACACCCAACAACAACGATTAGTGTACTATTCGATGGATAGACAAAGAATGAGCAGCTAATATGATAATCGACTTATCAAGCATAAAATGCAACAACAACTACCTTTAGTTGTCGTTTCAATTTATTATATTTATATAGTTTCCTCTATAGCGCGCATATTGTATAGTATGTCCTTTACCTTGCACATTTAATGCTGTTTTTCTAATTCTCTTGTAGAATTTAAAATTTATTTATTTATTGTATGTATATTTTGTGCTTATTGCACAGTGGGTAAGAGGGAAACGCGTTTTCGATTTCCTCTGTATGTCTGGCACATATTGCAGAAATGTGACTTTGACTTGAACTTAACTACCAATTTCTCCTTCTTCGGCTTTTAATTGTCATTAATGTTTGTGTTGGTTTAATAAAGCAACCCATTTGAATGCATCCCTTTGTGCTGTGGGGAATTACAACGGGCATTCTTCACTTTTTTATAACATTTTATGGACAAAACAAATCATTTAATCAAATTATTCCTGAATATTATGGACAGATTATTGATTATGACAGTAATTGTTAGTTGCGGTCCTAGTTGCATCTTTTAGTCTCTTATGTGTCTCGATTCTGAAGCACTTATTACAATTTCTAACATTCATTAGGACCGTAGAAAGCAGTTGAAAGCTTGTGAGGAGGGTTTGTATGCTTATGGAAAGTGTTTTAGCCAGTGCTGGTGACCCACACCATAGAAACCCACCTATCTGTTTTTTTCAGAGTAAACCTGTCCTGCTATTTTGGCAAAGCAATAACTCCTTTGCCTGTCTCTGCTGCAAAAAAACATGTTCTACCCACTGATTCCCCACTAGAGACGTCCCCCGGCTCCCGTCCCCTCCCTTCCCCTCCGACGTTGGTACGATCCAAAAGCCCGGCGGTTTGTTTGCTTGGGAAAGGAGAATATCCTCTGAGGTCAAGTCAAACAGGATGTGCTAGAGTGTGGTCCTTCGCTCCTATTGGCTCTTTGTAATAACGCTCTCAGTGGGGCTGACACACACACACATACACACAAAACATGTATGAACGTGTGCACGTGTGTATGTGTCCGAGGTCCGCGGTGCCATGCCTAACAACCACAAACTTAGTTTTGGGAAATGCCTATGTGACAGGCCGTCCAGTTGTATTTACCTTAAAAGAGGAGTTTGTGATTAAAGCAGCGTGTTCGAGGCGAGCTTGTTTGAATAAGACGTTGCGTTGGGAAAATGTCAAACACTAAAACTAATAAACAGAAACTGCTGCAGATGAAGATACTTAGTGAGAGCAAGAGCGGGACAGCGCAATCAGAGGGATCGCTGCATCAGCAACCGGTCCTGGCTTAATTGTCAAAGATTTTTTTTGAAGTTAACAATACTAGAAATGTTTGTTAACTCTAGTGTATCCAAGCAAACAGGAGATTTGGTTGTTTTAGAAAGCATCCCGTGCACTGTCATTTTAAAAACCCAGAAATGAGTTCGCCCACTTGAGGCTGTGTGCTAATAGTGGACTAGAAGGACTAAAGTTGTTGTTTGTTATCTGGTCATATTGTGTTTTTTTTCTCATCTGCACAATAGACAAGTTTTGCTGATGAAGCATAATCTGTGTCAGCGTACTTTCATTAATGCCGGCTGTTTGCCTGAGAAGCAATGAGGACCATGTGGAAAAGAACGAGCCAGCATCCCACTGACTTACAAATTAGAAAGGAGAAAATGGAGCTGGACTAGACCAAAAAAAAAAACCTGCCCAAAACATCACGCGACAAGCTCTGATAAGGAAACAAGGTAAAGAGGTCGCCCTATAGCTGGAGAAGAGGTGTTCAGGCAAAAATGTCTGGAAGTGGGCTCAACTGGGGAGGTCTCGAAAGAACTGCCAACAACCGGATGAGGTGGAGAACATTTGCCAGAGGCAAAGGGCTTAAGTCAGTTTGCCAGACTATAAAAAACAGTCTCATTCAAACTGATTGGGTAAAAAAGAAATGATACAAAACCCCCAGAATGAATCTTCATCCAGTAGTGCTTTCATATGAGCTAAAAGTGATGTTTATGTTACTCAGCGATGGTGAAATGCATCACTCCTCCAAATTTCAAAATCCATGTTGTTTGAGTCACATCAATTTGCAAATGCATAACAAAAACTCGCCTCTGGCTTTATTGTGAAATTCTCAAGTGTAGTGGTGGAATATATCATCTCCAGGAGAGCAGCAATGCAATAAACAAAGATATAAAGTAAAGGAATAAGTAAATAAGAAATAACAGATGGAGTCTGATCTGAAGTCCTAGTAGAATTACCCTGATGTCATATTGTGTTTATATGTACACAGAAACGGGTACAACCTGGGCTGAGTTGTTTATGGATGTTGACCCCCATTTGAGACGCCTCCTTTTATGCATCTCTCAGTTATTTCATCATGGAAACTGACCTACTGCGGGACCTGAAAACCAGTGACAAATAGTGTGAATAATGAACACGTGCATCTTCATCAAGTTCTCTCCATCAAGAAAATAAATCAGCATCATTAACCGGCGGTAACTGTTAAGTGCACAGTGTTAAATGATGGCCATGTGTGCATGTTACTGATGTAACACCTACTGTTATCAACCCGGTGCTTGTCTTGCGCGGCAGTCAGCCTGGAGCCTTGGACAGACGGCGCCTGAAGGCAAAATAGTGGTCATAAGTGGCCTGCCACTGAATTGTCTGCAGCGCATGACAAAGGGTTTGGCGGGCAAGGTAATCTGACCACATAACAAAGCATGGACAAAATGAATTCATTTAGTGGAAGAAGATAGTGTAGTTTTAGATCTGACACTTTTAAATCTACAGTTACCTTCTCAATGTTTCAAAGAATGATGTTTAAGAACCTGTCCTTTACTGAATGTATAGAAATAATAACCATTAGCAACCATTAGTTGCATGCTAACCATGACACAGCTAATATTACAGGCTATAAATTGTTACAAATTACCTACCAAATCATCTTCTTGTTTAGCTAGTGCAGTGCACGGTGGTTCGCTCATGCAAACAACTTCCCCCTTCCCCCTTGAAGCAATCATTCTGAAAACTGCTAAGCTAAACTGTGCTACAATGTAACATCTCTGTCTGTCTTCATTTGTTCCTGAATTTACTTTACCTTACTTTAACCAGCGTGGAATTCAGCGGTGTAACATTTCAGCCTATTCTCATACCTGGGCTGAGGTCACAGCCCTTGGTGTTTGGATGCAGACTCAAAAGGCACCCTTGAGCATCTGTATGAAATGCACCGGGCTTTCGAGTGTAAACCCATTCGCAGCGATATTAGACGCTCAGAGCTAGTGCTCCAGAAGTGAGATTCAAGAGCAACAGTGCGTGTAAGGAGGAGGTCGGGATGGTATACAGAGCTCCCACCCAGGAAACCACAGTTTGTGTCGCATTAGTGTTCTGTGCGTCACTTTAGTTACGTTACAAAAGTACATAATTTAACCCCATGCAGGATAATCCCGACTTTCCTGAACTCTAGTATTATGACAGGGAGACATGCAGACAGAGAGGCAGCAGAGCAGTAAAACTTAATTGCCCGATTGATTTTCCGATGTACCACTGAGCAGTTGGATCAAAGTTTTTACAGAGGTTCATTGTAACTGTGGCCGCAGACATTGTTCCTGCACGTTGTCTTTTACCAGTCGACTGGAGATGACTCAATCACCTCTTTTTCTTTTTTTCCTCCTCTTCTGCAGTCCCTCATCTACAGTATTCCGCTTGAGCTACAAAGAAGATGTCACTGTGCCACCGAAAGGTTAATTATGTAATTTAAAGGTTATTGGGCGTTTTTAGAGTCGGGAAACAAACTTGTGCTTTTAACTGACATCACATGGGGATAGGATTGCAAAGTTTAGTAACACAAAGTGAAAATGTGTCCTTTTTTGAAGACAAAAGGAAGGGGGATATTAACAAGGGAGTATGGGTCTATTAGAACATCCTAATAGGAGACCAATGGCTAGGAAATTGAATCAATATAGGAAGAAGGGGTCAGAGGAAATGACCTCAGGGTCAGTGAACCCCCTGCTCTGTCACAGTGCCGTCCACTGGAGCTGACAGCCTATAGTTAACTTATATTTGCTGAAAAAAAGCAGAGCTTTATGAAAAGCTTGCATTTACTTACGTTTACTTTATTCATAACGGATGCTCTAGCCTTTCTTATTAAGTTTTACACCCCAAAGATCGACTTTTTTTCCATTCATACATCACTTGCATGCTGACATATTTCCGAAGGACCATCAGATTGCAGCTCTCATTCCTGCTTGTTTGTACTGCAATACAAAACCTTATTACACCACTTTAGGAAGACTGGGCCACTGGCGAGTGGTTTCTGATTTGCTTTTGAAGAACTCAGCAGCTCCACTAAACAGTGCTTAGCTCAGAATCCTAATAAGGTTCATGGTAGACCTTCTGCCTGGGTTTTCTGACCTGTGTGATACTGGGGAAGGCAGGCAAGAAGGAAAGATCTGAGGAACACATTCATGGGCAAATATCACAACAGCCCTGTTGCCTGAGCGAAGGTTTCCTCAATGTTACGTAGCCAGTCAAGGAGCAGAGGATGAGACAAAGGAAGTGTATAAGGAAAACTGTCCTGCGCGAGAGGAAGAGAGTAATGATATTTCTGTTTATCTGCGGAGATGTTTCTGAGGTATTTTTGGATGGTCGCTGTTTTTTCCTCCGTAAATTCCAGGTTCCGGCTGTTTTTCCTTCTCCTTGTTCCCAGCCTGTGAATGCAGGGCCGCTTCCTCTCCCTCCTTCCTATTCTGAGCTTCTGATTGCATGGAGGTGGGGGTGGTTAACAGGATAGTGTGCATATGTGTGTGAGTGCAGGAGGGAGCTGTACGTGTGTGTGTGTGTATGTTGTGAATCTGGGGGGAAGGAATGTTGCATTATGTATTTTTTTTCAGTTTAAACTAATGAAAGCGCGTGTGTCTGAGTGTCTAGGGTGTTGGGTGTGGAGGATGTAACCATTAAAGAGATCAGCATGTCAACTGTTCCCCAAGTGCTGCTTTCTCCGATCCAGCTGGTGATGGGAGGTGTGTGTATGTGTGCACTCTATGCCCTACACACTCCTCTCAGCAAGGAAGAGACAGATGGATCTTTGCTTTGGCCAATGTTGTCTGAGTCTGTTGGCTTCTGATCTGACTGTACGGTCCTGCTGCAAGCCAAGTTACTCTGCATCTTTCCCCGTAAATGAACCCACATGTATTTAAACGAGCTGCAAACACCCCAGAAAGAAAAGATAAATGCATATAAATATAATTTTCTGTGGCTGCATTTGACAATCATATTTACTTTGCACTTATTTCATGAGGTTACACGTCGAGCAATAAACATCACATCATCAACATGTTGAATTATTGCCTAGTTGACACGCAATCGCACATGTTGCTGCAACACAACATTAATCTTGGTTAAACATTTTATTTGACACTTTGGAACAGGCTTCCTGTCTTATCTGCTGATGCCTTCATTTTTGATTTTTTACTAGTTTAGAAACAAGACACAAGATGAAAGATAGCTGCAGAACAAAAACGCTTGTTGGGTTTTTTTGTGATTTTCTTCCAAATGGAAATGTTTACATCTACAAATTTGATATTTCACCCAGCCTTTGCTGTGTGACCTTGGGTCTTGATTGCTAGATGTAATCGTAAACACTTGAAAGAAGCAAGTGTTGCACTGAATCACATTTTTAGTCCAAAACTGTGAGCTTTGATGGGAGTTCTTGAGGCTCAGTTCAGCCTCTCTGTTTTTGTCTGTAAGCATAGAAACAAAGAATAATATATTGGTCCTATTGCATCACCCAAGAGAGTCATACATGAATCATGTTGTACACAACACAGGACAAATTACTACTGAATTTGAGTTTCAGGGAAATAATCCTTAAGTGCAACGGAAAGAGGGAGAAGCATGTAAAAGCCTAGGCTCATTCATTTCACAGCCAAACTTGTAGTCAGAATTAGTTTTATGTGTGTAATCTTATTCATGCTACGTATTTCCCCTTTCAAATCAGTTTCTTGTGTAACTAATTAATACAACTTTTTTTTATTATATTGTAGATTGCTGTCAGTTAGCTTTTAATTATATACATTATTCAAATTGCGTTCAACTCAAAAGTCATATCCGCTCATTTATTCACATTTAAAGTGTTAATATAAAGTAGTGTGATATACCTTAAAGGAAAAGTTCAACATTATGGTGAATACACCTATTCACTTTCTTGCCAAGAGTCAGGTGAGAAGATTAATACCACTCTGATAACTGTGTGGTAAGTATGAAGCTACAGCTAGCATCTGGTTAGCTAAGCTTAGAATAAAGACTAATAGCAGGGGGAAACAGCTAGCCTATGTTAGTCCAAAGGTAATATACTCCCCCAACTAGCACCTCTAACGCTCACTAATAAGATATCTTCTTTTATCTGCACAAAAGCCAAGTGTTTGTATTTACACAAAATTTCCAACCATACCTTTAAATGACTCCTACTAGAGTCACACACATTTGGAGCAGGTGACATACAGTAGCAGGCCAAAGGGGAACGGTAAAAAAAAACTGTGTGTGTTTGTGTGTGTCCTCTAGTCCTCTGGATGAACAGCTCAGTGTTGACATAAAAACAAAGGCACACTGCAGCCTGCACCTCTGTTTATTGCACAACAAGGACAACCAAGCCACCGCCATATTGGATTTTTCCTCTTGTCTGCAGTTTTTTTAGCTCCGTGACCGAGCTATGTCGTTTAATGTGGAGTATAAACACGCTGACATGCGCATGAAAGCACTGTGTCAGACTTGTTTAACCGCTGGGGGTCTCTCATTTATCATTTCATTTCTCCACTTGAGGGTTTTATGCAGCCAGATTTATCAGATTTACGGTCCGATGAATCTTTCCAAAGAGGACGGTTTTCCCCAGAAGACAGCACAGTGGTCTTCCCCTAGTTCTGCTTTTACTTTCATTTGGTGTTCACCACGTTCAGGAAATTGCACGGTGAATTTGTAAAACCATTGTTTGTATCTCTCTCGTCTATTTCTCACAGTAAATCTTTTTTTTTCTTCTTTTCGCTCTCTGTCTGCTTCCTCTCAGGGCCTTTTCGGGTGATTTGGGCCGACAGCTGAGGCGCTTGAACCCTTTTTTCATTCCGGTTATATCTAGACGAAAACTAGACGCTGCCGTATTTGCTGGGGGATTATGAAAAATGTTTCTTCTCTAGACAGGCAAGACTTTTCTACTTCAGAAGATATATTCTTATCCTCTTTCCCCGTTGCACGGTTGTCTGGAATTTGCAGCTGAGAGCAAAGTGATAGGGGTGGTGTTATCTGTGTTTAGACTATACATGTTTATGTGGGATATATTTTTGGAGTGTAGCAAAAAAACAGACCTTGTGTGTGTGTGTGTGTGTGTGCGTTCGTTGTATTGTGTGTAAGTGTGCAGTCAGGTCAGGAATGGATAGATAGGCAACTCACCACTGCTAAGGTTTGTTTTACTGGAATAGAAGGAATTTGTCTTTTCCTGGCCTCATACATCAATATGGCAGATGTTTCCTAAAGGATGGATCATAAGGCCTTTCAAACGGATCCCCAACTACCTTAATTGCTGTTTGTTTTGTCTCCCTCCAACCCCCCCACCCTCCCACTCTTGGTCTTGCGTCAAACATCTGAGGAGAATTTTCAAGAACAAAAAGGAACTCGTATTGCCGTTGCATGTTTGGCTCTGGGAAACATGGGGAACTGGGTATTGTTTCCAAGCTTTTATCCATCCACCATTTGATCTCCGCTCCCATCTACGGTCCCAAAAAAATGTGCTCGTCCCTCTCCCGTTCATTTTTTAACTAAACAGTGAATCCCATTCATCGTGTTTTTCCATGCCTGAGATGGGTATTGGGCGCTGATAGGATATCAAGCACACCTAAGTGCTTCCCTTTCCTCCCTCTCTTTATTTTCTTTCCTTTTCTCATCGGCCTCTGCCTCTCTATCAGGCCCCTCGCACATGCTCTGTGTCACGTCCTGTAGCGAACAACAGCCCTACCTTCCCTGGAAGGCACGCCGATCGCTGCCATAGATCAATCCTCTTCGTGTGTGCGCGCGATTGATTGAAAGCTCTGAGAAAGATTTACTGTGGATGTTTTTTGGAAGACAGCCAGATTAGTCATGTTTTATCACTCCAACCTTCATGTTTTTCTCATTCACATGCATATGCTTATAGGCACACTTATCTTCTTTTCTTTCATTCTTGCTTTTCCATCCCCCAGTAATTCACACTGAAATGAATGCAAGTATCCTGAGCATTTGAAGCTCACTCCCATTTAACCTCTTTCGGTGTCTTTCAACCCCCATATCATCAGGTAGAGCTGTGTTTGTTGATGTTGCCTTGGTAACAACATGGGCTGCCGAGAGTCGCCCGACCACAGAGCACGACCCCGGAGCCTTTTGTTTTTAGAAGACCCTCAGCTCTTCAACGGTCTGTTTTCATCACATGAGATTAATCTTGAACTCCCTGTAACTCAATGCGAGTCCGACTGACAAGATCTGGTGAACACTTCCTGAAGTTGTACAGACATATCCAGGACGAAGATGAACAGTGTCATCACTCAACTCAAGTGGCACATAATCCGGAGCTGTCTCTTTTCTTGAAATCCTGGCAGATGCAAGTTGTTAGGGCTTGCCAAAGATGTACTAACAGGACAAGCTCTATCCTGACTGGCATCTTGGTTTCACATCCAACAGGGAAGGGTGGGTTAACCTCCTGTTCATGTGACTCAGCATTTGTTAAGTATTGCTCTATGTGCTCAGGAATATAAGTGCATGATGATAAAGAAATAAAATCCCCAATGAGGCCCTGATGCAAGCGACTGACCGGCATTGCTTTACGTGGCGTCAAGAGGAAGATTGCTCATTGTACTTTGAACACTATACGTGAGTTAAGAGTGTAGTTTATAACCGCTGCCAGCCCCTCACTCTCTCCGTGGCAGCGGTGATTCATGTGATTGAGAAGAGTGTGGGAGGGGAAGTGGGATGGAAGGGGAGGAAGAGAGGCAGGAAGTAGGGGGGAAAAGCTGGTCTATCAACGAGGCCTGATAATGGAGACCCACAGGAAACGGCTGAGGAGGATTTTCCACGATGTCGCACAGGAGCCCTGGCACTAGAGTCGAGTAACACACACACACACACACACACGCAAACACACACACACACACACAAATTATTCTACCCCTTCCCCACCCCCACCCCACCTCCTAATCCCACACACACAGGGCCACCCACGCCCACATGGGTGCAGTGTAAAACTGCGTCCCCATGAAGCCATAAAGTAGGCTCGCATCAATCGCCTCAATCAGTGTTTTTAAGTTGATCGAGAGATCTGTCAGCATGTTCTCCTTATCTCGTATTTAAGATGCACCTGCTCCCAGCCGGGCACTGTGCCAACTTCCATCCCAGGGCCCGTCATTGGCTGGCAACTCTCAGGACCACAGGGCATGTTGGCCAATAAACAAGATGAAAAGCGAGTGTACACAGAGATAGACGTGACCCTCATCTTCCTCATAATTTAAAAAAAAAAACAACCTGTAACGCCCAGCATGCTGAGTCACACTGTGTCTGATCTAACATCAAAACATAGTCTTCAAATGGAAGACGCGGCACACAAATAGGAAGGACAGCGAGGAGGTGTGTGTTAATGTCTGTGTGTGTTTGTGTGGCGAACATGTTTGTCCCATAGTTGGACAGGGAGGGGTCCTTGTTTTCCTTCTGCTCTTCCCTTTGGTTACACTGTTGTTTCCCAGGCCCCCCCTGTATACAACACATCCCATTAGGAAGGCTGCTGCTGCTGAGACCTCCTTCACACACGCGCACACACACGCGCACACACACACGCACACACGCACACACACAGAGCATGGACCCAGGAGGAAAATCAATGCTGAGAAGACCTTGCTTCTCTTCCTATGGTGCAGTCGTTAGGGAAATGGAGAGGCAGTTCCATCTGTGTACGCCTGCTGCTAACAACATCTTAAAGCCCTGCGATGCCGTTAGGTTGCTGCTTCTTTTTTTTAATTTCAACCGCTGGTAATGGTTAACGCATCAGCCATTGTATATTTCTCCTGCATTAACATAAAGAGCTGTTTTCTGAATATCTGCCACATGAAGATTTAACTGTTACAACCCCCTCGTCATTAACTCCCTGATATTTCATTTCTTTTTTTGATGGATGGGACATTTATTTCAGCTGTCATGCTGTTAGCCTTCAGGGGTGTTTCTGATCGCCTGTATTGTACGTGAGCCCTGTTTGCTGTGCATGGCTTGACGTGGTGTGCGGCGCGTCCCCCGTTTCAGAAGCTCGCCATTCTCAGGACGTCCTGTAGAGTGGTCCCCCTCCCCCTCCACCTAAAAACACACACAAACAGACACAAACACACATGCTTTATCCGAGCGACCCCCCTCCTTCTCTCTCACAGCTCCAGCTCCTTATCTTCAGCGTCCAGGCAGCTGCGTGTTTGTCTGTGTGTGTTTGTATGAGTGTGTGTGTGTGTGTGCGTGAAAGAAGGGAGACAGAAGAAGTGTGTGTGTGAATCCATGTGTCTAAGTGCTGTTGTGTGTGAAGGCAGAGAAATAGGTGTGAAGTACAGTGACCGAGGTTGCCTTTTAAGTTCTCCTTCCCCCCATTGACTGTGGTCAGTAGTTGGAGTTGGGAGGGGAACAGGATTAACAGCTGCACAGACTCGGCGAGTCTGTCGGCCTTCGATGAAGGAAGGACCATGAATCTCTCCAGACAAACGTCTACCGCAGTGAGCGGCAGCATGACCGGGGGGTTCATCCTAGGACTTTGTCAGCATGATGTCATTTTTAGAGACAAGTGAAAAAGCTGAACGTAAACAATAAACGCAGGGCTTCGAGACGTGATCATATATAAGAAAGATCTGAGAATAAAATAAATGTTTTTTCCTTCATGAGAGTTATGCTTCTCATATTTTTATGGCTATTTATTGTTTTTTCGTTTTTTTCCTCCTTGAATTGCCTGATCTTTTTTTTGAGACTCATGTGACTTATTTGATTTCCCACATTAATCAGGACTGGTTACTGTTTGAAATTGGTAAATGGAAATTGGATACTATTGCAAATATGATACACGAGTTTCAGTGTAGATACCAAAACAATACTTTTTTCCCTTGGGCTGAGAAATATAGACCTTACTTCTTAAGCAGAACGTTATGTTTCATTTAACAAAAGACGCCAGACTTCTGAAATGCTCAGTGTTGTTTAAATACCAGCAGCTTTTTCAGATTAAAATCTGACTGATGCTAACGTCAGCATGCTCACAATGACAATGCTAACATGTTGATTTGTAGCAGGTATGTTTACCATGTTCGCCACCTTAGTTTAACATGCTAACATTTGTGAATTAGCAGTAAACACAAAGTAAAGCTGACAGACAAGTACATGGGGAACGGACGGCATGTATGTAGGCGGGGCACGGCAGGGGTTTTCACCTGCTACACAGACTCCATCAGTAGAATGTGGCTTCACTGTGCGCCACTGAGTTTTAATACAGTTGGTTGTGCAGGGTTTTTACTCAGCTCTGTGTCGTTTTTACCTGTTGGAGGGCCGCGTAGCTGTACACAGATAGAAAAAAAAATACACGAGCTGCATAAAATAAGAGCTGAGCCTGCGCTTTCCGTTGGTTCTGTGGCTTCCATGTAGCAGCTTCAATATAATGGACCCACTCTGCTGCGGGCATCCCATAATAGCTGTGTCGCACCATGAAGCCCATATAGTTTGGCCGTGAGGCTGATGGCGACAGCATTAGTTTTACAAGGATTTTGTCATAAACCAAAGCAATGGACATGATTTGAATTTTGCACTCAATGCTAGAAATTGAAAATGTCACAAATTATTGGCAAATAGACAGGAAATCATCAAAACCATTAGGATTCAACCTCTGGGGATCATGAATGTTTCTACAAATATCAGACATTTTAGTCTAGATCATGGGTGTCAAACTGATCCAGTAAAGGGCCGTGTGGCTGCAGGTTTTCATTCCAACCAAGCAAAAACACACCTGACTCGACTTACTCAATCAACCGATATGTCTTCACACAGTTGATTTGTTGGACCAGGTGTGTTTTTGATTGGTTGGAATGAAAACCTGCAGCCACACGGCCCTTTACTGGATCAGTTTGACACCCTTGGTCTAGATCAAAGCGTTGGACAGACAGACTGACTGGGCCATCCATAGAGCATCACATAGTTAGAAATGATGATGCTAAAATTGCATATTGTTGTACGTCTGTCTGTCTAAACTTCATCAAGCGTTCAACTTTTCAGGTTAATGCTAATTGCCATTGCACAGGAAGGCGGTCGCTAAGCCTATAAAACTTTCTTTCCTCGATTATTGTACAAAGCAGTTTTGTATGTTAGCTTGACATTACCCAGAATTCACAACTTATGAGACTTTTTCATATTTCATAGATGCAGACGTGGGACCAATCATAACAAGTGCTGAGGGAAATTGTGTGCATATGGTTTATCTCGGGTTGCTGTCGTGCACAGGGTGGAGCAAATTAAGGAATCCCTCCAGTATGTTCCTGTCTCTGTGTGTTTGTAGTGCATTAAAACATTGGCTCCAGCTGTTTACAGGCAGAGCGAGGGGTTCATAGTGGATTTATGTGGCCTTGACACAGATCGGGTGGCAAAAGAGGGAGTTTCGCTGTTGAAATGAGGCACAAAGGCAAGCTTTGCTGCTTTTGGCTTCTAACAGTACATAAATGTGATGGTCCAATTTAGTAAGTTGCATTGACGTATGATTGCTCTCTCAAGACTAACATGAAAGATGTGATGCTGGCTCACAGTTGCTTCTACAATGTTTGTCACACTATCCTTTGTTTATGCCTGTTTGAATCCTACTCTGCAGACATCCCCAGTTGTTTCTACATGTCTGATTCTCTGTTTACTGGACTGTTTGGGTTTACAAGTCTTTGATTTTGTAAATGGGTGCATCTGATGTTCTCTTCTCCTGCAGGGAAGCTTTCTGCGTGGATGTGGGCTGTTTGGATTTCTCCAGCGTGTTGCTTTTGGGGCTGTTGTTAGTTTGTGCAGAGATTCGGGGGCCGCATGTCCGTGTTATCTATCACTTTGTGTCTTGCTGTGATTTGGGATTGTTTGTCTGTGTTTTTTGTCTTGATTATTATGGGATGCAGCTTGCTGCTGAGCCACTTCCTGTTTATTGTCCTCATCCTGGCCCCGGGATCATCACTGACATCACAAGGTTGTTTACGGTGTGGGAACCAAGGTAAGCTAAATTTATCAGGAGTGTGAAGCCATCTCTTAACCTTTGACCTTTCAAAAGTCAGCTGTATTATTTTTTACATTCAAGGTCCTTTATTGTAAAAAGTGTAATTTCCATGTCTTTTTTATGATAAAGCATTATTGAAAGTATCAAAATGCTCTACCCACACAGAAAACCACACAGCCTGTATTCAGAAACTGTGCCTTTAAACAAGCTGTCAGGACACCCGTGAGGTTGTGATGTCACAACTATTATATATATATATATATATAGGTAGTGCTGCTACAGTGCCGTTACAGTCATTTCTGGCTGCAATGACGGTGCAGAGATGCCGAGATGCAGATGTGGACAAAGAAATGCTGACCAATCAGAGCAGACTGGGCTTTTTCTGCAGGGGGGCTTAAAGAGACACAGGCTAAAATAAAGCGCTTCAGACAGACAAAATGATAAATAAAGTTTTTGCACATTTAACACAAATAACATTAAAGCATATAAACATTTTCTAGTAAAAACCCCAAATAAATATGATCATTTAAATGAGCATAACCTTTAAAGTGGGGCTCTGGGAGGAAAAGCATATTCAGGAACATATATCATCTATCATGTTACACACGCAATCCTCATTCCCATATACAGCACGACAGTGGATCTAAAGACTTGTCATTGTCTTTCATCATGGATCAGAAAACACTGACATTAACACCTTTGCGACATGTAGTAACAGCTTGTCAATCTGTTGCATTCATCTGGAACGTAGTATAATTTACGAGAATGTCCCAGAGCAACATATTCTACATGTCTGAATCTTGTTCAGACACTGTCTCCGTCTGGTGTCTGCACCCCTCTCATAAACCGCAGTACAACATAAACAATAAGCGTGTCTACTCAGCACACTTCACAACACTTTACAGACATTTGACCACATCCATTTTTGGTGATGAGATCCATTTATAATGCACAACTATATGATTCAGTTAAAAGTTGAAAAGAAACACTTTGAATAAGAAGCCCACTAGCTATTGTAAACCAGGGTTGTAAATATTAGGCTATGGGGGTCAGTCGCCTCAGAGTTTGGAATCTGTATGAACATTCTCTAAAAATGTGGAGGGAGGCGCAAGCAAATTTATAGTCCCAGTGTGTCAGGGCACAAACATGCAGCCTGTCGACAACCATAAAAGAAATAATTCATGACTTTGGGCCTACACTGTCCCGTGTGGATTCCTTTGTGCAATTAAATGATTGGTTTAACATTTTGGGAAATATGCTTATTCGCTCTCCTGCTGAGAGTAAGATGAGAAGATTGATACTTCTCTCGTGTTTGTACGCTAAAACAGCTGGTTAGCTTAGCTTAGCTGGGAAAAGGGGGAAACCGGCTAGCCCGGCTCTGTTGAAAGGTAAAAACCCCCCACCTCTAAACATAAAATCTTATGTTGTGGTTATGTTATGTTATGGTTACGGTTATGGTTCTACGGCGAACATGAGCTGGATTATTTCTTGACTGAGTTTCAGCTTATTGCCTGACAATCGCTCGGTACATAGCTCCCTGTAAAACCCCAACTTGTTGTTTCTACACTTGTTGTTTTTAACAGATGAAATAAACACGATGTAACATGTTAATTAAGACACTTTAGAGGTACGTATAGACGGACAGAGCAGGGATACCTTTTTCCCTATTTCGAGTCTTTGTGAAAAGCTAAATTGATCTAAGCTTTGCTCACCGGCTGCTGGTTGTAGCTTTACATCTAGAGTACAGACATGAGAGTGCATCAAACTTCTCACCTAACTTTCAGTGAGAAAGTGAGAGGATAGTATAGTATAGTATAGTATAGAGTATCTCCCAAAATGTCAAACAATTGCATCTAGAGAATAAAACTAAATATGACTGATGGATTGGTCTCTGATGACCATACGGATCAATGCTGAATTAATAAATATCCCAGTTCAAGAATAACATAAAAAGACACAAGATTTGATACCCAACAGAGGAAAAAGACAGTACAACTGCACAGTTGTGAAGAACAGGATGAGAGCATAGTGCAGCAGAGAAAAGGCAGACAGAGGTAACGAGAGAAAGTTTGGCAGCGCAGTGTTCATTCTCAGGCTCCAACAGGGTGAGTCACTGTGCAGGGTGGAGACCGTTTGCTGCCTCAGAGCCAACCCGGCTGGGCACTGTGCTGCCAACTTCTGTTAAAACAAAACAGAGGAGGGGGACACAACTAGCCCCCCCATTTTCATCCTCCTCCTCCTCCCCCATTTCCTCTAAGAATGCAGCCGCTTCCTCTTTCATCTCTGACTCTGTCCTCATCTCATCCACCTCTACTGTACATCCCCACGTCCGTGTGTAACGCACGGGCAGTAAGAACAAATCTCTACCTAGGCTATTTTAATAAACTGACACTTCACCGTCTCTGTTTTCAAGAATAACATCATGCACACCTGTCAGTTTACACTAACCTGTGTATTTATGTCGTCAAGAGCTTGCCAAACCTGTAGGTGGCATTGTATAGAGAAGCTCAAGCCCACGTTAGCCAATGATCCATGATCACCACAGCCAAATGTAAATGTAAACAAAGGTCGCACCTATGAGGCAGGTGCAAGTTCTGACGCGTGCTGTGACGTCGTCTGACGAAAACGCCGTTTTTCTCTGTTTACATGCAAACGTGCAACCATAGTTTTTCTAAATCTCCACCCTGGCCGTAGTTTTTTTTTTTAGAAAGAATCGTTTCCAGAGGCGAATTTGTGTGTAAACGAGGGGCGCAAGCACAAGGAAATGTCTCTGTTTTTAAAACTAACTGTTTACATGTAAAGGGGGCCTTAGATGATTAATTGATCTCTTGCAAGGTTTTTCTAGTGGAAAGTTGTCACTGTTGTTTTTTTTACGCAGCAATAAGATGTTTTATCACATCAGCAGAACTGCCCTTTCAGTATCAGTCATCCTTGAATTTAAAGATTCAATATTCAACAAATCAGAATACCAGGTCACCCTCTTGCATTTACAGAGCGTGCCACCCTTAGTACCCGTATTATTGTCCTAATCAGCATGTTTCTTTGGCTGCCTCTGAAGCGTGTATTTTCAAGTGATGGATGCAGACAGAGCCTGTTCCACCACTGTTGTCCAGGAAAAGCAAACACAGAGATGTTGATTTTGATGCTGTATACAGTAAATTATACCTATTGCTGTTACTACAAATAACAGATGTAATTACCTTATCTCACCCTACCGTACAACTCCCCATAGTATGACCACAGAGCACAGGGAAGAAAAACACCTCATAGGTCACTTCAAAGTTCTTCGAAACATATTTTTAATTGTAGTCTAGAATTTATGTTGGGATGCCAAATCCTCCCTGAGAGAGCTGTTTCTCTGCATGCTTTATGATCTTTCTACAAGATCAGCACAGACTTTACTGCACTTTTATGCAAACACACCTAGGTTCACAAAGGCATATAAAATGGTTATTGTGTGAAGTAAGCAGCGTATTCTGCACTAGGGGTATACTGTTACTGGCAAGGTTATTAAAGAGGCACAATAGCATAGCTTTATGGCTCCTGTAAATGAATTATTGCCTCATGCCTTTTTTTTTTTACCCTCTCTCGCTGCAGTGTTACATGAATCAGCTGCTGTAGTTCTCACCCGATCTCAACTTTATGATGAATTTAAAGCGAATTGGCTTAACAGGAGATTCGGGATCAATACATTCTTACGACAGTGGCCTCCAGTGGCTTTTTAAAATATAGAGGAACCTTGAGGTAATGGGAATTCTGGAGTTAAAGGTCCCATATTGTAAAAAGTGAGATGCCATATCTTTTTTTTCATTTATTATAAAGCAGGTCAAGGTGCTATATAAATAATATGAAAGTATCAATCCCTAAATCCACAAAGAAATAACCACAGCCTATATTCAGTCTATGGGAACTTCCGTAACGTTGTGATGTCGCAACTATACTATATAAAGTATAGGTAGCGCTACTTCAGTGCCGTGGCAGTCATTTCTGGCTGCAATAAACGTTATTGCAGCGATGCCGAGACTGCAGATGTGGACCTCGAAGTGCTGACCAATTAGGGTAGACTGGGCTTTTTCTTGAGGGGGCCTTAAAGTTACAGGCGCTAGAATGGATGCATACCCAAAATATAAGTCTGAATGTACAAATGAGCAGTAAATGGAACCTTTAAATTGAAATCTAATTAATTTTAATATAAAATATATAAAATATAACGGGGTATGGCCTGTACAGTCCCTGGTATCATTTTAAAGCAAAATTCTGGGTTATTATTATTACAGCTTGAGTCTTATTTTTTTATCATTTCTATGGGATATAACACGATTGTACTCACCATTTTCACTAGAATTGCCAAAAGCTGTGATTTGGCTTTTGTTCTTCTCTTCCAAATAAGTTTGAAGGAGAAGAAATCAGTGGCCAAACCCATTTTTCCCCACTCATTTCCAAAACCTAATTTGTGAATGTTAGTTACCAACAGCTAATAGCCCGCCAGGATCCCACCCTGGTCCCTCCCTGCTGTGGTCTGCCAACCGCAACCTCATTAGTGGCTTGCAGAGCCCAACATCCACACCATCAGTAATTACTTTGCTTTGGCTGTTTCAGCTTTACTTCGCTTATGTGGCCCTTTAGGGAAGTAAACCTTTGCGTGCCAGTATCACATCTTCTATTACATCAGCTGATTAGTCTGATTAGTTTTTAAACAAAGAGCGGGAAGGTGCAACAATGTGGTAATGAATGGGGGAGTGAAGTGAAACGGGCTGGGGCGTGAAGGGGGCGGCACTGTGACGATGCAAGAAGTTGAAGCTGTAGTTTGTTACCTTGAGTGACTGCCCTGTCTGTACTCCCAGCTAGAGGATGTGAGTGGCTGTTGGGACGCGTGATCCAAGGCCACGCCTCCCCTTACGCCTTCTAACTAATCAGCTTCAGGAGTCGTAGCTTAGGTCGCCATAGCTACAAATGCTCCTGGTAGCATAGGTTTCCTCTCCCCTATTACCTTCCCTGACATCCCTTTCTTGCTCTCTCTCTCTCTCTCTCTCTCCCTGCTCTTGGCCTTATACCTCCAAGCCTGGGAGCGGAATTCTGGGAACATTTTTCCATGTGAAACAGCGAGGGTCAGTGCAGGGGTGTGACGCCACGGCATTGTTCCCGCTGCGAGGAGAGGAACCGTGCGCCGTGAGGCCAATTCCTGTCCGCTCCAAAAAAACAGTCACTTTCTCACACCGCTTTCCTTCCTCCGCCAGACAGCTCAAAACAATCCCAGAGTGTTCGTGGGTACGAGGTAGAGCGACGCAGGCCAGAGAACAAGCGAACAGAGGGAGAGGGAGATGCAGAAAAATTAAATGAAAAGAGGTGGAGAGAGAAAGAGAGGTCTTTTTTTTCTGTTGGTTTATGCAGACTGTTTATGGGCCATTGAAAACAAACAAAGGGGGAAAAAGATCCCACTGTGCCCAAATGACGCTCACTCAAACAACGAACAAACGGCAGGCTGACATTATATCACTCTAAGTGGGCCTGAGCAGCCGGCTGTTAGCCCACCCGCTTGCCTGGGTCGCAGCATAATCTGTTTTGTTGTAAAAACAATGACACATTCTTGCCATAAAAAATGATTGCGGCTCCTTCAACCATGAGTTTTGCATGTTTTTCCTGTCACCCACATTCTCATAAAATAATCAGCTGTGTATATTCAAATGGTTCCTCTGGGTAAACTTTGATTAAATCCAATATGCATAGGAGATTTTGTGCATGCATGGGAGCATTTGAAAGTCTTTTTAAATTAAGCGTTCCAGTGCATCTTTAGCATTTTTGGTGTTGGCCTCTTTGACTTGTGGACAAACCCATTTTTTCCCCGATTCCGTATAAATAGTCCCCAGAGAGCCAAACTAGTGGCTGTAATCACATCTTAGAGACATAACCCCAAACTAAATGACCAAGCTCTATTTCTGTCAAGAGCAAAGCTACTATTAACATTGAGGATTGACAAAAGGATGCACTTCTGTTATCATATATAATTAGTTATTTCCTATGACTTGGTAAAATTACAGCATGGTCTTGTTTTTCAAGCTTTCACAGACTTCTAGTGGAGACGAGTAGCGCAGTTTATAGGTCGGAGTGAGCAGTTGCTGGTCTTTGGTTGCATCCCTTCGTAGGTCAGAAGTTTAATAAGTTCCAAATGTGTGTCTGTGTGTCCATATGTGCGCTGTGTGTTTAATAGAGGACGCAGAGTTGCATACGTGCACCTCTCTGCACTGACTCAGACTACCCCCCCTCTCTATTCTCATCCTTATAACCCCTCTCACGACCCCCTTGAGAGTCGTGATGGTCCCATTGTTTTATATATGCAATCTGCACGTATGGACGGCACATTCCTAACTGCCTTATCATACTTCAATCACGGTATAAAGTTGATACGGAACGACCTGGCACGAGTCCCTAGCTCCTACAAAGAGGAACGTGATCACAAGGATGAGCCATCCAAATCCCTCTTATACGTAAAACAGGAGACGTTCCTATTTTGGTGCTAAGTTTCCTTTTTATCCTTTCTTCAAGGTTTATTTGACTTTTTAATAGTGCTCCTGTTTTTTTTTTTTTTCCTATGACTGTTTTCTCCCTACCTGATTTGTCTGAAATGGAAACTGAGTCCATGGAGGAGGAGAGAAAAATAGCAACGGCTGCTCTCTAGAGTTTCCTGCCTGTTGTCTGTGTGCGTGCCCTGTCCTCCGTCCTCCTTGGCCTGCTTGTCTTGCCCACCCCACCCCTCCTGTCTGAGGATTCATGAGTGTGTGTGTGTGTGTGCGTGTGCGTGTGCATGGCTTGGATGTCTGGGAAAGCCTCTGACACAGCTAAGGGAGGAGATGAGCAACAAGCCTAATATAGTTTGCAAGTGTGTGTGTGTATTTGTGTTTGTGTGTATGTGCAAGTGTGATGTGTATCATTAAGGAAGCACCTGTCCCGTGTGACCGTCAGTTCTGTTGCGTTTATCTGACCCCTCTCACATCAGGTGGCTTCCTGGTTTGCGTCAGATGCTTCTCCCCAAGGCCTGCTGCTATTGGTTGACATAAGCTCCTCCTGTTCCTCTGCTGCTTCTCATTGATCTTAAGAGAGTTGTTACTTCCCTCACACTTCTTCCAAGGCCCCCACAGAGGCTCACAGTATTACAATTGTTGTTGTATAAATGGAAATTGGTTAGATTTAATACATTTAGCTACAACCATAATTTTCTGGTATTTGAATATAAGTCCAGCAAAGTAATTTTTAAGAGAAAGTTAATTTCTAATTTAAAATTGTTAAATCAAATTCGATGTTTAATGCATTGACACTAATTGTTCTCTGAACCTCTCCCCCGAACATAGTAGATTGTTTAATCATAGCGTAGCATCTGTAACTGAGCACGGCAGGTCGGTCAGGGGGCTGTAGTATGTTTTTTGGTTAGGTTGATTTGAAGATGCGAACAGGACACCCCGTCAGGATGCTGACGTTTTCCCTGGGACACGCAGGTTTCACCTCGGTGGACATGGTATCGTGTACGTAGCCTCCAAGTGCATAATGAAGACCCATTTTTCAGGTCCCTCATTTTAAAACAAGTCGGCTGGAAACATTAAAAAGTCAACCATGGTGTTTCCAACCTTTTAAATGTTTAGTAAATGTTTTTTTAGTCCCAAATTTTGTATAGGCCTATTTCTTAGGCAACCTAAATGGCAATATTGCACCATCTTTACAATCTTTCTCTAACTAAAGTCACTTTAAAACCCACTTAAGCCACAGCAGAGACTTCCTTGACTCCTGCGATCACATCAAAGTCTGTCTCCACCTGGTTAACGGGACACACACGTCCTATTCCCATCCTTCTGTTGATTACTCCGCTGTCTGCCCCGCTGGCTTGTTCCCCTATGATGCCTTTCTGATCCCTCACAATACCCAGTGTCTTATAAGGAATGTAATGACCTACTCTTTCTAGTTTCTTAGTCCAGTGCAGAAAACTGTTTATTTGAGGATTTCTGATCAAATGCTACCCTTTCTTGTTATTCTGCCCTGTTTGTCTTTCACTTTTCCCTTTTCTCTCCCTCTCTCTCTGCCCTTTCGTTATATTGGTCCCACAATCGCTGATCTATGAAAGCCACTACAGTTCTTTAAATTAGTCCAGCTTACAACAAATCTACCCTGTTTTTTAACCTCCAGCCAGCGAGGTTTTGAACTCTGTTTGTTTACCAGCAGGAGTCTTTTCCTTGATCCCTTCAAAGGCAGCCTACTGTATTCTCTGATCCAAGCCCAGGACAAGAGCAGCTGGGTTACTGCACACATCATTTGGGGAATTAAATGATGGTGGGAGCACAGAAACAGCAAACAGACTCAGCAGACCTCCCCCCCTCGTCTTCTCTTCCCTCCTCCTTCCAACCTCATCAGACACAATCAGGTACTTGTGTGCCGTTTTTTCATACAGAAACAATCGGACAGTCTGCTTAATAATGTGAAACATTATCGATCCCTATAATGAAACTCTCTAGCCATTTACTTGCTCAAGGACACTAAAACACTGTAGTGCAAATGGCTGCTTACCTAATCCATTTCTTTGAGGAGCAATCAATCGATTTATAAAGCCCCTCACAATATTGTAAACGTTTCTTTGGCAGAACTAACTAGAAAACTGTGACCTCCACAGTGGCTTCACTGGCTCCTCAATTTACACAGAATATATAAATATTAACCTCAGCCTTTAAGTTATTGTACATTTGAGCTGTACAAAGAGCTTCAGACTGTTTGTGATGCATGGCTTGCAAGCAGGCACTGAAGCTCGAAGCTGTCATCATGTTAACGCCAAGGTCGGACGAGAAGAGAGGAGCAGATGTGAGAAGTAGGCAGTTATAATAATTTGGTTGAAAAAGCAGTTTTTCTTCACTGTCCTTGCCCGGACAAGGACAAATCCTCCCCTAACCAACGAGCAATACATAAAAAGCCACTGTGACACTGTATTTGGACAATAACTGTTCACTGACAACCCCACATTGCTAAATTATACCTACTGTTATTCCTTAAGAGCATCCTGACTGCCGCTCTGACCTGATAAATGGACCCATAGGACAGCTAACCTAAGTGCATTTATGAGTGGCAGTAATTGAATATGGCTTAAAGGAAGTGATTCAATTACTTTTGTGTGTGACACGGTGTGCCCTCTCTTTTTCTCTCTCTCAGTCTAATGATACGGTGCCTGTAAAGAATGCAGTCCGAATAGCCCTCTGTCACTGCACTTAAGGAGGGCAGGGGGATCTATATTTGGGAACCACAGAGTGCTTTTCAATTGTCTAAAGTGCCCTCAACCCTGTCTCCTCTTTTAATGATGAGTAAATGCTAATTCCGTGCGTGGACTGATCATAACATCTTGGCACGCTCTCTGTTTTTTTTATAATATCCTAAGAAGTATTTTTATTTGACTCAGTGAAATTGCCCACCAATTGGTTAAGGTAACAGAAATATTCTGTATTTTGCCCATAAATGGCTTGAAATATACATACAGTGATATGCGTGACCAGTCTTAAATGCTTTTATACCGTATACCCCTATTGAGCTAGTTACATTTCAAAATGTTTGTTGACATCCTGCAGTATATCTTAAATATATGTATGTATACGGTTCCAGTCAAGAGTTTGGGCACACTTTCTCATTCACTTGAATGTGAAAGCGTGTTTGACTGGTATGTGAACCTTATATACAAAATGTGACTAACATGTAAAATATTAAATCAGCAGTATGCAGTCAGACACTACAGCAAGTGAAGTAAAATCCTTAAATAATACTGTAATATTGTGTCCAGCTTGTATTGTTAAACATATTTAAAACTATTATAAGTGTAGATTACATTGTATTTTTAAAAAAAAAAACATTTTTTGAATTGTATACTTACGCAGAAAGTTTAGATGAGCAGATCCACACCACTGTCTGTACAGCCAGGAGACAGTTATCTTAGCTTAGCCTAGCATAAAAACCAGAAACAGGAGGAAACAGCTAGTCTAACAGCTAATCTTACAAATTAACATGTTATAACTTGGTAGTTTTTTATTTGGTTTCATTTTTTAGTTTATGTGCTCAACTATTTCCTTGCTGTAAGCCGTGACTTTCTGACAGAGCCAAGCTAGCTGTTTCCCCTTGCTTCTAGCCTTTGTGCTAACCTAAGCTAATCATGTGTAGCGTACAAACACAAGTGAGATTTTGATCTTCCCAATTCATTTTAAACAGGAAAACTGATGATCTGATTTCCCAAGATGTCGAACTGCTCCCTTAAGGAGGTATAGCTGTACTCCTCAGTCTTCATATTTCCTTCTAATGGAGTTAATTTTGCATTGCTGCAGGCAGTTCAGGACCCACATACATAAAGTACAGTAACCCCAGACCCAGTGACCCTAGACAGCCTGTGGTAGTAGATAACAGACTCAAGAGTACAACATTTTTGGGATCAGCAGCCTTATCACAGCTAGATAGCTTCTGATGTTGTTGCTACAATCTGGTTTGTAACAAAGACTCACAGAATCTCCCGCCACGTTAACAGCAGCCAGCTTCAACATGTGGCTCTTCTACAATAAGCAGTTTTCTGAGGCCTCGTTATCCAGCAGGTGTCCCCCCCCCCAGAAATTTCAAATCCCCTCCTTCCTGTGACACACTGACTGAAGTAAGTACCTGTTAAAGGTGCCTGGCTTCCTCATGGTACACCCCCTCTCTCCCAATGCTGAAGGAAAAATAATGAGCCTAATTGACTTGGGGGTAATTTTCCAGTAATTTCCTTTTTAATGGGCAATGGTTTGATGCCATTTGTTTGGTAAATGGCATGTGCCCTTAATGGTCTCTTTGTGAGTGAACCCTCCCCCCCTTTTTTCTCAAGTCCCAAGTGATCTTCAGATTCTGAAAAAAAAAAAAAAACAGCCTAATTTAGAGCTTGGCTGTATATCCAAGTGGGACGACAACAAATGTCGCAGTGACTGCTAATTGTGTGAGTTGGCTTTGGATCAGATTTCAATGCGCACGCTGATTAGGTGTCATGCGGGATCCCCTGCATCTGAGGCCTTGTGCTGTCTGTGACTAGTCTTAATTGCAGATGAAGTGATCGATCTTCCAGAGTTGTGAAACTGATTTGTGTCACCATTTGCACATTTGATGTGACTGCTTTTCTCTCTGTGACACAGGGTTTTTTTTTTGGGGCTCGGTTCCCAGGGATGTTTACCCCCTGAGGCAGAAGAGTGACATTGGCCAGAGTGTGATTTGGTGGGAGAAATGCAGCCCCTACATCATACAGTGGAACACATGGCCTCTCATGCACACACACACACACACACACACACACACACACACACACACACACACACACACACACACACACACACACACACACACACACACACACACACACACACACACACACACACACACACACACACACACACACACACACACACACACACACACACACACACACACACACACACACACACACACACACACACACACACACACACACACACACACACACACACACCACACACACGCACACACACACACACACACACACGCACACACACACAGCCATCTGGGCAAGGCAAACGTCAATTATATCCAATTCACCTCATGTCACTCAGGAATTGAAGTTGCAGTGTAGTATCATTAAAACAGTGATGTTTTAATGATACACGTTAGTTTAGCGGTATATTGTGCAGACACATGAGCAATATGTTTCTTTACAGCTTACCTGCAAAGCATGAAAGATGTCTCCTCTAACACCAATCTAAAATCATCAAAACCGTCCGCTGCGATGAATGTTACGTCAGTGTTCGGCCTCGCCTCCGTACTTCGCTGGAGAAACTGTATTTGCTGATGTATTGGCTCAATTATCCCAAAACGGTCCAGCTGTGAGAAACAGATATTTCACCAGTTTCATGATGTCAGAATTATGTATGTGGAGGTAAATGTTTCCTTGAGGGTTCTGGGAAATGTACATGTAAAGGAAATAAAGCTTTTGGAGTTGTTGAGACCCGCAGCCCTCTTGTTCGTAGGTAATTTGGTGAAGAATTAATTAGAATTATGTCAGTGGAGATCAAACAAACATGTAAGTAGTGGAGGCCTGTATGATGAATGCCACTGAGGAGCACTTTCCTTATAAATGGCCCGGGGGGCTTTGTGATGTCATCTGAACTCAGTCCTGACTCTGTATAGCTGTAGCAGACCTACTTTTAATCTGAATATTAATCTCTGAAAATAAATGAAAGTCTTAAACTGTGCTTTAACTTGAGCGTCTACATATTTCAACAGATTAAAATCAAGATAAAGCTAAGGATCAGGACATTTTTTTATACAGAATATATATATATATATATATATATATATATATATATATATATATATATATATATATATAATACAGGAAATATAGACTCATATTTATAGATGTACTATCTTAAGGTATGTCTAAGGGCATTGTGTGCCTTTATTGGACAGACTACAGGAAATGAGGGGAAAGAGAGTAAGAAAAAAAACAAAGGTCCTTGGCCGGACGCAAACCAGGGAAGTTGTGGATCATGCTCAGCGCCTTAACCCTGAGGCCATCAGGGCACCCTGGCTGCAATGTGTCTTTTTACACTAAATATTAGGAGATCCTGCAGATTAATTCATTACATAGGGGCCAAATACACGTGGTAAATATTCCAAAGGCAAGGTGGACTTACTTAGATATTTCTGGAGCTCTCAGTTTCAGACCACAAGATTCTTTTTAGATTACATTCAGAATATATACCACTTAAATATAGGGTGCTGTTTGTACAGGATAGGGTTGGGCGATATGTTCAAATTTTCCTACTGGCCTCCCTCAGCCCAGCAACCGCCAGTTGCAGATACATTTGCCCAGGTTTGTGCGCTGCATCCAGGTGTGGGCCTGCCGAGCAGCTGTGCACGGAGCATGCAGCCCGAGGCAGACCATTAAATTAATAAATATAATGATAACAATCACCAAAAACAACAAACGGGGATGTACTCTGCCATCACTGACAGGCGATATATTCTTCCAATTGCCAAAAGCTAGTACAGTATGCCATAACATCACAACAATTAAAATTCCCTCCTGACAATGTTCTGGGCACTCTTTACTTCCTATGTAAAACAGCACAAAATAAAACCATAAGGTGGCCATGAATGGTTTCAGAGAAAATGTGTATAAATGAAAATAAACCTCATGAAATATTGCATAAATTCTTATATACATGTACTATATGATCACATTAATTCAACATTACATTAACTTGTTAGAACCAATCAATTTCTAGCCGTGACACCTCCACCATCGCCCGTTACCAGCTCTGCATGTCCACCGGTTGTGACCGTTTAGATTTTTACGGTTTAAAATCATCCTGTATTTTAAAAGAAATGTAGACATTGGATACAATCGGAAACAAATGCACGTAATATTGTGTAGCAGAATTTTCCCCCCATGTTTTTTCTTATCTTATGAATAATCTTGCCAACATCCAAAACAATAATACCAGGACACAATATCATATCTCTAGAATACATTTGAGTTTTGAAATCGCTGTTTTTCTTTCTTCATCTTTCACCAACAGTTTCAACATCAGCGCCATCCTGCACTGACTTGCACTGCGTCTGCATCTGATTGAGTGTACAGTCGATCAGTGTCAGGGTGCTTTCCTTATTGTTGCAGCCCTAAACATGCGGCACCGTATGGACACTTTCCTTATCTCTTGTCCTGCGTGTGTGATCTTGTTTTCGGAGCATTCTTATCTGTGCCTCCCCAAACCATGTACTGCAGCCTGAACACAGCTCGAGGGATATGCTTGTGGAGTTCAACGTATTTCTCCAAAGAAAAAAAATCAATTAAGTGCATGGACAGCATTGTGTAGTTTGACTTGACTCAAGGAGTGCATGTCCCCTAGTAGAGCCGGCATGACAGGAAGATTGATAGTTTGTTTCAGTCTGGTTTGCTGCAGTAACACACTTCAGAAAGCTCATAAAAACCCCACACAGCACACACACGCAGACACACACACACACACACACACACACACACACACACACACACACACACACACACACACACACACACACACACACACACACACACACACACACACACACACACACACACACACACACACACACACACACACACACACACACACACACACACACACACACACACACACACACACACACACACACAAATACAAAACACCTGCTTTTGCCCATACACATGAACATTTGGTTGTGTATGGACTGTGGACTTCTGTCAATGAACATATTGGAACATAGAAAGCCTTGAAATGAATGTTATCCATCATTTTTGCCAGGCATTGATTTGTGATGTGCGTGCATGACTTTCTCGGATCGCAGTGGAAAAGAAATGTGTCACGGCAGTCCCATAGTGCTGCCTCTGGCCTGAATCAGCCAAAGTCAAAGCGATAAGTCCCCTTCCTGTCTCCCGCTGTGTTTTTTCTAGCAGTATTTCACACAGTTATGCAGATGACATAGTCTCCAAACGAAACCAGGCCATACGCCTAGTGGAGTCCATTAGAGGCGATGCCAAAAAGTCACAAACAAGCAATGCCATCCCCCCCTCGCCCTCGGTCTTTTTTTTTTTTTGCTACATGTGAAATCAGCAGGTTTTCCGACATTCCAGAGGCTGGAAGAATGACAGCTCGCCTGGTGATTGTCTGGATCTGAATTTTGAGTGGAGGAGAGAGAAAAACATTGCAGGCCAAAAGAGCAACAAGGGAGGAACCTTCCAAATGCAGATTTCTCGTTACATGGAGAAAGAGGAAAGGCTAGCCGTCACATGAAATAGAAGTCAAACCTGAGATGTCAGATAGAGAGAGGTTAAACATTACTCTTTTGAGATTAATAAAACGACTCCAAAGAAAGACAATAAATGGTTAAAGAATAATGCACAACATGTCGATTTGCGGACAATGGAACCCTCCATTTAAAAAGCTTTATCAGCTTGAATCTGTTTTCACGGGCCAAAGTATTTCACGTGCTTGGAGAGATATTAAAGGAATTTCCTTATAGGCGAACACAGCTGCCCAGAGCTCTTGAACAAGGTTGGCTTAAATATTCGTTACTATTTTAATGGGCTTCTTTTTATTGGTGAGGTGGAAATAGTGAGTGTGTGTTTACAGTACATGCACTGTGTTTACAGTGTATGCACTTGATTCACCTCACATAATTTCACCTGAATTTCCCCCAGGGTCCAGACCTTTGAATCCACCCACTCCGCTGAGTATACTGCTTTGTCAGGCATTGTGACTCTGCACGGCGTTTTCTCGGTTGGAAAAGTAACTGAGCACCATGAGGGACTTACGGTTAGCTAATCAGTTCCATTGGCGCAACAAACACCAACGTCAAGCGGTGTTTACATAGATGGCGTGTCTTCTCATGATCCACCGCACATCGTTGTTTGTTTTAACTTCGCTCTGCTCCACTAAAGGGAAAGTTTGCCGATCTTCAACCAGCTAGGTAACGTTAAAGCGTGGGCGGTATGTGCATGTAGAAAACCGCGCATGATGTTACCCGGTGGATACCGGGTGAGTGGGCAGGGAGCCCTGGTTGCGCTGGCAACGCAGAGGAACACACTCTGGAAAATTGGCAAACTTTTCCTTTACAACCACAACAAAGCCAGTATGTTGGCATGGCTACACATCAGTGTAGAAAGATGTTCAGGCGGATTCTTTGGTCTCTAGTGATTGGTAAGGGAAAATCAAATCACCCTCCCTCACGGAAATCCGTTTGAGTGGAGGCAATGTCGGACCGAAGATGGAAACCGAGTATAGCGAGTTGACAATTCAACCTCTGGGGTTATATAAAATCTTATCTGATCTTATCCTATCACAGCACCCTGGATCAGACCTTGAATACTGGCCATGTGGTACCTTGTTCTGGCCCCTGAATACTGACAGATTCCCAGTGGCTGATTAAAAAAAAAAAAACCCTACGGAAAAAAGTTTTATCACATTTTTCTTTAAAGATGCAGTATGCTGCTTTGCTTTGTGAGCCAAGCGCAGCTGGCATCAGTGGACACTGTTGTATGGATGCATGTTTATTGAGAACAGTCCAAATAGTTTACATTGTCCCTTATCGAAATATGGCATGCACATTTTCCAAACGCTCTCGTAAACTGTTCTCTGCCACTTGTGTTCCCTCATGCATTGTTGTTCTTATCTGCCTGACACCATGCCCCTGAAACAAACAGAACATGGCACAATGTGAATAAAAAAAACAGAGTGAAAACAAATGTGATCTCTGGGTAGCCTTGGAAAACCGTTGTGTGCGTGTGTGTGTGTGTGTGTGTGTGTGTGTGTGTGTATGTGTGCATCCTGTGTACAGTGTTGCTGTTTTTAAGCGTATATTACAGCGTGTGCATGTATCCGTGTATGTGTGTACTGTACACCTCCTCCATGGCAGGAGCAGAAAAGCTCAACCTGTTGACGGTGATGACAAGATGTCAGGTCAAAGCAGAGTTTATTTTTCCATTATTTTATCATAAATACAGCTTGGGGCTGTAGAGAACGAGCTCTGCTCGTACTTTGAAAGTGAAAACACAAGCATGCACCTGGAAAAAAAAACAGGAGGGGGTGAGGTGGAGGATGAAGCGTGAAAATGTTCTGCTCCATCAAACAGCTACGATGCAACTCCTCCGTCAGTTGAGAGTTTGGTGTCTTTGGCAAACAAAAGGCAAAAAGCACCGCTGATTGGATTTCAGCTTATTGGAAATTCTCAGCAAGTCTGAAAATAAATCTTTCCCTTAAACACCTTTTTATTGCATGTGCTTTCTCTTTACAGAATGGCTGAAGCTAATTTACCTCTCTTTTCTCGGTCTACAATGTGGTAGCGCGACTTAAAGACATCCTTCTCTACTTCAGGTGGCCCTCCTTCTGTTTAAACTATTAGTCTAGAAATGTGGTAGAGCACAATAAGTGCAGGGGGACACAATGGTGCCGACATATGCAGACAATAATGGAGTGAATTTATATAGCTCTTTACATTGTAAAAGAGGGTAAACGCACACATGGAAAGCTTAGCAAAAAGGAGCTCTCATGGCTTATGGAACTTGACATAGAGCATTGTTTGATCCTGCAGACCAAAGCTGACGTCTGGAAGCCATAAGCCTTTAAAAGCGCTTTTAACGTTACAGCACACGTCACTATTCTCCATTGGATAAGTCTACTTCCTTTAAGATCAGTGACATATTTTTAGGGAAAGATTGTATTTTTGTTAGGTTCAGTGGTCAGTCAGTATAAAAGTCTTCTTCTTTGCTGAACCTGAACATAACCTATACAACCCGCACTGAGGTTAGTGCTGCAGAGTTTGAGGTGTTACCTGTGCCTGACCTGAGCGACCTGCCCAGCTGTAATATGATACAGCAGCAGCACACGGTTCAGCTCTCATCGCTTGTTAAGCAACCTGGCCAAATAAGAGACGCAGCAACTCAGGCATCAAAAGCGGTCTTAAATAACAAGCGGAGAATGGAAAAATGGTGTGCGTGTAGAAAGCCCCAAGAGGTCACTCAGTCATAGGAAAGACTGAGGAACATTTGGAAGAGAATCACTCAACTTATCCCTTTTCAGTTGATGTGTGTGTAAGATTGTCATCTCCAATGAAAAAGAAGAAAAAACCTGATATTATCGAACAGATCCAGATACTTCTTTTCTTTATTTTTGATGTTTATATTCATGTCTCTTGCCTGTTTCACAACTAAGTAGCACGCATTGTCGGTCAGTGGGTCCACAACTTTGGTTCTGACTGAAATACCTTATGGGATGGATTCCATGAAATTTGAGGTTGACATTTGTGGTTTTAAAACCTGTCAACAATTATTTAATGGATTTCCTTGAAATTTGCTAGGCACATAAACTCACATCCATGATTTGTAATCACTTGGGGAACCTCTGACTTTTCATCAAGCGCCATCATCAGGTCACAATTTCAGATGGGACATGTGGCAAAATAAGAAATCAAAGTACACATCAGATTCATTTTTCCCTAAAGTAATTTTAGGTCGTTTTTATCATGCTGATGTTTTCTTACATTTTTGTTCATTTTCTGAGAAGTTTGGTTTTAATTAGTTGTTGGCTCCAAAATGACAAGATGACAGCGCCCGTATCTGTGATATTTTGGCTTCACTTCTGTACAGTGGGAGGAAGTGGAGCTGCGTTTATACCATAAAGTCTATGGGTTATAACTACATTCTTGCAAAACTAATGACATTCCAATGATTCTCAGCTGTGCTTTATGTTTAGTGCTAATTAGGAAATGTCGGCATGCTAACACGCCAAACTACTACGCCTACTCACACTATCCATTCGTACCGTGCTCGAATCACGGCTAAAGTCCAGTTTGTTTGACCAATGTGAGTCGCGGTGGTCTGATGTGGAGGTGGATTTGTTTTTTGTTTTTTTTTAAGATAATGTTTTTGGCAGTTTTCAAGCCTTTTATCAAATAGGAAAGACAGGAAACGGGGCGAGAGAGAGAGAGGTGGGGACATGCAGCAAACGGCCGCAGGTCAGAGCCGAACCCACGGCCGCTGCCCTGAGGTCCCCCATGGGGAGATCGCCCCTACAACTCAGCCACCGGCTGCCCCGTGGAGGTGGAGTTTTAACTGCAGATTTGGTCAGAAGAAAATATTCAAAAACAGTTGGACTACAAAAAAAACCCCCAGAGGGGTGATGATGTATAATCAAAAAGCAATCGAGTCGAGGCCCGGATCTTTTTAAGTAATGTGAATGCAAGGGGGGCCTGGGCCGCGGGTAAGGAGCGAGGGGCGACAATCTGAACAATCTGGGCCAAGTGTGAGTGTGCCCTTATTAGATGGTGTACATGGTTAACATTATACTCGCTTAACATGCGGGCATGTTAGCATGCTGATGTTAACATTAAGTTCAAAGCAAGCTGCTAGCATGGTTGTAGACTCTCGTCACCTAAAAAGTTCAAAACAAAACATATACTGTATGCTTTGCACAGAGAGAAATGTTCTATCTGAGAACAACAATAATAACACTCAGGACTGCCCCAAAGGCTACTCAACATTAAAAAGGAAAAGTTGTAACAAAAAGTGGTTTTATGATGTAGCAGCAAACAGAAAACCCGCTCTCAAGTGTTTTCCCTCGGTCATGACCCAGGCGAACCAGCAACACTAAAAGCATTCCACAAAATGAGTGTGATTAGCACACACTCCCACTTTCTTACAACTGCTCGCCCATGATCCCCTTCTTTCTCAGGTACTTTCCTTACCAATGGTCAAAGTGGGTAGATAGAAAACAGATGCTGGCCAACACACAGGAAGCATTTTAAAGGCTCGGATCTAAGTGTTTGTGACGCGCTGTGTCGATGCGGTGGGCCGGCCGAGCCAGCTGTGCACTTTTGTCTGGGAACGATAAGGGGCGTAGCCGGTGACACTGTGTATATCTTCACCTGTGTTTAATATAAGGATGACGTTTTTGATGAGAGCATCCTGCTGCAAACAAGCCGTGACCAACAAAGGAGTCAAGCTTAAAATGATTGGTTTTGCTGAAGGGGGGGATTACTGTGGATAAGTTATTAAAATGTGCACACAAGGTTTTTCAAAGTTTATTAAAGTTACTCTCTGGGGTTGATGTTTTTGTCAATAGAGTCGTTTCCTTTTTTGGAAGGATGCAGTGTAAACATTTGTGTGCTGAGAGAGATGTCTGTGATGGCTGTCCGTGTTATTCTGATTGTGTGTTTGTCACTATCACTTTGTATTTGACTGAGTTTTTAAGGGGTTTTTTTTTTGGGCGAGGAGGTCAGATTACAATTTAGGTGTCCACAGACAGCAGCGCTATCATCAAACAAAGATACACATTGTTCTCATTTAGCGTTGCATGGGAGAGCAGAAGCTTGGCAGAAAGCTTAGGAGGCCCCTTCTATTGATACAAAAAGGCCAGTTAATTTAATGTAAGCGATGCTTAACTGAAAACACTTGACAAAAGATGTATCAGTGTAAGTAAGTGATGAGTTGAATAACAAACGTGACAATTTTTTGGGTCAAATGTGCACACTTTGCCTTTGTGGGTATAATAAATGGTGGTACACAATTTAGTCCAGTTAGATGCCTTTTTGATCTGATCCCAAAAACAATTACTTACCAATATTTGTGAATCAGTGTTTGACTCAGATGACTGGAAACATGTGTTCCCCAGAAAGTTTCTTCATCTCATAATCAATGACAGCAGCGTCATGTTGCCTTTTCCCAGATGTAATTCCAATTTTTTTCTTTAGAGGAGACTGCTTCGATGAATTGACTGTTGTTCATCACAGCATGCAAGAATTTTCCCGTCATTTATCTTTCGTAGGTAAAACGGAAACTAGCCAAGGAGGTTTAAGACATTCTACGTACATTTCCTACCTACATGCTAAAGCAGGGGAGTCAAACTGATCCAGTAAAGGGCCGTGTGGCTGCAGGTTTTCATTCCAACCAAGCAAGAACACACCTGACTCGACTTACTCAATCAACCGAAATGTCTTCACACAGTTGATTTGTTGGACCAGGTGTGTTTTCAGAAAACAGTACTCTCTGCTACTGTGGACCGGAGGGACCCGCGCCAAAACCACAAACATGTTATCTTTGTTAGCCTTCTGAACTAGTCTCACACTTTGGCTTATAGACTATAGGCTTTTAGACCCGCTCCCAAACTAGCAGGAAGAACAACAAACATCCCCTCTATCTCACACAAATCACCGTCATATGTAGCTGCACTGACTGGCAGGCTTCACTACCTCTAAGCTACAGCAAGTTCACTGACACTGTTGAAATAAATCTTGAATGAACCTCAACACAATGACACTCATAACATAACAGTTTCCTAAATTTGACACTTTAGCACATGGGTGTCAAACTGATCCAGTAAAGGGCCGTGTGGCTGCAGGTTTTCATTCCAACCAATCAAAAACACACCTGGTCCAACAAATCAACTGTGTGAAGACATTTCGGTTGATTGAGTAAGTCGAGTCAGGTGTGTTCTTGCTTGGTTGGAATGAAAACCTGCAGCCACACGGCCCTTTACTGGATCAGTTTGACACCCATGTGCTAAAGTGTCAAATTTAGGAAACTGTTATGTTCTGAGTGTCATTGTGTTGAGGTTCATTCAAGATGTATTTCAACAGTGTCAGTGAACTTGCTGTAGCTTAGAGGTAGTGAAGCCTGCCAGTCAGTGCAGCTACGTATGACGGTGATTTGTGTGAGATAGAGGGGATGTTTGTTGTTCTTCCTGCTAGTTTGGGGAGCGGGTCTAAAAGCCTATAGTCTATAAGCCAAAGTGTGAGACTAGTTCAGAAGGCTAACAAAGATAACATGTTAGCAGAGAGTACTGTTTTCTAATAAATTACCAGTGGAACCACAAGATACAGAGGGACGCTACGATATAATGTACTTTAAGCATTACCTTTACTATTTACTCTTTCTTACTGGCAATACTTACTATTGTTACCGAGGAAGTACTGCAAGGGGACCATGGTTACATTTTGAAAAATTTCTGTGTAATGGAACTCTTTGAAAGCAATTCTTACCATTCTTGCATGTCTCACAGTGTTTCCCTCGAAAGTCCCACGGACCTTCAACTAGGCAAAGTGCACTGGAATGCCTGTAAAAGTGGGACCTCTTACGAGGGAATTTGAGGGAGATCGATCTACCCCGAATTCGGTAGTAGGTTCCCATGGCACTGGAACGCAGCATGAGCAGCGCAAGTGAAACAGAGCGACGGATGAAAGGCAGGAAGCTTGGCAAATAATTTTATTACCGAAGAAAGGATTGGTCAGACTTTTTTTCTAGAAATATATGATAATTAATATTTTTCAGTTTCAACACCTGGTGGATTTCTTTTACATTTACGCATGCCATACGCGTATTAGGAGAATTTTAAGATTACAAAATAAAAGTGTAAAATTGCCAGAAAGGTAAGAATTGCTTTAAAGGGACATTTCTATGAAGTTAGGGGACTCAGAGTCTCAAGCTTATTCTAAAACACATTTTGTCAAACTTTGGACAGCTCCTTCCACTGGAACCACTATGGAGCACATAGACATTTGAGATTTGTTAGGCCTCAAGGACACCCACAGTGCATCTTGTAAATATATGTTTCCACAGGGCATCTTTAACTTGCCAATAATCTTTGGATTTTCCACCTCATGTTCTTCTCTTTCTCATCTTAACTGTTGCATTTTAAGTGCATCAGTGGCGTAGCCCCCAGTCCTAATCTCTTTATGAGTTAGAGCATTCTCCGATTCGTCAACCTGCTATTCTGATTTGAAGGTAACCTACTCATTCACATACGCAGTCATGCTTGGAGGCTGAGATTACAAACGAGCAGCGTAATCCTTCTGTGATTACACTTCTGTGGGTTAGAGTCTTAAGTAACAGCTACAGTAGTGTTGTGGTCTGGAGACAGCTGGCATACAGTCTCTCCTCTGACTCACTGAAAAGGATGCCCTTGTGATGATACAGGGAGAATGTAATACATTCAAAGACACTGGCATACTTTAATATACATATCTTCCCCATTTTGAAATGAATCTCTTACCCCGGATGTTTAACTGAATTTGGCTGCAATGAGTTGGACGAGGGGCAAGTTGAGCGTTTGTCAATATGCAGAGTAGCGGTTCCTTAAATTGATTGCTGACAGTGGCAGCCACTACAGGGCCTCTGAGTGTAATTGAGTGGAAAGCTGGTTCATGCAGCAGTGTGTTTGTGATGTGCTGACAGGTGAGAACAGCAGGAGTTTAGCTCTCACTCGGGATTGACTCTTTTAATGGGTATTAGTGCCCCACTGCTATTTTTGCACCTGTTCCTGCAGTGGTAGGCAACTACAACAAAGTGTTTGCTCATGCACTGTTCTGTTTGTGGTTCAGCTGAGCCTCCCAGTGCTGTTAAAGAGATATTTTACCCATTTTAATCCAGTCGGAATGACGTGAAAATTGTGTTATTTTTGGTGGACTTCCGCCACACAGACAAACCAAAATCCAATCCTTCTGAACACAGTGCCCACAGACACAGACCTGGATTAAAATGGGTAACGCATACCTTTAAGAAACAATGCTAATTCAGTTTAGAAACATGTTCATCACAGCAGACAAAAAAGCTGTTTTATTTTACAAAGGAATAGTTTGACATTTTTGGAGATACTACACACTTAATCAGTTTCTTGCTGAGATATGAGAAGATATGAAATAGATTTGAGATATGAGATATAAGAAGATTAATACCACTCTTACATCTGTACAATAAACATTAAACTACAGCCAGCAGCCACTTAGTGCAGCATAAAGACTGGAATAAGGAACACAGCCCGTCTGACCAGCTGCTGACTGTAGCATGATATTGCTTCACATGCGAACACATCACATATCAATCTTCTTATCTAATTCTCAACAAGAAAGCAAAAAAATGCGCATTTTCCCACTATTCCTTTAAGAAGTGAGTCACGCGGTCTATCCAAAAGACACTTTTATTCGGAAGCGAATGAGCATACTTCCCTAAATCCTTTTAATGTGTCTTGCTTAAACCAAAACATGAACACAAGCCGAGTTTTGTAGTTTGAGTTGAATCTGCTGCAACAGGCCAGTTACGCTGGCCAAGAAGAGGAACAGCAGGACAGATGGTGTGATGGCAAAGGGGAATTTTGTTCAAAGCATGTGAAAGAAGGCACAGAAAGATCTCAGGGCTGATGAAACGGTGAAAACTACAAACATCCAAATCATGCCGAAGTGTCTGAGTGTCTTCTATCATCGAGCCCCGCTCAGAGTGAAACAGTAAGATAAACATGCCCTTGCCAATAAACGTCTCTTTGAGTCTTGATGCACGTATTCTAAGGAGTGCCCCGGAAAATGTTTGGTGCTCTTTGTTGAGCAACTGGCAGACAACATTTGGCACTCCAGACCCACAATAGCACAATCTGTCCTCTCCCAGTAAACCACATAAAGGTCACAGTAAGGGCACAGAGGGCCAAAAAGACACAGGCTGCTTTCTCACTTATCATCGATGCAATACACACTTGCTATTTTCCGTTATGGTGTGATTTAAAGCTATTGTGTGGGAATGAGCTTTTACTGGTCACAGTAATGTCATTATATGATTTGCAGCTCGAGAAAGCGGGCACGGCGTAGTCGCTAATGCTCCCGTTCCCGCGACGTGGAACTGTTGTGCTTGGATTCACTGGGGAGCTGTTTACTGTGGCACCACTCATTCTAGCCATTGTTTCTGCACTCTTAATGACAGACTGAGTCACAATGGAAAAATCAAAATGGAGACTCTGTGCCAATGTGATATGCATGCAAACTCAAAGTTCATGGGGCCACGGGGTAAGGTTGTGGGATGAGGAGTCATAAAAAGCTGAGTGATTCAGATTTTGAGGAGATTCAGAGGGATTTGGTGCCTCATTACATGCAACATACTGTATCAATATTATGAAATGGCATTCACCTCCTGAGCTTTCATTTATTCATACATCACAAAATAGTTTCCCACTGCTTTATTTAATTACATGTGTGGTAACAGATTTTCTTCCATTGAGTAATGACTATAATTACCTGGAGCACTGATGTCTGGTTTGTCCATGTAACCTGTTCTGGGATATTTACACGGTCCTATAAGTGAATCAGTCAGCACATCTGCAAATTAATGAGGCATGCTGTGTACAATTTTGTGGTTTCCTCGCAGATGCAGACAATCGGCAGTGATTTGTAATGAAAATTTGTCATAGATAATGATTGCGGGATTTGCCTTGAGAGAAACATAATTGACATATCTATATATTGCCGCAAAGTGTGAGGCAGGTTGTCAAACTTTGGACATGTGGCTTTGTGTTATTGTATTATTATGTATAACAGCTCAGCTGCTCCAGTGCCAATTAATATTTTACGGCGGTTTACACGCTGTCACTTGACGCACTGAGTAATAACTACATTTCAATCAAGGTCTTATTTGCCTGTCAGGCCAAGGCCAAGTAACGCAGTCTGAGGTGTGACTTTATGTGGGGAGCTCCTCTGTTTTAAGGCTATTAAAAACACTGGTCTGACAGGCAGGTTTTCCCTGTAGGGCTTGACAGTTACCCAGCCCGGTCATGTTCTCCAGCTGCTGATGGAGCGCCAAAGCTCACAGAAAACAAGTGGTGGGTTTTTGAAAGACAGGTTCCGCTGTCCTGTGTTTCCTGGTAAATCTTGAGTTTTTTAAAGACAGACAGAGCCGAGGGAGGCCGAGCGGGGAGGAGGGAGGTGCAACTGCTAGCCAGCTAGATATAGGCTTGTGCCAAGGCCTGAGCAAATAAACAAGGGGATGATTATTTCAGCACACACGACTCGGCTAATTCAGAATGAATTAAGAGAGCCCCGGCTCACAGTGCCGATAAGCCAGACCCCTGTCGCTCTCTGCCCTTGCCTCTGTTTTTTTAACTAATGCCCTCCTCGCTCCCTCCCCGGGCCTATTTAATCACTTTAAGATCTGTGTTGGGTCTGCTCACCATTCAGGAATGAAAATGTCAAAGCAAATTATCTGAATGAGCCTATTCACACATCCGATGTGTGTTCTGAGTGTGTTGGATTTCACTGTATATTTATTGTTGCTTACTTTGTGCTAATCTGCTATGCTGTCGCTTTATTTGCTAACACCAAAAACTTGCAACAAAGTTAATTTAGTCAGTTGGTTAGTTAGTTTACTTATACTACAGACAGATGTAGATTTACAGCCACCTTCTCCTTTCACTCACTGTCCAAGTGACATCCTGGCAAGCAGGCTCTGGCTTTAACTTATGAGATGATGCATTGCAGCCATGGCTTTCTTGCACAACATAAATAATGATTCACTTAATGACTACATTCAGCAACTACTCCTTGAAATAATCCAATTAATCCTCTTTTTGGGCAAGCTCCCCTTGTTTTGAGTCTCATTCCAAGTGGATGGTTTGCAGATGTTTTCCTCGCTGAGGCTCATCAGTGAACTTCTGTACCAGGGCTTGGATTACACTCTTTATTGTTTTTTTTTCTCGTTGAGATGGAGCTGAAGGTAGATAAAAGGAGGAGTGTTATTCTATGATTAGAGCTGGCGCAGCTCCTTAATGACCCCCCCACACCCCCCTTCCAGATCAGTCATCGGCCGTCTGGTCTCTCTGGCCAGCATCACGTAGACCGCAGACCTCTGGTCCCCATTAGCCCCCCCCTCCCCTTCCACCTCCCTCTTGTACAGTATCTCCGAGTCCGACGGTTAAAAGACCCAGGCAGGTTCCGTTCCACATTAGCTCTCCACGATGATTGAGCGGCACTGAGTTTCCCCTGCTTTGATGCCCAAAAAAAGTCCCAAGATAGAGAAAGGATAGACTGTGACATTAATAACTGACCCTTTGAGCTATTTTCTTAAGTCTAACATGGAAGCAGATACAGATATAAGTTGTTGGAAGAGTACGCAAGTGTATTCGTAGGTGCTTATGCATTAACAAGGAAGGTGCGCTCTTGTGTGTCTTGCTCTCACGGTTCAAAGACACTGAGTCAGAGGAAGCTCGGGGGAAATGAGACTGTGCGGTCCTCTTCCTGTTGTCGATGTTGTCACCACGACCAAAAAGAAGCAAATAGGGAGACGTGACTTCATCCCTATTGCACAAGAACTACATCCACACCTTGACTCGAGACCATTGGATTATTCATTTTTTGTTACATTCCACTTGTTACTTATAGTTGTAATATTATATTGCCCAAATTGAAACAGGCACCGTTACCATATAGGCCATTAGGTCACACAGGTGCCTCACACACTGTGAAAGTTTAAAGGTTTTTTTATTTCCCAAATGATCTGTGTGTCACATTTATTTGAACTTAAGATTTTAAATAATATTTTAATAAAAGTCTAATCTGTCTTTCTACCTAGCTTTGCTTTGGTGCCATAGCGATGTGTTTCACCGGTTATCCATCCGGCAAAAAGACAATTGGGCTTAATGAAGCAACATTCTGTTAAATTTTAATTTTTATATTTTCTCTTCATTTTCTATTTAGAGAAAAAAATAAGAGAAGTCACATCCGGCTGCACCAAACATTCTTAAAGGAGCTGTCCTCGACTTATAATGTACTAATTTAGCAGCAAACAGCTATTTGATGGTGATAGTGGAGTGATGGCGACCTGAGCAGAGAATGAAGTAACTTTTTGATTTGATTGCCATGAGAAAAAGCTAGTATTTCATGTATTGGGGAACGTTCTGTGAGAGCGGTGTGGAGGTAATCCCCCAGTATTTGGAGTATCGAAGCCAGATCCATAAAGTGAGCTCACCAACACTCAACCCCATCTGCTGCTGCTACGCACAGAAATCCGCCAGTCATCAGAAGCGGAGTGAGCGGCAGGAACCGTCTTGGCGAAATGTAAAAACTGTGAACTGATGTAAATTCAATGAAATGACCCGTTGGAATGTTTCTCAAATGCGGTAGCCTTCCTCTCGTGCTGGTTCAAGTCCATATACATTGTTCTAATAGTAAAGGCTTGTATGCGCTGCTCTGTGGTCATGCACATATCTGCTCTCTCTTTACCAATGCTGTTTGCCATGGTGTGTCAATTTTATCCATGTTTGACCTCTCGGACTGCTTAAGAAATGCATGGACACGCAGCTATCTCCACTACTTGAACCTGTGTCAAATTAGTCTGATTGTGTAAGCTTGAATTGACCTTTATGTAACGACTGATATACTGTATTAGGTTTATTCAAGACAGGTTTTGGTTTACGGAACAGGCACCTGCTCCTTTAACCATGATGTAATGTAATGTAATTCAAATCGTCCCTTACCCTGGTGTGCTGAATGATGAATCCCACTTGATCATAATTATTTATAAGAATAGATAACACTTCCCCTTAACACTACATAATGTGTTTTGCCAAGTGCAAAAACTCAGAGATGCCACCAAAAACAAAAAACTTCAGCTGAAGTGAACATACTGTTAAATAAAGTACATATCCAGAGCATCAGTGTTACATAACATACACAAGCACAGTTATTAAATACATAATAATCTTACAAACTAAGGACATAATCGTAAAAATAAGAGGAAATTTGTTCTAATTCTGTATAATTTCCCGCCTGACGCTCCATGTTTTGAGACGGGTAGGTCCAGTACCTTATCAGCTGTCTCTGACATACATATCTGATTGTTTGTCTGGTGGAAAAGCTCACTGTGTGTGGTATAAGGTGGGGACGTTTCATTTCTCTCTTCCTCTGTGTCTCTGCATGTCTCTGTTACGTCTGAATCTCTAACTAAGCTTATGGGTGGAACTCTGGTATTTGTTTCTTCATACCAACCAGGAACTACTTCCAAACAGAAAATTGTTTTGTCTATTTTTTGGTCTCACTTACAAACAACACAATACTACAAAACACATTTACGTCAGTCTTTTTCAATCACAGATAAATATCGATATACTTATGTACTTCTAATTCACAGATCGTATAAGGGAGCACATGGTGTTATGTCAGGCTTTATCTCATATGCAAACGAGAAAGAGATACTTCAATTTGCCTCCAACCACTTTTTGCTGACATGCTTCCAATTGAGCAAGTAATACCAGCAAGTGTTCACAAATGTGCATATTCTAATTGTCCAATTGCATAACAACAGTGTCTGTGATTGTTGCGAGTGCTGGCCCTGGTTTCTGTTGGTCAAAATAGTACAACAACCAATCAGAGAGCTCTCTCCAGCTCTTTCCATCCTTGGAAATCTGCTGAGTGACAGTGGCCATGGCAACAGCTCGGGCTCTGTGTGGCTCCCTTGCATCCCGCTGTGCAGCGTTTGATAGCAGTTAAACGTGTCATGGAGTAATTGGGTTGTGGACCGGATGAGATTTATCCCCTAAGGTGTGACAGAATGTGAGAAATGGAGCAGGTGGTGGAAGCCCAGAGGCTCTCCCATACCCATCGCAGCGCTCAATGCCGATGTTTTGTTTCCTTACCAGGAGAAAACCGCTCTGCTCTCTGTGTGTATGTGTGCGTGTGTGTGTGTACACAGGTCTAGGAAAATAACACCACTTGACGATTATGGTGTTGGATAAGGGTGTGACAGTATATTGGATGTATGCATAATGCAATATTAACTAAATCTGAAAAGTTCTGGCAACAAAAAAGTAATATAACTTCTTTGCAGGCATTAAGGATGCCAGGGGGTGCAGTTAATGTCATTGATTAACACTCTGGGCTGTTAGAGATCTCAAATGCTGCCTGAAAATGGAAACAACATAATAAAAATGTCCAACCCCAGACATCTTAAATCACCTTGTTAGAGATGTGTAGAAGTGGACATCTCTATTTGTATTTAGGCTTTCTGATACTGTCATATCCCCTCCCAAAAAAGCCCAGTCTGCTCTCATTGGTCATATTTTCACTATACTATATTTATTTAGCACCTCAACCTGCTCTATTATCACAGAGCACATTGAAATCTCACTTATTACAATAAGAGATTGTATTCAGCTATAATGTTCGAATATTTTATTGTCAAACCAAGTTTAGACATTTGCTTTTTTATGTGTATGAGGCCGTTTTCAGTCCAGTTCAGTTTTTATGTATATAAATGACCTCTTGTAAAAAGAAGTGGTTTTATTTCTTCATTGTAGGTTGGCCTATTCTTGCATATTGAACAAAAACCTACAAAGTATATTGAGCCGGTTTATTCTTCACCTTGAGGACGCTGCAGTTGACAAAACAAGGTGTCAGCTCAAGGTCTGTTGACTTGTTTGCTTAGTTGTCATGGAGCTGTAGATGTTAAAACTTTACAATATTCTGATCACTTATAGGACATCTTGTCCAGTTTGGCTTGGAACTTGAAAACTAAGTGCTTGCACATTGTAGACTTAAAGAGGCATAAATAAGGAATGTTGTACTATACAGCCAGTTTCTTTTCTTCTAGCTTTGTTAATGGTATCATGAGTGTATTGGAATTTGAACTGTAAGCTGGCTGTATTGTTATACTCCCCATGTCTGAACTTAACAAATGTTTCAGTAAATTTTCTGTAACATTTGAAGTGATCGGTATCACCAGCCACTCGCAGGACCTTCAAAGCCATGCACATGCCGAACAGCTACTGCTATTCCCAAAAATGCACACCTGATCCAACTTAATTGACAGGAGTGATCCAAATGGATCTGCGTTTCTCATGTCCTGGCAGTTAAAACGTGCTGTAACTGAGTAGCATAAGCCTATCAGCGTGTGCCGAGACGACATCAGACGGATGCCATGTGAAAGGAACGAGCTGTCACATTACACTTGTACCAACATCCATGAACAGCGCCAAGGCCATGCCAAACATGATCAGGTGTCACAGTGGTAGCAGAGGCCGGCCAGGTGCGTGACATCACCCGGTATCACAGCCCAGAAGGGTGATGCCAGCAGGGCTGCCGTGTGGCCCGGCAGGAAGTATGCAGCGAGGAGGGGACATATCAGTAGGTTTAAAGGAAAGATCTCAATAGAAATTCAGAAGAAACTATTACATTTCTGTATTTTGATGTCACAATTATACTATTTGAGGGTGGATTGGCCATTACATTTAATATCACTTTATATATCTACTCTACTGCATTTCAGAGTGAAATAATATAATTTTTCCTCCACTACATTTATTGACATTATATATATGGGATTACTTTATGTGAAAGGGCCATTTTGAATCATGATTACTTTTGCTTTTGATATTTGAAGTTTCTCTTTGAAGCACTTTATAGTAATAGTAGTAGCATTTCATATGAAGACAGACCTTTAACTGGAGTAAGTTAGTAAGTAAAGAGTAAGTACAGTTTTATACTGCTTGAACATACGTGAATAATATGAATACTTCTTCCACCACTGATGACATACCATATTATAGCAGAAGATGTGTTTTACAGCAGCAGGGGGCCTCAAGTGATTGATATATCTGATGGTTTGCAAGATGATTAATAAGATATAAATAATACTGGGGGGTTTTACTCCTTCAGGACCCCAAACAAGTAACACAACGAAGAAGGGATTCCTTTGCTTGAACAGCTTACAGCTCCCTGACATAAGCATCCTGTGATGGAACATCGAGAGTTGTCATTAGGGTCACGAGCTAAAAATGTTGGAAGCTAGTTTCCACACACTGGGTATGCATGCAGCCATGTTTCAGGCATACAAAGGCTTTGCTTAAGCCTTTGGAGCCACAAACTGAAATTGATAAACAAAAGACTCCCAGTTCCTGTGCTTTGCCCCATAAATCTAGAGTGTCCACAGCATGAAGGAAGTATGTTTAAATCATCAGTGAAGTACTGCTGTTAGTCATTCGTAGGGAAAATGCATTTCCATAATACCCTTAAGGATAAACATAACTACCGGACTGAGTGGGATACAATGGTGTGAAATTGTAGCCTGGTGCAGGACATCTAGCCGGCATAGCAACAACACAGCACAGTATGCCAGTCGGAGGGATTAAGTTGTTTTGAAGCCACAGTTGATTGTACGGCAGATAGTGAGGGAGGGAGTAGGCCCATACAGCCAGATAATGGTGTGAGATAGCCTCCCACAAAGCTGAATAGCCAAGAGCCTGGCTATACTGGGGAGTGTGTTTGTATTTGTGTGTGTTTGTGTGTGTACTTTACGCAGAAGAGAGTATGTGCGAGTCGACGCGTGTACGCACGTCCATCTGTTTGTATACACATGGTAATCTGAATCAACCCTGCGAAACATGAGCAGGCTCGCCCACCACATGTTTAATTATTCAAGGTGCTTTGGCTGAAAACTCGATCACCTGGAGGATCTGTTCTACCACCACGAGCGCCCCCGTAAGGGAGGGGAGGGGGGACAGAAGAGGAGACCACTGGAAAGGAAAGAAGATACCGCACATGCTCTCTGTGGTATGTTCACCTAAACAGGGGGAATGAATTATCCAGAGACGGTGCATAAGACCTAAGGAGCTGCCAGCCTGCAAAGCTGTCGTTGTCATGTAAAGGAATTATTGGACACAGTGAGAGATTGCTAGGGGATTGGATGCTGTAATGGCAGCACTGCTTAATTTTCTAGAGATTTTCTTAAGTTTTTCTTTGTTTGTTTTCTTTTAAATGGGTTTGTCCCTTGTTTGAATCAAAACATGTCATCCTCCTAATCCCTCATGGTCCTCCAGCACCTGAACTGATTCCATCCAACCTAATTTGCAGAGGAAAGCACATTTTGGGCACATGACCATCTGGTCCTACGCCTATACCCCGTAAATAGAGTCTTTTCCTGCCCAGTCAGAGGTCCCAATTTTATTAACAGCATTGAGCGAATGACTCCCGGGAATCAAACCTCTCCCTAAGTATACCGCGGGGGCACAAGCTCCGGCTCTGGAGGGGAAGTGAAGCCATGAAAATAGTGATTTGTCAGTGTTGTAGCTGTGAAAGGCATCTTCCCGGGGAGCAGAGTATCTGTATAAGCCTCCAACTGGCAGGGAATTACTTGGTTCAGTAGAGCAGGATGCTGAGGCTGTTCAACATCCCTGTGCCATCCAGGCCTGCAGGATCATGAAGTCTCATGTGGGCCAACAAAGGCCCAGAGCTACTTATTCTGGTCCATGTCAGTCCAACCACCATGGTTTTGGTGAAATTCTGTGGTTAAGTTTCCCAGGAGAATTTAGGCGGAATAGTGTGCCTGTAACGTAATTATATTAGGCATGCGTGGCAATTCATGTTTTCTTTCCCTTTTTCCTCTCGACCACATCCCACAGAGAAAATGTTCAGTTACTATGAGCCAGTATCATAATGTAATATCATTTAATGATATCATTGAAACAATGTGTAGGACACAATGATGTAGTGCTCATAAGAGACATATCCTAAAAACACGTTAGCTTATTTGCTGGCAAAAAAATCTGGACCTCATGTGTTTGAATGGGCCCCTCAGCCCCCATATAAACCCCCGAGGCAGCAATACAAACATTGGTGAGCCGCTGATTATCTGGCCAGCTAAATGAATATTCACACTCAGCAGACTGACTGTGAAGCTGAGATAGCAGCTGGGGCCCGGGACCTGGGGCCCAGACACCCTACAACTGCACGTTGGAACAAACCGCTTTTCATCTGAACGAGGAGACTGCAGCCAAGCTCCCCAACTGTTGCCAGAACAGGCCACGCCAAAAGGAGCAGGGAGGACCAGACAGAGATAAGTTGGGCATTTATAAGGTAGCTGTTCCCCACTAGTAATTTCAGGCATTTAAGTAAAATAGAAGATCAAACTATGACATTTCCTCCCACTGAAACAGATACAGTAGCTTAAGGCATCCTCATTTACCTTGTTCATGATTACTTACAATAAAGGCTTAGCATACAAAGAGGTTTTTCAAAAAGCACTGAACTAAATGTCATTTATTTACTTATTTCTACTTAAAATTAGAGGTAAAATCTTTAAAAGTTTCTGCAGCACATGACCGAAGGACACCAATGTAATTTCCCAACTCGGTGACACACAGTAAATGGGCCCAATACTTGTATAATTGTAATTTTCTGATCTTTTCAAAGTTATGTAAGTCGAAAGTCTACCCTCTTATAATATTGCATATCTGCTGATATGAATACTTAGGACTGATCATATCTGAAAGAAACACTTTATATTGTATATCTTAATGGATGGTTTGTTTGTTTTGTTGTTTGTGACTTTTGCTCTTATCTTATCATGTCTCTTACAATAATACTATAAAAAGGCATGGCCGAACCAACTGCGGTGATCACTCTGGGCTTTAATTACTACCTGGGAAAACACACAGGTGTGCTTGATTGCACACTCAAGCCATAAAACATCTGTTTCTGTTGGTCTCTGCTTCTTATAATGGACTTTATAAGATGTTTTATCAGTGATTTATATGGGTAGTCATCCACTCAGCGGTTACTGGCCATATGCTCCGTTTCACATCGGAACAAGATTTAAATATAGCTTTTTTGATTGTACCTTTTCTTGGTTGTTTTTTTTTATAGTGAGTGTTCAGTCGGCCACATACTAAGAGGTCAGGCAAATGTTTTTGAAATGTAAGTGGTAAAAACAAGATCTTCCAGTAATATGATGTGATAAAAGTGAATTTCATCCAAGTGATGGCCTGGGAATCGGATATTTCTCAACTTGTTATTGTCTTTCTTATAAATTAGTACAAATGTGGATTCACTTGTAAAATCATTACATTTTTTTTGTCTGTGCCAAACACTCAACCAAGGCTGTCTGCTATCTTGTTGTCACACATCTTTTTGTTTATGACCGTAACAAACATGTTTCTGGTTTCCCTTTTGCATCTAATTATGCGATCCTCTGCCCTAGTACCAAACAAAGCAGTAAATATCCCTTTGTTGTTTGATCTATGAGAAAAGGAAGAGGCTTTGAACACTTTTCCTGGAACTCCCAGCGTAGTGGCACAGAAACAGGGTGTTTTTTCCTCACTGATGGAGATTTAGTAGTGTAGAGGTAATGAGTGTCAACACAAAAACAACAGCCAGTTTCACAGATATCATATGATAAGACATACAAAACAATAAAAAGATACAGAACAATCAAATGTAATCTTTGGGGGCAAAAACGCAATTTTCAGGCTGTTCTCATTCACTGTTCGTACATGTAACTATGAAAAGTAATGCACTGTAATTCGTATATAATTCAGTATAGTAGTATAGTATGGTATGTAGTATAACATACCTAGAATAGTTTATGTCATGGTATTGTATATTAAGATATGGTAGTGTATAGTAGTATAATATAAAATAGAATTTAACCCAAGGGTGTGCTCTTATCCCTTATAAGACAGTCCAATAAATATCTAGATACATGGACTACGATGCGGCAGATACATTTGAATATAAAACGATTTAGTGTGGTTTGGTGCAATATGATGTTCATCTCATCTCAGCTCATCTCATCTCCAACTTATCTTATGGGGTCGGGTCGCGGGGGCAGCAGCTTTAGCAGTGGACCCCAAACTTCCCTTTCCCGGGCCACAATAACCAGCTCTAACTGGGGAACCCGAGGCGTTCCCAGGCCAGTGTGGAGATCTAATCTCTCCACCTGGTCCTGGGTCTTCCCGAGGCCTCTTCCCCGAGCTGGACGTGCCTGGGACACCTCCCTAGGGAGGCGCCGAGGGGGCATCCTTACTAGATGCCCGAACCACCTCAACTGGCTCCTTTCAACGCAGGAGCAGCGGCTCTACTCTGAGTTCCTCACGGATGGCTGAACTTCTCCCCCTATCTCTAAGAGAGACTCCAGCCACCCTCCTGAGAAAACCCATTTCGGCGACCTCGTTCTTTCGGTCATGACTCAGCTTTCATGACCATAGGTGAGGGTAGGAACGAAGATTGACCGGTAGATGTTTTCTAATGTAATTCTATAAAAGTGGCACTGCTGCTTACCTTCAAATACATACAGTATATTTCAAGAAAGACCATGTCATTGTGTTTATGACCTTTCCAACAGACACAGGTAGACTTAGCCTACAGTATGAACAAACAAACAAACGTTAACATATTTACAATGTCAGGAAAACCATTACGCTCAACAACATTGTAAGGTCTTAGGTCCTGAGCGATACGACGGGCTAAAAATGTGCTAAAGATGCTGTGATTACCTTAGACTGGATGCTTGTGTAAAATACTGTAGAAAATAAATAGTCCTATCCAATTCAAGTGCATACATACAGTATAACAATGCAGCATACACACACACACACACACACACACACACACACACACCCACACACCCACACACACACACACACACACACACACACACACACACACACACACACACACACACACACACACACACACTCGCAGACAAACAGGGCCCCATCCCCGAGGAGCAGTAGAGGATCAGAGAGCAGAGACAAGAGGATATCCATTAGGAAGTCTCTGTGATTGGGATGCAGTGAGGGGGCGAAGACTCATGCAGAGCAGCAGCGCAGAAAACACTGGTTTTAGAACCAAATCAAAGCCTGTTGTCACACATTTATAATAACCAAAAACAAATGATATCTCATTCCTCCATGCCCAGCTTGTAACGATAATATTCATCTTTTTGAACTCCCAATATGTCTCTCATAAATCTTTGCAGCCCGGCATAAAAGTGGATGTTCCGCAGATGTTGCCTTTATATTTATGGGGGGGCTCGTCGGTGATAAAGAGAGATGTATGACAGTGACAGCAGCAAATTAACTCATCTTGAGCGTTTGCGTTATCCAACACAGCTGTCACTTAAGTCTGCTTTTTGTACTTGTTGGACTGCTGCCGCTGTGCTGGTGGTACTTCACACCACACAGAGTTATTTAGAAGACGGAGGGGGCTGCGTCTCTGACAAAAGACATGCTTTTTCTTCTGTGTCAACATATACAACGCTGATTTCTATTTCTGCTTACACCTCCGTTTGTCAAACCATTATCTGTGTGCCATCAGCAATCCGCAGAGGGATTCAGCAGCGGTTCAAATGTGAGGTATTGTTGTAAAACATTACAGAATCTCTGCCGTACTCTGCCAAGTCATGACGTCGTATTCCCGGGGGGGCATAGGTTGCATGCTCCTAACTTTTTTTCCTTTTATTTGTCTTTCTCCATCTCTTCCTATCCCTCTATGTCCCGTTTCCTTATGTTTTTGGGATCTATTCATCTCTCTCTCTTTGTCTTCCTCTTTTGTTCATTAAACTCTGGCGGTCGTTATTCTCTTTTCCGTCTTTTTTATCGCTTCCCTGTCCTCTCCCCATCCATCCATCCTCCCTGCTGTTTGACAGGGCGTGTGTGTTGTTTTTATCCGAGTGACATAGGGTCTCTTCCCAGGGCACGTCCCGGGAACAGCGAGTTCAGCCTGATGGCTCCCCTGGGTCCTGCCCCTTTATGAGCCTCCATGTTCCCTTGCTAAATTACAACCTGTCCCACGCACACGCAAGGACTCGCGACAGACCCTCATGCTGTATGTATAGATATGCACACACACACACACACACACACACACACACACACACACACACACACACACACACATGCACACACACACACACGCACACACATACTATACAGACTTGTGAAAAATGGACACCTACTGCAGGAACGTGCGGACTATGTGCTCACACACACACACACACACACACACACACACACACACACACACACACACACACACACACACACACTCACACAGTGCATGTTTATTCAGGTATATCCTTCCTGACTTTGCCAGTAAACCTGTAGTAGTCATGTGTTAATCTCTCAATCTTTGTGAGAAAGAAAGACAACAGAACAGAACAGACGGAAAGAAAAAAAGAAAAGAAATGAAAAGAAAGATCTCAAACTGCCAGGATCACGCGTTCCTTTATAATTGTATGCCTGCATGTGAGTGAGTGACAGATAGATTGCCACAGGCTCTGTGATAGCAGCGCTCTAATTAATAGCTGGTAAAAGCAGATGAGCGCGGAGGATGGAGGATGGAGGGTTGAGGATGGAGGATGGAGGATGTCAGTGTCATTGTGCACACAGTCACACACACATGCACTTAACCAGCCTGCCCATTAGAGATAAACACAGCCACTCTGTGGTAAAGGCGGAGTCATCCTTCGCTCTGATTTTATGCGGGGTGCTCCCATAAGGAATTACAACATCTCCATTGGCTTTAAAAAAGCAGGAACCAGTGTGTATGTTGAAACATCTGTAAAACTCACACCTCAGTGACACTTCTCAGTCAGTTCCTGAGTATTACCTAACAGATATGTTACCTAATCTTTGTATTTGGGACAACTATCATGATGATGGATTGGCTGTCGAGGCTGTATACTCTATTAGCCCATTAGCGCAGATTCAGATCCTTGCTAATAAACAAACACATAGGACTGGACAGGGCTGCAGGCCTGCAGTTTATCTGTGGTGCCGTCAGCCTTTTTTATGTCTGTACTGACCCTTGGCAGCTTTACTACTGCTCGGTAAATATACAGTACACATGCACTATAACTCCTGCACCTCGCTACTAATATATTTCACCCCTCTTCAATTGTTTCTAACCAGAATGACCGCCTAACTAACCCAAATCTCTTTTCTTAGTGGTTAGGTTAGTGTTTGTATGAGGCAAAGAGAGAGAGGGGGGGGTTTGAAGGAGTGATGGCGGGGGTCGAAGGAGGAAAATGATACTGCCGTAATCCACCTTTCCTTTCACCTCCCTCCTTTAGTTCCTTTTGACAGCCACCGCTCTGTTTTTCCCTCCCTCCTTTTATGCATCTCCCGCTCATACCACACATAATGGTGTCCATTTCTTTCCGTTACTTCCTCCACAACGCCCCCTCTGTCTTTCTGTCTTTCCTTCTTCCCTTTTTCTCCATTTCTAATACTGTGTTCGATTTTCTAGACTCTCCCATAACACTTTCTCGTGTTTCATGCCGTTTCAAAAGTAGTGAAATCATGACCTGACAGCATCACCAGCTCTACTGTTCCACAGCTTCTTGTGTAAGCTTAATATCACAGCTGTCATCTCAAAACCTTATAAATCATCCTTTAAGGGAAGCTACCTGCCTAATGATGAGTAAATGGTTATGGATAAAACAGCTTCTTTGTGAGCCTTTAAGACCTACCATTATCCTTACCCACAATGCCAAAATTAAAACATACTTTTGACACATCTCTGTGTTTCCATAGTAACAGATTGTAGTGCTAGAGGATAGACGACGCTAGAGGATGAAAGATTAACTGAACGTTAGTGTATCTTCTTTTTCACTTGAATCTTTCTCCACACTGTTCTCCCTCACCCCTGACTCTATCCATTCATCCATCCATCCATCCCTCTATCCATGCATCATCGATCCATCGATACATCCATCAGTCCATTCATCCATCCATCCATCAATCCATCCATTCATCCATTCCTCTATCCATCCATGCATCCATCTATCCATCGATCCATTCATCCATCCATCCATCCCTCTATCCATGCATCATCGATCCATCGATACATCCATCAGTCCATTCATCCATCCATCCATCAATCCATCCACTCATCCATTCCTCTATCCATCCATGCATCCATCTATCCATCGATCCATCGATCCATCGATCCATCGATCCATCGATCCATCTATCCATCTATCTATTCATCCATCCATCCATCCATCCATCCATCCATCCATCCATCCAGCCATCCATCTATCCATCTATCTATCCATGCATCCATCCATCCATCCATCCCTCCATCCATCCATCCATCCATCCATCCATCCATCCATCCATCCATGATCATTTACCTTCTGCCACTTGTACACTCACAGTGGCTGTTGCATTTAATGAGAGGACTTTGTGATGGTCATTGACCCCTACTGGTCACCTCCAGAACAGCATTGCACTTTAAATTATGCAGGTAAATCACTGATACCATGATAGAAAGTACTCAAATTGTCATGCCATACACTTCTGCAAAATGTCTTTCTAGCGTCAGACAATTGAAGTTAACTATCTCAATCCCTGGTCAGAAATGTCACAAACATCGATTTGTGAGTGTATGAAAAAGCTAATCTTTCTTTTTTAGATTCAGCTTGAAATAATGAATATATCTTTCTCTCCTGTCTGGTCCTTTGTCCAGATCTGCTTTCAGCTCCACCCCTCTCTCTCCCTCTCTCTTCGGCCCACTCAAACTCCTACGCAGCGCTTATCTACCTCTCACCTACACCCTCCTCTCTTCTTTTGCCTCTCTTTCTAACTCTCTCTCTGTAATACTGTTAATACACACATTTATCTAAACCCCTCCTCTCAGCAGCAAATCCTTGACGCTTCTATGCCAACATCCAGAACAACAGGGTCCTGTTATAACTTTGTATCCTTCAAAGAAAAACAAGACAGAAAAACAGAGAGAAAGTGGGTGAATTTTTCTACTGACCTACTTCATTTGGACTTCGGTAAAACCCCTAACTGCATGTGACAGTTTCAATTCATTTTTTTCATTAAAGAAAACAACAAAGAATAAGGAAACAGGAAAAAATAAAAACAGACATTTCTGCATTAGGATAATCTTATTATTAGACTGAGAGATGTTTGCGTAGAAACCTAAAATAACAGTTTTTTTCTTGTTAATATCATCCACTATTCACACCACTAGAGATGATAGCTGTGTGCATAAATGCATATCATTTGCATGTAGAAGCACACGCATGCACATACGCACTCTGAGGGTAAGACAGTGGAGTGTCTCCCATTTACACACGACTGTAAATTACCCAGCACCTCTCAATCAATTATTCATAATCCGTAATTAATTATGAAACGATCAGTAATCTAACACCAGTCCACTCGGCTTGTGGTTGCCTAGTAACCGTGACCCATATTAAATGCCACCATTGTTGCCCGTAACCAGAGTGCCATTTTTTTTTCCCACAGGGTTTCGGGCCTGGGGGTTATTATAGCGGAGAGTAAATAACGTGTGTGCGTGTACATGCAGAATGAATGCGTGGATGCCCATGTGTACGCGTGTGGCTATATCATACTGGCTGCTTTGAAGGTTGATCACACAGGGTAAACAAGCAAGGCTGATTAATAATGCAGTGCTTTGGCTCGTGCCGGGAACGAGTTGTGGCCTGCTAGAGCCCACTAATGGGACACGCCACGGGGAGCACGAGCAAAGAGCACGGCGCTCACAGCCAGACAATGATGCTATAACACGTCTATGGGGACGCATAACTGCACAACACACTACTTTGTCGGCACTTGTTCTGGAACTGCATCAGCAAGTCTCCGTATGGTGCTCTGGAGGCCTAAATGAATGATTTATCACAGAGTTTTGGGGTGTCGAGTGGCCATTTTTAGGAGGAGAGTGTATAGTAGATCACTTTCCCTGCACTTAAACACAAAAGCACACTGAACATTGACTGCCTGTGTGCTTTTCTTCCTCTCTGTATCTCTATTCCCTCTCATTATCTCTCTCTCTCAACTGATGGCTCTTTCCTGTTCCAAATTCTCCATGGCTGTCTTTTTAAATACAACTTCCATATCCTTTTTCCACACCAGGAGATAAACACAGCCTGTAAATATAGAAGCTGTGTTTTTTGCTGTCATGCCATGCCAGTGACATGTAAAAATATCCTTCAAACTGGGGGACATCCTGCCTCCAGTGAGAAAACGTAGCAAGTTTGTTTGTGTGTGTGTGTGTGTGTGCGTGTGTGTGTGTGTGTGTGTGTGCGTGTGTCTGGTGTGTGTGTGTGTGTGTGTGTGTGTGTGTGTGTGTGTGTGCCTTCTCCTTCAAGAGGTAGTCGTCTTTTATTTTTCTACAGTGTGAATCTGTGTGGGCCTGAGTGGGAGGAGAAGGGCGACAAAGGTGAGAGAAGCAAGGAAATAGTCAATGACATAAGAGAGATTGAGAATAAGAGAGAAAAAAGAGATATATAGAGAGAGAGAAGTGTGAAGAATGGAGAGAGAGGTCGGATGGGGTGGAGGTAAGGGGGAAGCGGTGAGCACCGTGTGACCAGACTGCGGTTCCTTCCTCACCAGCCTGAGAACCAGGAAGTAGAGCTGCTTGTTCTTGCATTATTGGGACTAACAGGAAATGCAAAGGTCTTCAGGAGGGGTAAAGTGTGTGTGTGTGTGTGTGTGTGTGTGTGTGTGTGTGTGTGTGTGTGTGTGTGTGTGTGTGTGTGTGTGTGTGTGTGTGTGTGTGTGTGTGTGTGTAGACGGTAGATTGTTGTTGTTTCAGCTAATCATTATTATTTTGAACGGGCCAAGGCGCCACATTTTAAATGTGAATTAATCCCCCAAAAATGACTGTGTATGTAAAAATGCATCACTTTGCTGTTTTAGTTTTCGGGCTCGCAACTTCACTCTTGCACTGTTTCTAGAAACAGACAGTTCTTATTTAAAAAAAAAAGAAGATAAGTACACTGTAAACTACCTGCCCAGCATGATACAGTAGGGTAACCCCTTTGTTCCCCGACCGGTTTTCCTGAATAGAGTCCTATGTTCCCGGGTCGCATAAGCCTAGGCCTGTCACAATAAAAAATTTTGCTGGGTGATTAATTGTCCCAGAAATTATTGCGATAAGCGATAATATTGCCATTTTGAGACCATTTTCAACTGATATAATGACTCTGTCTATTTTAACAAAAAAATGCACTTGAATAAAAACACACACAGCCGAAAAAATAAATAAGTTGGATATACATTCCTTAACAGGCAAAACTGCCAGTTAGGATTTTCTTTTTAAACAGCTTACAAACCTGCAGAACCAACTATGTTAAAGTGCAACATGCACAAAGTGAAGCTGAGTCTGTGTAGCAGGTAAACAACCCTGCTGCACACTGCCTACGTACACTGGGACCCCATTACTGTTTAACTGTCAGAAGGTGTCATGCAAACAGCAGTGTCAAAGTCAATTTCAAACTGAAACAATGAATAAAATGGATGTAAATAAAATGCATTGGATGGTTATTCTTTAGGAGATGCATGTTTGGTTGTATTGGCGCGTTGCTATTGTTTTTGAACAAATGCGACATACCGACGCATACCGGTGTATTACAACTGTTTATTCTCTTTTCATTCGCGTTCGGTTTTGAAACCAATTTCATCTTTTTAAAACTCCAATCTCAACTTGCGTGTTTGCTACTCAGGGGGCTCTCGTGCTGCATTCTGATCCTAACGCCAGTGCTCCGCCTCTTCCCCACAGAGACAGTGCGGCTGACAGGTGACTGGCACGACACATGACGAGGGTTAAGAGGGGTCAATAGAAACTGATCCACTGGAGTGAAAGCTCTTGTTATCCAGTCTCTCTGATGGAGAGACATGAGGAAAAAATGGAAATTATTGCAGCTGGCAAAGTTACCAAGCTCCTAAAAGTTATCATGCGATTAATCGATTTATTGCTTATCGCGACAGGCCTACAGAAGCCTACGCCTCCAATTATTTAATTCAGCATTTTGTTAGGGTTCAGGGTTCATGTCAGGGTTAGGCTCAGGGTTAGAATATAATTCAGCATTTTGTTAGGGTTCAGGGTTAAGGTCAGGGTTAGAGTAAGGGTTAGGGGGTAGTGTTTGGGTCTACATAGGCCTATTTCCTGGACCCTTTTCTTAAAAAAAAGTGTGGGCGGTGTGGCTGCTGCCAGCTTCACTGTGTGCCATTGAATTTTAATGCGGTTGGTTCTGCAGGGTTTGAACACATTGTAATCATTTTTGTTACACAGTTCTATGCAGTTTTTACCTGTTGGAGGGCTGAATAGCTGTGTGCAAAAACAAAAAAATCGTCAAGTCGCGCAAAAATAGAGCTCAGCCGTGGCTTCTGTGGTTTCTGTGGTTTCTGTGGCTCATGTAGCAGCTTCAATTGGGTATAATGGACGCACTCTGCTGGGAGCATCCTGTGACAGGCTAAAAACATAACATAACATAAAAACTAAATAAAAACCCAAACTCAAAATGAATGCTAATGCTGCTCTCTATGAATGTACAGTATACATAAGCAACCGTTTGCTATTAAATTAACCATATCCATTGAGAACATGATCATTTGTCTTGTGATGTTTTTCCAACTTGTTTCCACTGCCCCCAATCCGCTGTACATTTGTTAATGCGAGAAGATCAAATTATATCCTGTGGCTTGCAGTAAAAAAAACAAACCCAATTAGTTTAGTATTTAACTTTAGTAGTTAAAAAAAACCTAAGAAGATGGTGTGGTAGTAACTTTGTCAGACTGACTCAGCTCTACAGAGCACTATTCTAATGCTTCTTCTCCTAAACCCCAGTCTTCTTTCCCCTCAGTTGTGCTGTGTAATTATTTATAGGCTTTTTATGATTTCTAAATAGTTTGATATCAGGCCCCCGGGGCTGTTGTGCTGCTATTGCCCTTTCAGACCAACACAGAGACACACAGGCATCTTTTCAGTGGCCTATTGTTCAAAGATTTTTGCCCCACTTTTAAACTGTGACCCAGCAAATGCCGTCGATGATTATCCTCCTCCGTATCCTCCGACATCAAATCCATCTAGCAGAGTTCCCACTGAGATTTCCCACTTTGATTGAGAGTGTAGAAATGAGTCTGTGACACATCACAGGGGATCCATTGCTTAAAGCTTAGCCAAACATGTCGCAACCACCAGGCTCTGTGTGGATCCAGGGTCTGCTCTGATTGTTTCTCTACTCCTGGGCTGGGTCTTTTTTTTTTGTGACTGCATATATGGCATTTCCTCAACACATTTCCAGCTGAATAAATGAATGACATCTAGAGGGAGATGTTAGATCAGTGGATATGGCCTGCGATGTGGGCTTCTAGCAAGCCAAGAGATCATCAAAATAATCACTGTTGCCTGTGCAAACAGTGTGCAGGTGCTCAGGCACAACACAAGATGAGACAGGGCCCCCCACGCCAGCTCGCAAGGGCCAGGGAGCAGCAGGTTGCCTTGGGAACCCTCTCGGCTCCCTCTTTCTTGTCATTACTCCTTTGCGCACTCCCCCTTTTTTAATCTGCACCATGCTTTCAGTGACAACCCCCATCCCCCTTGATATATACACACAATACATGCATGCACACACTCACATATAAAGAAGCTCTGACAGACAAGTAGGCAGGCGGGAATAAGGGTACATGCACGCACACACGCACGCACATACGCACGCACGCACGTACACACACACACACACACACACACACACACACACACACACACACACACACACACACACACACACACACACACACACACACACACACACACACACACACACACACACACACACTCTCAAACCAGGGCCTAGTAAGATAAACATGCTATTATATCCATCAGTGAGCCTGTAAACCCTATATCAATCTGTCAGTGCCCACGCTCTATCTGGATTTCTGGCAGGAATTAAATAAAGGCATTGTAAAAGAGTGTGCCTCTTACATACTTTATTAATCATACAATAAACAACCCGGTATTGGATCAGCGATTTCCCCATTCTAGTGTGTGCCCACATCTATTCATTGCATATTTCTTGGATTTGTCTTTATTTAGTTCTCTTCACTGTGTCCTTAGAGGCAAACCCACCCCTGTCCTTCTTGCTCTCGACCTTACCCTTCATTGTAGCATAATCAAAGCCTCAATGAACAACCCCCAGCCACTTAGGTCTCAATAACCCCCCCCCCCCACACACACACACACTTTTGTCAAACCACACATTTACTTATGTATACATAATATATACAACTCTCAGGTTGCCCCAGCCGAGGATATGACCTGTGTGTAGTGCAAAGCTCACTCTGATTGCCCATTCAAGAGCAGAGGGAGTGCGGTGACATGATGTTGGCAACCTCCACCTAAGTGCCCTGGCTCATCACCAAGCGAAATGACGCCACTTGAGCTCCTCGAGCTGAAATTGTTCACATAGTAAATCTTCGTGAAATAATGAACAGCACATATCGTGCTATTGTTCCAAGGTGCGGCCCTAAATCAAACCACGAGTGTTAAGATTTGGACAAAGAAGTGTGTTTTTATGTTGATAGAAATGTTCCCTTTATGTAGTAGGAATGTAGGTTTTGGATATGATGGTCAAATATCAGCCCTCTGCAGCCTTTTGTATGATGTGCTTTATGAAGGCGGATTTTAGGGCTTGATTAAATGTGGTTTTGTTTGCAGTATATCACGAAATATTGAAAGTGTTTATGATATGCTTGGCTCCAGGCATAGACAGCACTTTGGTCTGCATGGGTGGTGTGCTTAACACTGGAACTCTACTGCCTCTCAGTGGGCAGTGGCTGACTCAGAAGGAGATTACTTTGATCTCACATCTGGAAGTGAGAACAGATTTGACAAAATACAAACCTTGGAAAAAACACTTTAAAATACCCCATATTCTCTGGTTCCAGCTTCTTTAATGCAAGCATTTACTGCTTGTTCTTGTCTTATCTGGTATTGGGAATATATTTGGGTTTAAGGCCGTAATGAACATAATTGTTAGCTGCAGCCCTTTTCTTATTGTTGAGTCTCTGCATAATGCAACCACTGGTTTCCAGAGTAACCACATTGTGCTTTAAGTGCACTAATCTAATAGCCCTTTCATTTAAATTACCTATTTAAATTCCTTTTTACTATTTAGTTTTTTTAAAGATGAAAACATGTCGATGAAATGGTAAAAAAAAAAAAAGTATTGCTTGCCTCTCAAGGCTTTCGTACGATCTATTTAAAATTGCTAATAGGATTTGAAGATTCATTCCCGAAAATGAATAACATTTCATATCGACCTTGCTGCTGTGGAGGATTGGTTACCTTCGTTCAGTATCCGACAGTCCAATTCAGCTGTAGTCTAAACTCATGCAGGGAGTTGGCCGGGTCAACACACGACACTCCTGGTTATCTGGCTGACACTGAACACACACCCACTCATTCACATCCAGTCATTTTGGGTCATGGGAACTCGACGGTGAGCTCACACTGTGTTTATTCTGTATGGTTTCCTATTTGAATGTGTCCTTCTCACGGGACTGTTAATGGCTTCCCCTTTCCCAGGGCAGGGCAGTGCGATCAGACCTTATCCAGGTCGTGCCAGGGGGGCAGGAGGTACTAGAAAGAATGAAGTAAGTCCCGGACCCTCCGTCCTCCTCAAGGACTCCTGCTTCCAAGCTTCATCCAGGAATTCAAAGACCAGACTTGCCTCAAGAAATATGAACTGATTCCTGAGAGCCCGAGCACTTTGTCCGAGAGAGGTTTCGTAGCCAGTTGTTGTTGGCGTTATTGCGTGCACTCCTACGTTATGTCTGTGTGCTGCTTGAGTTGGCTTAGCAGCAGACTACTGAAAATGAAATATCTCACTGAATACGTGTATTCAGTGAATCTACAATCAAACGGGAACTGAAGACAATTTGTAGTCACATCAGGTTTCCACACTTGGCGCAGATAAATGCTGAATGATTTTTAGTTGGACATTTCACTTTATAGCTTACCGGAGATGTATTGATGGAGGTTTACTGTGGTGAGAGGCCTCATCCCTTCAAAAGTCTAGCCTGAAGGTAAAGGGAAGCATCTTAGCAGGCAGCTGCGGGGAATTGACCCCCCAAAAGAATGCAAATGTGACATTTTGGGGTTGAGTAATCTTCAGTGGTCTGGACAAATGTTGACATTTTGATGAAGTGATCTATCTTCAGAGACTGAGAATGAGCTGTGCTTGTATCCTGCTTTGGTTTCACCCTGGAACTTTTAACGTACACGAATAAGGTAAAAACATCCATCCTGTGGAATATAAATTAGGAGACATGTAGATCATTGTAGAGAGGGGCTTTTCACCACATGAGGGAGCTATTGTTAGATGATTGCCACTTGTCAAACAATGGACTGTACAGCTTCCAGACCAGCGAAACTTTAAAACATGTTTATATAACCAAGTGCATTGCTCATAACTTTAGAATTTATGAATGTCTTGGAGGCAGAAAAAAAAGAATAGTCCAATTTACAGAGGAGGTCACTGGAATTTATCTTGAATATATCCATCCTGCATAAACACATATCTGCTCACATAGCTCAGAGCACAGAATTGATTACATATGCACTTACTGTAGGGCCATCGAGGGAGTTTGGCATGCAGCATTGCTGTGTAAAGGAATAATAATGGCCTTAGACATCATAGATTAGAATACCTCTCACACGCCCCGCTAGTTGCCAGCAAATGGACTGAAATGTTAACTTGGATATTTGAAGCTGCCCTTGGGTTGCACGAGGTTGAAATGAAACATGATAGGAACTTTAACTAGAGATGTGAGGTGAAAAACTGCCACTGGTATCTCATTAAAAGGCCAGCATTGGCTATGGACTATATTAAGGCTGGTATTGATCGGAGCCGTGCACCTGGATCGATCCATTCAGTGAGGGGCCTGCTGGGTAATATCCCTACTGTCACGTAGGTACTGAGAGAAAAGGTCATACCCTCTCCTGCCATCCATCTATTTTTTTTTTAATCTAAACCTGCCTCAACCCAGAGGTCTTCACTTTGGTCTCATTTAGATTGCATCTTATTCTCCACAGAAAGTTACCGTGACACCACTGAGAGAAACATCGTTATCACTGATTGTGCCGGCCGCATCATTGTTATCTTGCATGTGGCAATTACAGGTACTTTCACACTCGGTGAGTTTCAGATGAAGTGGTAAATGGTGAGTGCTTTGCAAGCTGATGTTTATGTGAACCATAAACTCAGCCACTGTTAGAACTGTTTATTCTCTTTTCTTGAGACCTCTGAAATATAGCCCGTTTATTTTGTTCAAGTGACTATAATCAATATTTTTACGATATTTATGGATCAAATGAATATTTGTAATGTGACGGGGGTCATTCGTAAATAATTATCACTTGACTCTGCCGTTTCCCAGAGCTTGGTAAGCGTTTTTAGCTTGTTGCTTTGGTTTTTTAAGATGCAATTTTATGGTTTTATTTCACTCTCACAGCTCTCCCATTTATTACATAGATGGAGTCCACCTTTATGCGCTAACCCCTGCATCCTGTGCTTCAAAACAATAGCTTCAGCACAGTAGGCTACGCTCTCTGCAGTGTGCATGGAGGTTGCAGATCAGAAGAAAGCTTTAGAATCATCACAGAGAAGTCTAAATAACTGTGCCTGTTTTCTGTGCTTGCTATTTCCAGCAGCTATTTTCTGTGAAAAATCTCTTAAACTCCCTGCACATTACCTGCTCAGCACCAAACAGCAGACCAACGCTGTCTCTGAAATCAGTCACTGTTTATACAGTCTCTTTACAGTGTACTATATTTCATTTTCAACACTACTTTAGTGTCTCTGAAGTTTGAATTGTATGAACTATGCACTCTACTTTACAATCCAATTTGGTGACACTACACCTGGCACTGTCAGGGAGTAGAGAATGAGTCAATGAGGTTGTGATTTCAGAGAGGGTCGACACCAGCGACCTTAACTGGTAAGGATCATGGAGCATTTAGCAGCTAAAGAGACATATTTCCTCCAGGAGATGGTGGAGACCAAACACAGAGCTAAACGTAAATATAAGACTTTCATTCACCAATCAATTAAAAGGCTACGGATTGGATTTGTCAGTGTTGTGTTTAGCTTGTTTCCGCTGCCAAAAAGTGGCCAAAAATCTGTCATTGTAGGTTTATAGACTAAATTCACACCATCATTTTCTTCCTAGTGTGTGCATCTCCTAGAAGAAATGCAAAATTCTAAGGCAGTAATTTAGGCTAATAGTTTTAGCCAACTAGAATTCAAAATATTAGGGGAAAAACATCTTCATCTTTAAGCTCTGATTTCCAGCCTACAAGGCTCCGGCCAAGCCAAGCCATCAACATAACTGACATGGTGCTACTGTATACTGACTGCTAGTAATGAAATGTCGATACAGACCTCCATCTACCCTAATCAAATGTTAATTTAGGAAGTGATGGATTGTAGCTGCATGGTTTGTCCCATATGTATCTTCTTTTTCCCTGTCTGCATGTCTCTCCTGCCTTTGTGTGCTTTTGTGGGAGACTGCAAAAAAAGCATGTAGAGACTGTGTTGAGCTTTTAATACTTCTCTCTGATGCGCTTCCTACAAGCTGCGTCAAAGGTGGAGTGTTAATCATTCATGTCAGTCGTTGAAAACTTGCATCTCAAAGACTTCTTTCTAAAGGGCATCACACAAGCACAGAAAACAGGCACAGTTATTTAGACTTCTCTTCGTGATGGTTTTAAAGCTCTCTCCTGATCTGCACCATCCAAGCACACTACAGAGAGCATAGCCCACTGTGCTTAAAAGGGATGCCGTAGGGAGGCTGGCGTACCGTACGGTACAATATTACCGACCTTTGGGATCAAGATTTTTTTCAGTTTTGCAATGAAATTTTATGTTTTCATGCTTCTTATTTCTCTCTGAATTGGCTCTGTTGGAGCTTTAGTGGAAAATTTTGACGTCACATTTGCATGGGAAACGCCTCCCTGCCGAGTAAATATTCGATCACCATGAGCAAGTTGAAGTAACTACAACATTGGAGTCGTCTTCTTACAAATCTGTGGTGTGGGGACGTTTTGGTTTTGGCATTGGTAATGGTTGTACAAATGTTAATACTTCCAGTATGAGCGCACATTTGCGGCGCCACCAATCGGCATCACTGTCTGGAAGCAGCTCGGCTGAGCAGGTAACACTGTCACTTAAAAAAATGTTGTCTCTTGCCGGTGCCTTCCCACAAACCTATTCCAACCCAAAAACACAAGAAAATAACAAGTGCAGTGGGGACATTCATTGAAAAAGACTTGCAGTCCTTTGTTTTTTCCAAAAGGAGAGATGCAGGCTTTTGTCACCTAATCAAAACGCTCGATCCGATCGATTGTTGCATCCCAAGTGCTTAACCTATTGTCTTGAAGCATAGGATGCAAGGTTGACACCATCTATGTGAAAAAATGATCAGACAGATTGGCAGTAAGTGCTCATGGTTGAGTAGTTCACCTCTAGATATAATCTTCACGGAAGCCCCTCGTAGGTGGCGGTGCCCTTTATAGCGATAAACAGAACCACCACAACTGTATTCATCTTCCTCCTCATGAGTGCTGCCGCATTAACTCTGACTCCAGGCGTAGAAATAAACTCACTTGTGTCTTTGGATTGCAAGGATAAAGATAAGTAGCAGAGCACACTAGGGTCATTAGTGGTATGGAGGAGAAATGGGAAAGATTAGTAATTCTTGCTTGTGTTAATTGGCTATCAGCATTAATGAGATGCAGGGGCTGAATAGAGGGAGACAGGAGTTTAAGCGTCAGGTGCAAAATGTCACGAGCAAGTTCACCCCACTCCAGAATGGAAATGTCAGCTCACTTTTTTTGTGTACACTGGAGTAATGGTGTGTCTGCAAGTGCATGCGTGTGTGTGTCTGGGTGCAGTCACCTCTTAGTATGTGTGTGTCCTCGCAGCCTGCGGTCTGTGTGCAGATTAATATCTAGTGAGAAATTAGATACTCTGTCTTGTTAACATCGACCTTTAGCTTAATTACTGTAACTGCTAATTATGACCTCCCTCCACTCCCCTGCCCTGCACACAAAACAGAAACACACACACACACACACACACACACACACACACACACACACACACACACACACACACACACACACACAGACACACACACACAGACACACACACACACACACACACACACACACACACACACACACACACACACACACACACACACACACGGTTCAGGGTGTAAAATACTCTATGTCCTTCGTCTCGTCGGTTAATGATGAGTTGTACATTTGCCAACACTGCACATGGGAATTGATGGGTCGCAGCGAAACACTTTATTCGACAGTATATTGATCGCTATTGAAAACTGAATGTCAGGAAATCACCAAGACCAATGTCCATTCCCAAAAATGGCAATTTAGGGGAGGAAATGAGTGTGAGCATTATTCATTTCCATTTTTACTTTTTGTGTGTGACGTTTAATTTGTGTTCCACTTGGGAAACATTTAAATGTAGTTGCAGTTGTGTGCGTTTATCGCCATATGTTTTACACATAGCTCTTTATCAGCATATAAACATAGCAGCTGCCTAGGGTCCTGCAGGGGCTCCTAAACAGGTGAATTATTTATACACTCCTCCGTTTGCATTTGCATTGTGGTTCGCTGAGTTACTTTTCAGTGCACAACATTCCTAATGTCATGAGTGTTACTTTACAGCATCACTTCCTCACAATAATTAATAGTTCTTTTTTAAATATAGTGAGGGTGTATCATATTACCGACTCTTTGTCTGCTTCATCGCCCGGCACAGTGTGATGCAGTTCTGGGCAGAGTCAGCTGGGGGCAGTGAATATCAGCATGTCAGTACTGTAAGTTTGAGGCTGTGAGAGCATTAGATGGAGATCTAAGAGTGAATGGTATTTCCTTTCCTCCAGCTCTGAGGTTGAATGGTGATAGCAGGTCATTTACAGTAGATTTAAATTTGACGGCCAGTTTGATGGTGACAAGTCTGTTCTCCGGGGTCCTCGGTGTTGTAAAAGACGTTGTGATGAAATAGCAGAGGAGCAAATTGGGAGAATGTGGCAGTTAAGCGTCCTGTGGTGTGGGTTGGAGAGTGTGACTGGATGGAGGATGTTCAGCCTGGATAATCCAGGTGTTTGAGCGTGTGTTGTGTATTGTTCATGTGGGTTTTCCCCTGTGCGTTTTGATTTGTACAGAACTTTGACCTCCATCAATCACTGTTGAGCCTGCCAGTTTAGGTTGACTGGCCAGAACAGAGCGGTGCTAGCCCAACTGTCTGGTACAGTTGTTGCAGACACACATATACACACACACACACACACACACACACACACACACACACACACACACACACACACACACACACACACACACACACACACACACACACACACACACACACACACACACACACACACAAATGGCCTCACAAAGACCAACAGCAGACTCATAAATCAACCCCCTTTCACGCTCCTGAAGGACAAAGCGGATGAAATAAAACCTTTCACTCATAAATTTTCACCTCACTTGTCACAGTCTGTGTTGTGTAAGAAACCTAAATTTGTTTACTTGTTCAGGCTGATTTACAGAGGAGCACAACATAACATCACATGAATCATTTTCATCTCTTATTCTCCCTCACGGCGGGCGCTGCCAACAGCTCAGTGGGTACATTGTCGGAAGGTGTTAGCAGTGTAGGCTCTCTGCTGCTGAGACTGTAGTGAAGAACGATTTAGTACAATGTGCACTATTGTGAACTGTCACTGGGGAGGACGTAACTGACTCCGGAGGTGGAGGATTAATCTTAAGATGGAGGCATTCGAATGGGACTACATTGCTATGTGCAGCAGAGAATGTCCACCTTTAAATGTTCTGTTTTTTATTAGTGTCTGCCCTAACGTATCAAAAATCTCAATCCACAGAGAAATGCACACACCCTGTATAAAGAAACTGTGTCAAAATTTCCTTAGGGTTGTGACCAGGGGCGTTTCTAGGGTGTGGCCTGCTGAATTCTGATTGACCACCCCAGCTGCCATCCCAGTCACAGACATATCATGAGAAACTAAATGAGGACAAAATGGAGGAAAACATTAAAAAATGTTGGAGGAAGAAAAGGTTTCTACTAGCAAAATCTACCCAAGGCTCCTCAAAACACCTGTCTAAACGGACACTTTAAGTATCTAAAAATAGAAAATCATAGAGCCCACCAGCCTCCCCCCCACCAGCCTCCAGAGGCTATATCTTAGACAGGAATGGTAATTGGTTCTGAGAGGTTTTGCACCAGCACTTTTAAATGAATTCTTAATTTGTGAGGCAAACATTTGTGGCACCCCCCTGAGAAAAGTGACTTCTTGCGTGGGAGCACTCCCACCTTAACCTGGGGCTTTGCAGGCTTTGGCTGCCTCCAGCTGCCTCCCTGTCGTCAAAGGTGAAACCAAGATCCATCAGCCATTCAGCCCACAGCACAGCCAGCCAGACGCACAGAAGGAGAAAGATTTCTGTTTGGGAAGAATATGGTGCAGTGTATTTAGAAACAATTGATGCATGACATGGGGTACACAAACATTTGATACCTTCCTTAAACCTTTGTGTTTTCTGGGGGTTGGGCTAGTGACAGTATGGGCTGAGTTGTCAATGAAGTAGAACAAAGACCAGGGGATTCATTTTTTAAGCTTTCATTACATGGTCACACCAGATAATGTTTAATCCACACAGAGCCTACAGAATTGTGACGCACATTTTGATTTATTTAGTACCAATTGAATTTTATGGAGCCTGTAGGATCAACAATATGGGGAAGATGAAATGACATTAGCATAACATACTATTACTTTACTACTCTTATTATTATTATTATTATTATTATTATTATTATTGCCCTCTGTGGGTCAATTTGACTTTTAACTGACAAAGTTTGTAACAACACCACTCCACAATCAGCTGAACTTTGCTGCTATGTTAGCATTCTTACGAGCCAATAGGCTACTAGCTACCAACTAGCAAATATATGTAGGCTAGATTACAAAAACAACAATAGCCATCAAAGGGACATTTAGGCATTGTTAATGCCCAATTGCAAAATGTGGCAGTGAAATCAATATCAACGAAATGACATCAATCTGTGGGTTCGTTCACAGGGCAAAATGCATCTGCATGATCTTTCAGGTTCAATTTAACTTTCGTAAAATTTGACACGCAAATTTGTGCTGTTGACCAATAGCAAACCACCTTGACCGTTCAAGGGAACAATCCAAAATTGTAGCTTGTTAGATGTCCTGCAACATCCACTTTTATTATGTAAGTAAACTGCACCACTAAAGAGTTTTCAGGCAGTTATAAGAAGTACAAAGGGTACAAATACGTATTTGGAATAAAATGTGTGAACAATATTGTGTAGTTTGCTAGAGTAACTAAGCAGCTACCAGTTAAGCTAGTTATCTGATGGCTAAAAAGTATGCTAGCTTAATGAGTTTGAAATAAATGACTGGAATGATCAACAAAATGCCATGAGGGAGTAGACAGCCCAGTAAAGAGAAAATAGAAAGAACCTCAGAACACTATTTGACTGCCCATTAACAGCATTTTCATGACTGGCTAGTGTGTCAGCGGTTAACTTGACAGCTACAGTGGTTCACCAACTAGCACTGCAATTATACCTGTGTTACCAAGATTATATAACCGCAGACCGATATTTCCCAGTGCCACTTTCTGTTGCGACCAGGATTAAAACGTCTGCTCTATGAGCACAAGTGGCTCCTCTGACATGCGATGAGGGTTCAGGCCTGTAGAGGCTATTTGAGGGTGAATCCTCTGGGAAACATAGCTTATCAGACCATGAAGCATGGCTACACTGTTAGCATGACTATTGATTTTTTTATGTCAGTGTTACAAATAGGGTAGCCTATGTGATATGATTTTTTCAGTAAATTGGAATACATGAATTGGAAAAACGTCACTTCAAATCAACACGTGAAATGGCATCAATGCAGATTGAGATACCTACATTTCTAATGTGTTTTACCTCTACGGCAGGAGAGAACAACAACAGTCGGACATGATTGCTTCTCCCAATACGGCTTCCTACCTCCACCGTGACACTGACGCAGTTGTTGTGAGGTCTATAGATTACGAACTGCTTCCTCTCTGTCAATTAGAATTCAGAACAGCACGATATGTCAGGAAAAGCCAGGTGTCAGAGAGGCTCCCAGCAGGACTGAGGTGCTGGGAGACGGAGGAAATATCTGCAGCAGTTCTCCAATATTTCTGATAATTAATTTAGGCAAGCATGCTGCTGAAGGAAACAACAGATGAAGGAGAATCAAAGTGCTCTTTAACCCTTTTAGCAGCTTGTCTGTTTGGATCTGCACTCATTAGTTTGGAACACACACACAAACACACACACACACACACACACACGGGCAAGCACGGATGCAACCGCAATTCTCAGTATAGATATCTTGAGAGTCTGCTCTTTCTCACTGAAAAGAAAACTGCTCTGCATTATTCCTACAGAACTGATGGAACAACATTGCATTTGGGAAATGTTTCTCTAATTTTCCTGCCTGCCCTCCTTTCTTATTCACAGAATGGTGTTGGCTAAGGTGAGAGAAAGAGACTAATTGAGAGCGAGGGAAGCATTGGCAAATGCTTCTATCGCAGGTAATGTAATAAATATGAATAGAAAAATAAACATTAATTGTACCTCCACCTGAAAGCCTTTTCTGAAAAGATATATCCACAGTGCTCCGGCAGCTCAGAGTCCTCAAGTGTCAAGTGAATGAAAATGGAGGCAGGAGTCTAGATTTCATGTAGCCTCATTATACCAGATAGGGCCTTTGCCAGTCAGAGTTGTCTGTTTCGAGATGTTTTTCTGCCTACAGAGATTTGATTCGAACAAAAATGTTGCAATTAAAGATTAAAGCCCACTTTGTGATATTTTATTACAACAGATAAAAACCACAAGCTCGTATAGAGCAAAATCTTTTCAGCGTGCCATGCTCAAAGATATTGAACTATTGTTATTTCTCTTTGAGTGTAACAGTGTTAATTGAAGCTATTTGCCACTTTCCTCCCACTTAACTTCCCAAAGTATTTCTTGGACTTCACTGTTTCTTTCCAACACATACATACAAACAAAGAAACACACCCTGAATTGAAAACATGTTTTTTCAAGTTCTCATTTCACTAGCCTGTTTATCTCTGGGGTATACCACAGAACACATTCTAGTGTCACATTTTGAAAATATAAAATAATAATGATGATCTCTAAGTGAACTACGCTCCCTCCAGCCTCATTAGTCCCTCTGTTTTGACAGTGGGTTTTGAGAGAACACAAGCTGTGATGTGAGTTAGTTATTGCATTTTTAACTTTTTCTTTGAACTAGAAATGATCTTTGGGGTGACTTATGACATGAGTATTTTTAGAATCCTCCTAATGTCTGACTTTATAAGAAAAACAACAATTGGATTACATGTTATCAAAATGTCAAGCTCTTTATTAGAGAACTGTTTATTGCAGCAACAAAACAGCTTCTGACAACACAGATTACGCAGTTTAAACATGAAAGGGGTTTTGTAACTCGTCAAAATCAAATTAAATATCATGTGATGCCATGAGCCAGAATGCAAATGATCTTTAAAACGAGGCTATGGGAACATTTACACTAACTGTGATGATGCTGTGCCGTCTTTCACACAGTTGCATTTTTCTTCAAGTGCTCAAACACTTCCACAGTGAACTCCCTAGAGAAATGGTTGTTCTTCAGAAACAAATCAATATTATTGGGGTACATTTAAATATATATATTATATAATTGTCCTCATATTCACTGTAGGAAACAGAAAGGTACATGTTTATTATTGAGGTTATAGTTGCAGCGGTGTTGAACTGGACTGCATTATATTGAGAGGCGTTTCCAATATTTTACCCATCACATAGGCGCCGCTTGTCAGCAGGCAGGCAAGTAGGGGGCCCCTGAGCGCCGACAAACTTCAACCTACAGCAGTGACAATGTGCAAAGTTTGCAAAGACATTAGGAGACCTGGACTGCCTAAAGGTGCCCCACCTGACTCCATCTGACTCCATCCACTCCCGTTGCAAGGCTTTTTTTTTCTGTTTTTTTAGTTCTTCATATTTCAGGAGACTTAAACTTCCACACTGACAACAGGAATGACAAATTTGCATCCAAGTACCCCGATCTTATCCATACTTTAATTATTACTTATGGCTTTAATCTTATAAACCTCCAGACTATCCACATGCATGTTTCTGACCATGCTGCTGTCATTTTCAGTGTTCCTCTAGTGCCTGAAGTCTCTTACCTGAGAGGTCCTCGACATTTTCGACCCATCGCCGCACAGACCATTGAGAATTTCCGTAGCACTTATCCGGCTTCTTAGCAGCTTGATCAGCTAGACATCTCATTTTCTTTGGAAGGCTACTAAATTTATACAACGATGTCCTACCACCCTGGACACTGTAGTGCCTCTTAAAAGGTCTAAAACATGTCCTGCTTAACGAAACCACCTTCGTGGGAGGGTAGACGTGCTGAACTTTAATGGACAACTTCCTCATGATGGTGCAATTTTATTGCTATGAAAGAGTTTTTAAAAGAGCTAATTGATACCATGGGCTAAATGATACCATAAAGTGAGAAAGATCTCTCTCTTCCATTGCCCTTTCTTGCTAAAGTACTGGAGAAAGCTATATATTCTCAACTGGTTTAAGTCCTATCTGAGTAATAGAACCTACCCTGAGTCAGTTGGGAAAGTCTCTTCTAGCTATGCAAATGACTCCTGTGGTGTTCTTCAAGGGTCCTTTCTTGGCCCTTTACAGTTGTGTATTACACTGGGTCAAGTTACCTGCGACTGTGATTTTCCTACCATATTTATGCTGAAGATACAGATCTCAAATCTTTTTGTCGATAAATCCATCAGACCTCGCTTCAGTTACCCCACTGGCAGCCTGTCTTGCAGCCATACGGTCCTGGATGTTGAGTAACGACCTGATGGTGAACAATGGCAAAACTGAAATAATGTGAAATGAGTTAGTCTCCCAAAGTTAGCAGTGCACCACATTAACTATTGGTCAAATCAGGAGTATTGCCAATTATTGCCATTTATTTCACTCATGCACAAACTCTCATTCAACCCAGCCATCTTGGTTACTCATTATTTGTTGGACTGCCCCAGAAATCAATCAATCAACCATCTTCAGCTTGTTCAAAACACAGCAGCTAGGGTTCTCACAAGTACTCAGAAATAAAAGCATATATAACCAATTTTCCCCTCATTGCACAGGCTAGCTGTGGTGCTCGGAATTGATTTTAAAATTATTATTAAATCACTGAGCGGCCTTGCCCCTCCTTACATTGTCGACCTTTTCACCCCTTGTGCTCATGCTCTTTCTCTCGTAATGAAAACATATTGTGAGCTTCACTCTAAGTCCTTCTTTGTGAATGCCTAATACTGGTGGTGAGGAAACAGGCTAAAAATATACACTGGCAGATGACAAAAGAACTGTAAGGTTAGATCGGCTGTTAAGTCTTGAAGAATGTGTTCATTTGTGTCCTTATGGTGAAAGCCGCCCACTTATCTGCAGAGATGTGAAGCTTTCAGTTATAGGCAGATAAACAAACCTGTTTAGATAGGGAAAGTATAACTGTGTCTCCGTCCTTGCTGTACACAAGCACAGTACACATATTCAGTTTGATTCTGGCAATGGGGGTGGCTGTGGCTCAGTAAAGGAGTGGGTTGTCCTGCATTTGAGAGATCGGCGGTTCAAATCCCCAGCTCCCCCGCATGTCGAAGTGTCCTTGGGCAAGACACTGAACCCATGAATCGCTCCCCGTGCTGCGCATGGGTGCGTGAATGTTGTGTGAATGGTTAGATTAGATGGTATGTAGATGTCCACTGCCATCAGTGTGAATGTCTGTGTGAATGGGTGAATGTGACAAGTAGTGTGAAAGTCCATTTACCATTTAACAGTGCTACAGTGCTTTGCTGTTGTTGCAAAAGAAAGTGTTTTTCTGTGTTTTTGTATGCAAATCCTCTCTGAATGATGTTAAAACAACCCGAAAAACATGAGTTGAAGTTTATTTTGTTCCATGCTGTTATACAAGTACTGCTACTGACACATGACTTGGCACAATCACTTGACTCCACAAAAGGGTCACAACCTCACAGAGTCACACATCACAAAACTTCCAACAGTAATTGCTCTACAGTGTACTGTCTGCTCTTGATACAGGATGAAGCACACAAATGTCAAAAGGTTCACAAAGACTGAACAATAGTTAAGTGTAAGTGTAACTCCAGCGAAAATCGAACCCAAGGTCTTTTTCGGCATGAATATACAGTACTTCAAATAAGCCATCGAGACAAGTTTTTTTTCATTGATCACCTATAAAAGGGGAAATCCCGGACAGTTGCTAACAGTCAGACACGGCTAACACTAAGTAGCTTGGGGCGGAGTGATGAACCATCCAAAACAGCTTTGTTTAAACCACTAATATTGCTCAAAATAGCACCAAACCTCTGCAGTAGCATGCTAAGAGTCCCTATAAAATGAAACACCAACAACATAGTAGGCAAACCTGGAGTTTATTTAAAAAAGACTGTTTTACAGTTCTACAAGCTTTAGCAGTTGGCTGGTCCATATTGACAGGTAGCCCAAACAAGTCGATTACCGAACGCTCGGGAGTTCAGTTCTATTGAAGTTCAATAGAACTGAACTCGGTAATCGACTTGTTTTGGGCTGCCTGTCACAATGTGCTTTGTAATGTGGAGGGGCTCTTATCATGCTACTGCAGAGGTTTGGTGCTATTTTGAGCAACATCAGTGGTTAAAAAAAGCCGTTTTGGATGCGTTTGGCGCTCTGCCCGAAAAACATATCTCGATGGCTATTTCCAATCAAATCAAATCAACTTTATTTATATGGCACTTTTCATACTTGTGGGTTGCACAGAGAATAAAAACAAAACAATACAAAAAAATAACAAAACATGAACAACCAAGAAACACCATGAAAACCCAAACCTTCAACCCCCACAAACACACTGATTTCACCAGAATTACACTTTTAGACATACAGTGATCTACATTTCCGGTCGGCAGGCGTGTCTGGGGCCCTGATTAGACAGTCTATGGTGCCTGGTCGAAAGTGCATTTAGGGCGTGAGCAGCTCAACTTTTGTAAGTTAGATTGTGCGTAGTCTCAGTTGTATCTGGTCTTTTTATTAATCATGTGTGTTTGGGGGCATAACACGAATGAAACCAACCAGGTGCACCTGCAGTGCTGCTGTCCTTCTGTGTGTGTACGTGTAATGCCATGTTCAGACCTGATGCAAGTCAAATATTAATATTTGAATCATTTCCATTACTATAAGCTATAAGCATCATCAACGCTGCTTTTCGTCATCAATCATGGCTGAAATAACCACTATTGCTGCTTGGCAACTATTGTTTAAGTTCCAGATACGTCAGAAAACAAAACACGATCGTGTTTTCGATTAATAACATCAACTGAAAGAACAACACAACCATAAGGGACATGACCAGGCTATGTCAGAAACAATTCCTAAAACATGTATGTTTTAGGTTAAAAAAATATCTTTCTTGAGCCTAGCAACCGATACAGTAACCTTTACCTGTAACTAACCAACTAAGCTGCCCAGAAAGGAGAAATCTGATGTGGTATTCATGTCATGGTCCTCAAATGTTCAAGCAACATACATAATTGGTTGAACCATTTGAAAGCACACAGCAGTGGAAGGTTGGTGTCCACTCTGCTCATTAGGAAGACAGACAGTCGGAAGAGGTGACCCTTGACTGCTTTACTTTATGGAAGGGGCACCAGTCAAACAAAGCACAAGGTCCTCATTACTGAGTGTTGTTAAAAAAGCAACATTTTCTCTCTATGAATGTCCCTAAAAGCCAGGGAATACAGCAGAACAGTTTTAATTATCCAGTTAGCTGTGAAGAGTGAAGCAAAAAAAAAAACAACAATGAAACAGCAGAGTCTCATCTGAAGGCACAGGTCTGTCAGAGATAAGATAAAGCAGAAGGTACTCAGCACGTATGTGTGTCTTATTTGAGAGAGAGAGAGCTAGAAAGAGACTATGGTTTCATTCACACTCAAACACAGGAAAGGAGAGAAACATGAGGATATGTTGTCATATGTATACCCACTTTTTATGCCTCCTTTCTTCTTGCAGAATGACCTGTTGCTATGGCAACAACACGGACCATATGTGTGAATATAAATACATTTCAGCCAGTGATTACTGCTGAAACCTAAATTGCCATCCGATTCATTTATGCCCCTGCAGACAAGATCGCCTCATGAAAAAACATATTTGAAGCCTACGACACAACAAATCTTTATTCTTTATTTCTTTAAAAATTGAATGAGCATCTGCTCTCTTTTGGACACACTGACACTCATTTGGCTGTCTTTCTACATGCTGAGTTAAACCTCTTAACCAGCAGCGGCTTACGGTTGTCATTAAACTCATGCTGTGCAGCCAAATATTGTTCAAACCCACACAACTTTACTTAATATTCTATTAGGGATCCAAAGGTTTCCAAGGACAAAAAAATATGACAGAGGTTTGTAAATACAAGACATGTTGAGTATATTCTTTTGTTGGATGTAGCTATTTTTATGACAACAGCACAGGAAGGAGCTCATTCTTAATCCCTTCTAAAAGGCTTTGATTGTCTGAAACAAGCAGTAATCTGCAGGGCTAAAAAATAAAGACAACCTGGTACAAAAAGAGGTTCTCTATAGCTAATTTCCCCGTTCATGACAAATATGCATGTGGTGAATCTTTATACAACTCCATCCATCATCTTCAACCGCTTGTCCCTATCGGGGTCACGGGGGGCTGGAGCCGATCCCAGCTAACATTGGGCATGAGGTGGGGTCCACCCTGGACAGGACGCCAGTCTATCACAGGGCACATAGAGACGAACAGAGACAGACAACAATTCAAACTCACACTCACACCTACGGGCAATTTGGAATAATCAATTAACCTAACACATGCATGTCTTTGGACCGGAGAGGAGACGGGGAGAACATGCAAACTCCACACAGAAGGGCCCCAGCCCGGATTATTAAACACTTAAAATTGGTAATGAAAATACAAATCAGCATGGCATGTTTTGGCTCGGTGGGGCCAAAAGTGCCAAAGGAAAAAGCCTATAGCTTAGACTGTAGGCTTCATTCAGCCCACCTCAGCTCTTATCACACTCCACCTCTTGGATTAGCCAGTGCGGCGGTGCCAGGTACTTCCGAGATGGTCATGGCCTGAGCAGCCCACATTAAGTTTCACAATGGCTCTTTGGAAACCTATGAGTCATGTCACGGACAGGACATCTATATTTTATACAGTCTGGAACATAACCAGGCTAGGGATAAGCCCACACAGAATATACTTTTGTTGATACTGACACTTATTTTAACAACCATCTGGAGAAAAAAGTAAAAAACTGGATGTTAAGGGGGTTAAACATTAAGTTCCTTGCTCAAGGGCAAGTCAAAAGAATTAATGTGATGACAATAACAACCTGAGTCTCCACACACCAACTTCAAACCTCTTTATTGGTTGGGGATTTCAGGCGGCACCTTTTTTGGTCAGCAAGCTTCGCCCTGAGCATTAAAACGAGGCAACAATTGGCCCTCATTGCACTTACTCTGTTTGATCTCGCCGCGCTCTCCATCCAAGCTTTACGGCTAGATAATGCCAAAAACTCACCTGGGACCTGTAGCTATGTCTTCATACTTATCAGCAGTCCAGCTGTAGGAAGCTGTACTGTGGAGTCCACTCTGACATTTCTATAGCAGTGAATTACGGAGGCAGGCAAGGTTGCAGGCAGCATAGTGGGTCTCAGAGGTGAAAACAACAACTTGGCATAGAACAGTGTGGGCCCCACAGCAGCATATTGAATGTGTCAAGAATAAGACTCCAACCTCCTCTGCCTCCCCCTTTACTTCCTTTCCACAACCTACCTCATTGTCTAATTCTCTCTGACTCGTTCTTGTCTCCCCAATTTTCTGCCTTTCTCTCTCAAAAAAACTATATTGCATTGCTCTATATAGACGTGAATGTAATAAAGTCCTGTGTACAAAGTCAGCGGGAGGAAGTGGGTTATGTAAGTAGGAAGAAGAACTTTTTTATCATGTTAATTTCCTGGTGACTCTGCAGAAAAGCTTTGCCCCCCTCGGGATTCAATTTAGCTTGTGTATTGACTGTTTGAATATGCTTTCCTTATTTTCTTAGAAATATTCTAAAACACAACAAAGGGGAGATTAAACACACAATATCAGGAGTAAATTATAATTTTAATTTTATAAGTTTAATTTGCTGATTGGCAACACAAATGTCAAAAATACTGGATGAATACATTAAAATAATACTTACATTACATCATATTACATCATGTCTGATTTCAACACAACTTTTGTACACAAAATCTCCATAATCTGTCAGTGTTAATGACATTTTCAGGTGCATTTTGACCTCTTACTGCATCTTACTGTATGACACACACTTGTAGTAACAATGCAGCAAACTGTAAAAGCCTTATGCATCTAAATATATCTGACTAATAAGGTTTGACAGGTTGTATGATAAGGCTGATTTGTTTTATTGTGCAGACATAGAACAGCATTATCAGTGCTTAGGATCACTGCTTATGCTGAAATGATAAAACATACATAGCAACATAAGTAACCTCTGCCTGCTGTATGTAAATGAAAACATGATGATGTAGAGAATAGATGATTTTTATATTGTGTGCAAAGTAACGAGTATGAATCCTCCTTTTTTCAGACATTAAATAACTTCATACTTCAACTGCTTTTTTCACTTGATCTAATTTGTCACTGAATAGTCTATCATTTAAAGTGTGTTTTCCATCCATCACAACATTACAAATATCAAGAATTTTGGCAAAAGAAAATGCGAATGAATTGGGAGTGGAAATGAAAAAGGGTCAGAAGTAGGTGAGTATTACCATATCTGAATGTGAGAAAAAACATGACATGCTTTCAAAAGCGTTT